>NC_080068.1:134007898-134607898 GCF_949987535.1 Balaenoptera acutorostrata | reverse complement strand
AAAATTTTAGCTTTGCAATGTATTATTAAATATTCTTTGGAATCATAGTTTTAATGATGATATACTTGTACCTCAAAAGTGTACCTGATGCTCTACATTTCTACTTTTTTGTTTGCTTGCTGATTATAAAAGTACCCTACACTTGAGTGTCAGAAATTGAAAACTTGAAAAAGCAAATCACATATTTCTTTTTCTTTATCCTAAGTAAGACAATCCCCCCCATTATAGTTTTACTGGAATTGTGGTGTAGCATTTACTTGATATATACCTCACCTCCATTTAGTTTTAGCTACAATTACCTTACAATCAATGACATATTAAAATTGATAAGATGTAGTCTAGAACCATTGGACTTTAAGTATTTAGGTCATCCCTGAACTGCAAATGAACAGCTGGAGGGGCTAATTGAACACAAAGTAAGTTAATAATGTGAAGGCTAGAAAACAGATCCATTCAAAAAATAAAATAAACAGAGATCTACTTCATCTATCCCCATGTGCAGTTGAGTGACATCCTATGCCCTCTGCTAGAGCAGTGTCAGATCTGTCCTGGTTGAGTTAATAAGGATTTACACCACAGCCCAGGGGTTAAGAGATGACCAAACTCCTCCCCTGTAGTATCACTAGAGGCCACATGGGGAGCAATAGGAGGTATTCCTGTCCCTTCCAGTCAAGGAACTACACTGAAGTTCTCCTTGGGAGCCAGAACAGCCGCTCCTACCCAGCAATAATGAAGATTCCCCATCACTGGGGGTCAAGGAGGCAAAGTGAGGAATTTGGACTTCTAGTGCAAGAATAGTTCATAAGATACCAGCTACAACAGAAGGATTAAATAATATCCAGATTCTCATATCCTTAATATCCAAATTTCAATAAAAATTCATTTAACATCAGAGAACAGATTGGTTGTTACCAGAGGCAGTTGGGCAGAATGGGTGAAGGGGGTGAAAAGGTACAACTTCCAGTTATGAAATAAATAGGTCCTGAGGATCTAATGTACAGCATGGTGACTATAGTTAATAATACTGTATTCCATATTTGAAAGTTGCTAAGAAAGTAGATCTTAAAAATTCTCATGAGAAGAAAAAAAATTCTGTAACTGTATGGTGACTGATATTAACTAGCATATTGTGGTGAACATTTTGCAATATGTACATACATATCATAATATAGTACACCTAAAACTAATATAATATTATATGTCAATTATATCTCAATAAAAAAATCACTAATCGTACAAGAAACAGGGTAATCTGAAACTGAATGAAAAAAAGCCAATCAATAGATGTAAACATCAAGAGGATAGGCATCACAGAATTATCTTACAAAGATTTTGAAGTAGCTATTATAAGAATGCTACAATGAGCAATTACAAATACGTTTGTAACAAATGAAAAATAGAAAGTCAGTGAAGAAAAAGAAAGTTTCAGCAATGAAGTAAAAGTACCAAATATAAATTTTAGAACTGGAAAATACAATAAGAAAAAAACCCAAACAAACAAACAAAAATCCCAAATCTCAATCCACACACCCAGCAGCAGAATGGGAAAGACAGGGGAAAAAATCAAGGAACTGGTAGATAAAATAATAGAAATTACCCAATGTGAACAATAAAGAGGAAATAGACTAAAAAAACAAAAAGAAAGAACATGGCCTCAGAGAATCTGTAGGACTATAACAAAAGACCTAACATTTGTGTCATCATGGTCCCAGACGGACAAGAGGAAAAGGCTGAGACTGAAAAAGAGCTCAAAGAAATAATGACTGAAAATTTGGCAAAAGACCCAAACCTAAAGATTAAAGAAACTGAGTGAAGTTCAAACAGGATAAACCCAAAGAAATCCCCTTCAAGACACATCATAATGACACTTCTGACAACTAAAGACAAAGGAAAATCTTGAAAGCAGCAAGAGAAAAATGACCATAGCTTTAGGGGAAAACAGTTGGATTGACGGTAGATTTCTCATCAGAAACCCTAGAGACCAAAATAAAGTGGCACAACATTTTAAAGAAAACAACTGTAGATCCAGAATCCAAACCCAGTGAAAATAACCTTCAGGAATACAAGACAAAGAGAAATCAAGACATTCTATGGTGAAGGAAAATTAAAGAATTTATCACTAGAGACCTAACCTAAAAGAATGGCTAAGGGGAGTTTTCCTAAACAAAAAAAGAAATGAGAAAAGAATGAACCTTAGAACATGAGGCAAGAGGAACATGATAAGCAAAAAATATGGGGACTGCAGTCTTCCTCTTTTTGAATGTTCTAAATTATGTTTGTTTGTGGAAGCAGGATTTTAACACTGATGTGGTTCTAAAGGTACATAGAGGAAATATCTAACTGAAAATATGTAAACAGCTCATACAACTCAATATCACAACAAACAAACAAACAACCCAATCAAAAAAGTGACAGAAGGTCTGCGTAGACGTTTCTCTATAGAGGACACACAAATGGCTGACAGGCACGTGAAAAGATACTCAACACTACTAATTATTACAGAAATGCAAATCAAAACCACAATGAGGTCTGACCTCAAACCGGTCAGAATGGCTATTATCAAAAAGTCTACAAACAATAAATGCTGGAGAGGGTGTGGAGAAAAGGGAACCCTCCTACGCTGTTGATGGGAATGTAAATTGGTGCAGTCACTATGGAAAACAGCATGGAGATTCCTTAAAAACTAAAAATAGAGCTACCATATTAAACTAGCTTATTTTAAAATTTATATGGAAAGACAAAGGAAGTAGAATGGATAAACTGATTTTGAAAAATAAGAATGTCTAAAATTGAAAAATAGTGACAATTTCAAATGCTGATGAGGAGGCAAAGAAACTGAGTCACTCATTCTTGCTGCTTGAAGTATAAAATGGTACAGACCCTTTGTAACACAAGTTGTTATTTCCTTAAAAAACTTATCATACAACTACCATATAAGCCAGGAAATTCACTCATGGACATTTACACACAAAAAAATGGAAACTTATGTTTACTCAAATGACCTGTACACAGATGTTTATAGCAGCTTTATTTTAAATAGCCAAAACCTGGAAAGATGTCCTTTAAGGGGTGAATAGTTGATAAAAAAGAAAAACTGAGGTGTATCCCCATCATTGGTTGATTTCAGCAATACGAAGGAATAAACTACTGGTATACACACAGTGTGGCTCAGTTTCCAGTAAATTATGCTGAGAGAAAAATTAACATACTGCTTGGTTGTATTTATATACCATTCTTGAAGTGACAAAATTATTGAAATAGGGAACAGATTAGTGATTGCCAGGGACTAAGGAGGTAGTAGGGAAAGGAGAGGAAGTGTCTGTGTCTATAAACGGACACTATGAAGGATACTTGTGGTGATGGAATTATTCTTCACCTTGACTGTATTGATATCTTTATCTTGGTTGTGATATTGTATCACTACTATAGTCTTCCAAGATGTTACAATTGAAGAAAACCAAGTTAAGGGTACACAGGACTTCTCTGTGTAACTTCTTACAGTTGTATGTCAATCTACAACTATCTCAAAATAATAACTCAATTAAAAAGGAAAACATCATAAGGATGTATATTTTTTTAATTACTGAAAGAAAGAACCAGGCTTACCCACTACCAAAGAATAGTCTTCAGAAAAAATAAGCACCTCTGAGGAGGCAATACGCATAGTCCTACCAGGAGCCTGATAAGGGTGCTGAGAAAAATATTGTCACACAAAGTGTGTAACCTTTCTAGAGACTCAAGGAGATAATTTGGGCAGCTACATGTTGAAGAACCATAAAAGCAGTTATACGAGATTAGGACACCTTTAGAACATGAAATGGTACCAGAATTATACCACATCTTTCCCTGAATAGAAATTTTATCTTATTTTTTCTATTATCAACTTTTTGTTGTGTTGCATTCTCTTTTTTTTTAACATTGAAACCAGATAGGGTTAAAAGGTTATAGTATTAGAGACTCGGTGTTTCATAAACTGATTAGGTGAGCAGCATTTGATTAAGTGTTGATTGAAATAAAGACTAGAATTCCATTTTTTTTTTCTTTAACTACCCCCGCCTCAGGTGTTGTCTCTTTATTTCCTATAAAATTCTTTTTTTTTCCCTGAAAACCTAATGATGTTAATGCCTTAGATTAGGGGAAGAAAGGCATAATTGTACTCTTAAGAGTGTTTAAGGTTTGGATTGGCATAACACTATGTCAACACTGGGAAGAGTCAGCAATGTGAGTTATGTGTAGAAGAGAAGCCTATGGAGAGAGTAGTCTGAGTTGACCATATAGTCAGTCATTTCAAAGGGATATTTCTGTACACCTGTAGAAAGCATTCTGGCATAAAAGACTGCCAACAAGCTTCTTTTTCTCTCTCAATCTCTCCCTCTTTTTTTTTTTTTAAATCAATTGCACTTTTTAAAATTTATTTATTTATTTATTTATTTTTGACTGTGTTGGGTCTTCGTTTCTGTGCGAGGGCTTTCTCTAGTTGCAGCAAGTGGAGGCCGCTCTTCATCGCGGTGCGCGGGCCTCTCACTATCGCGGCCTCTCTTGTTGCGGAGCACAGGCTTCAGACGCGCAGGCTCAGTAGTTGTGGCTCACGGGCCTAGTTGCTCTGCGGCATGTGGGATCCTCCTAGACCAGGGCTCGAACCCGTGTCCCCTGCATTGGCAGGCAGATTCTCAACCACTGCGCCACCAGGGAAGCCCCTCTCCCTCTTTTTATTTACTGTCTCTATTTCATTCCTTCCTTTCCTTCCTTCTCTGCCTCAGTATTTTTTAAGCTTCTATCTTGGTGTTTTTTTTTGTTTTTTGGAATGAGGTCATTGCACCTGAATCAAATTCTCTAGATAATCCTTAAGTTTGGTTCTGTGTTTCAGGAAAACAAATAATATTAACTTTTAGGTTCGCATTTCTAGTGGTCACGCATAATGCGAACATTGTGCCATTATTTATCACATCCATCTCCCTGTGGGCTGAAGATAGAGATTGTTACAGTGGACATACCAAAAGAAATAAATCACTTTTAAAATAATATCAGAAGCAATAACTTATATAAGTTCTAAATCCTAAATCTTTAATGCTCCTGCTACCTGCTCTGTTATACCGAGTCAGGCCTGGTGAACTAGATCAAAGACTGCTCCAAACCATTGTCACTTCAATTTTTCTCCCCATTTGTCCACCAATCCACTGAGCTTTTCTTTTTTTCCCCAGGTGATTCTCTATTGAGTTTACATAACAAAATTCATTATTTCAGTAAATCTCTAGTCAATACACTCAAGCATTTCTTCTCTTCTTCCATATTAATATAATATATGCATAAAAATATTCACATAAATATAAAATAAAAAATTATGAAATAGAGAAGAAAAGTAAAATCTTTCTATGTTTGGTGATTCCCTACTTTCCAACTGGGCAAGTCAAAATATACACTTAGGGTCTAGTCCAGCAGTAAAGATCACAGGGGTGTTTTTATATTTAAAATAATCTTGATAATTCACTTTTTGGCTGACATCATGTCAGAGATGATTAAATTAGACAATTATTTTTTCCAATCATTTTTATATTGTACTTTGATCTTATTAGTAGTATATTCAATATTTTTGGAAAGAAGATTTTAGCCCATTTATTCATTAATGAGTCTTAGCTAACCCTAGATAGTGTAATATAAATGTATTTTACTGGATGAATATGAATTTCTAAATGATGCTATTCACCGTGAGAAATAAAAAGAGCAAACATGACACTTTCCCCCTCTGTATTCTACAGAACTTCTTTTTTCTCAAGATATTTTACTTCATATATACTCTTCTTGATCTCCATAGATTAGAGAAACCAGTAATATATGAGAATTTCCCTTTCCTCATATCCCTAACAATAGTTAGCATTCTCACACATGTTGAATTATATAAATATGGTGGATATAGGCTGGTGTCTCAATAAAGTGTTATTTTATAGTTACCTGATTATTAAATCAAGTTATTTTTCATGTTTATTCACAAGCTTTTCAGCTTAATCTACCTCTTCACTGAGCAGAAGATCAAGGTCACATATCTTATAAACATGAATGTGTTAAAACCCCAATCTCCATTCATAAGTCCTGTCTCTTGAGCTGTCATCTTGTCAGCTCAGAATTGCTATTCTGACTTGTGTTTTTGAATCCCCTCTTAGTTTCTGGTCGCTCCATAAAGAAGCCTTTCCTCATTACTCCTTCTGATTGGGCTAGCATGCTGTTTTTTCTTCATTTATTTCTGAAAACCATTCTGAATACATATTATGTGCCAGGCACTACGTCTTTTCTACTTTCTGAGAGCACACTGAGAAAAACAGCTTTAAAATGTGATTATATAGCAATACTTATCATCTTGTTAAATTTCTTGTTTATGCCCTTGTGTCTTCATTGGACTCTATGCTACTTCAAGTTATAGTCATTTTCCTTTAGGTGTTTATCATTGTAGTGACCTCGTGAAAATCCAGTATTAAAAGAATTAGCTATAAAAAGAGATTAAGTATATATGCACATGTCATTTGGTGTAGTTAATAGTGCTTCTGTTTCTGACATGCAAATACTATTTCATATGATACTCAATAAAGCATCAAATTGTTTTAATTACCTTCCTTTCATCCCATTGTTAAGGGAGGGGTTTCCACCCTAGGGTTATGAGGATGGCCAGACCTGACACACTGCATGGGACAGATGAGACTGACAGCAGGTGATTAGTCACATATACTCACGGGTCAGAGGAAGAGGACACCATACACTAGGCAGGGCCATATGGGGTTGTACTTGAGAACAGGGTAAACCAGGGGCTCTGGGAGGTTGCTGGCTTTACAGTGTCAAGGGGGTGGGGTGCCCCTGTTTCCCATGGAAGGATGTGATTAGCTTGTCTGAATAATTCCAGAGACTGGCAGAGAACTGAAACTCACTACTCATGTATAAGCAGGAATTGTGTCTCACCCCTTAAAAGAGGAGGGTTGTTTTTCTGGGGAACCTTATCCATGGGAACAGAGTGGGGAGGCCTACTTGAAGTTAGGCCATTTGAGGCCATCCCAATTTTACTAACTGTCAAGGCAGCACATAATATTGACCTTAGTTTTAGGCCTTAAACATCACACAAATCCAGATATATAAACTGAGTTTATTCTAATTAATGTTATTTTCATGCAGAGATTAGCAGATTTTTGGTTGCTAGCATTGGTTAGAATTTTCAGTGACAACAAACTAGAAACATTATATGGAATTTTATTTAAATTTTGTTCCTATAGAAGGAGTGTATTTCCACATATTAAAATCATTCATAAATAAAGTTTTCTTCTTAGTTGGTCTTTACAAATCCACATGATTGTAGAGAAAGCTGCTCTCTGACAGTTGTTGAAAGCTGCCTCTCAAGGTGAAGAATATACACAAGCTAAAAAAATAATGCCAGATGCACATTAGTTATCAAAACGAATGCTGTACAAGCACTGAAGGAGGAGAAGTTCCCAATCCACAACTGTTCCCTGAATACGGTTCAGTGAATAAAAGTACCTGTGAAATTGCTGAGTCTCTAGAAGAACTAAATATAAATAAAAGACTTATGCCATTTTCAGGGCACTACAGAAACATAGTAGAAAGAAAAGTTTGCATAATTCAAATTTGGATGATACAGTGAATAGTCAGGGGAGCATAGTGAGAAGGCTACGTACTTGTAAATTGATAAAACAATGTCGCAGCAATAAATGGGTATTGGAAATACATGAGTAAAATCCAATGGGAATAGTAATGAAACATTTAGTTCATTTTTATTTTGTCAGACTCAGAAGGCAAGTTCTGTTCAGTCTAAATTGATTGCTATTTTGATGGATTACATCTTACAAAGTTAACCAATGTGCAAAATGTAAAACAAAAATATAGTATATTCAGTGGGGAAGTCAATTTGTGGGTATAGGGTACTATAACAAAACTCAAATTCTGAGAGGAACACAAAACATGTATGGAATTAAAATAACTGTGTTGAAGGGATAGAGGACATGACAATTTACACAAGGTCATACACTAAATCAGATATTGAATAATTACTTTCCATAGAAGTTCCAGATATATAGTTAGCTTTAAGTAATATTTCTTGATTTTTAAAATTTGCTCAGTCATTTCTTCTACCACTAATTCATGAAGGGTTTACTATGCATAGACTTTCTGATAAAAAAACTGCAAACAAAGTAGAGATGGTTTCTATTGTCATGAAATGTACAGTATAATATGAAATTTATGACTGTAGTTCAGGAATCAGATAGCTGTGGTTAAAGTTTCAGGTTACTTACTATTTCTATCTCATTAAATAGGCAAATAGAATCTTCTGTGATGATGGAATGTTCTAAATCTGTTCTGTCCACTAATACTGAGTACTTGAACTGTCACTAGTCAGACTGAAACTTTAATTTTGTTTAATTTTAGTTAAATTTAAATGTAAATAGCCACACGTGGTTACTGGCTACCACACTGGACTGAGCTGTAGAACTACTGTAAATATCAAATATGCATATAGCAGTTAATACAGTGCTTAGTACATAGTTAAGTGCTTATTATCAAGTAGCTATTAACATCCATGATGATAACAATAATGTAATTTGGGGGGAAAGAGATTCAACAGTTTCAAAATGAGAAAACTGCTCACAAAACCATGTAGATATTAAAGTTCAGTAACAGGCATTGATTTCTGAGGAATCATAAGATAAATATTTATCACTGATGCTTACAGTCACAGTACTGAAATTTAATATGCATACAATGAGTATATTTTAAAAAAACACAATAAAACATAATCCTTGAGTGGCCAGAAATGATGTCATATGCAAATAGCATTCAAGCGTTGGGGCAGATACTGATATCCACAGATGGGAGTCCTGAAGATTCTTTTCCCATTCAAAAAAAGGAATATCTATAGAAACACCTCTCCAAAGAGCAACAGAATTATTCATCTTCTTCAAGTCTCAGCACTGCAATTTACATTGGTGTAGTGATGCAATGCCTCAGAATCTCCAACCACGTAATGAAAATGTTCAATAATTATTAGAAATAGGGCACACTGTGTGTGTGCTAGCTTTGTAATGTTTGAAAATTGTTCATCTCTTTAATGATACTGTTTCTTAGAGTATAAATATTCTATAAGGTAAACAGATTTTCAAAACAGCATGATATCTAAACTGGCTCAAACTTGAACTAGAGAACATTCTTCACAAAATGGTACACACTCAAAAGGACTGTCACTTTCTTCATCCATACACTTTTCCAACTTTAGAAATGTATAAAGGATTTCAATCTTTCTCTTGGAAACCTTCTGCAATCTGCTCCAACTCCACCATCCATACATCACCATCATGGTCTGTGTCCCAGAAAGCAGTTCTGTTCTCACTAAACTCCCTAATCCTTTGGTTTACATTTGGGATTTGGAAAATAAGAAAGTCCAGAAAGAGATTAGGGGGTGGGAAGAATGCATCCTTACCCTATATTTTCAGGGCTAAGGAAGGAAAAATTTCCCTTATTTCATAGCCTTAGGATATCTTCTTGGTAGTCTTAAACCGTGTTCATAATTTTTTAAACTTTTGCTTATTAAATTTGTCTCAATTACTTTACAAATGTGAATTGTTTGCTGCCAAGCCCCTGACTGATACATGAACCAGTCTTGGTATAAAATTGTGATTTTTAACTCATGGAGAAACAGGATAAAATATTGGACACATGTTTGCATGAACAGACCTTTAAAAATTTCTTCCAAATCTGTGCTTTTGGGATTATAAATCTTAACTGGATAAAGGACACATTTTTATATAAGACAATTTGCCAAACAGCTAGATCATAAGACAGAGAACAAAAATATGGACAAAGAAAAAGAAGAAAGAGACTGAATAAGATCAAGTGGAGATGAACATTACGTCAGGGCAGTCATCACGATAGGTCTAGCGCAGAAAAGTCATCGGGATATTGAGAATGAGACAGCAGGTGATTACGTGTAAAGGAAGACAAGGTAATTGTATCATTAAAATTTGTAACTACAGGCATAAATAAAATATAAGGAGACATATAAGAAGAATAAAAATAAAGCTTTGTCCTAGATAATTATTATTTTTATATATTCTTGTTTGTTCATATACCCAGAACTTCCATGTACAGTAGAACAAGTTGTGTGGTATTTCAGGTTAAGTGAAAAGTCAAAGTAACAATGAAAAATATTAATTTACATACTGACCTATTTTGTGAACCACTAGAGTATATGAAAATTAATTTTAATTCCAGATATAGAATAAATAGAAAGTATGTGATGGTATATGTATATTTACTTTATCCTATGAATTAAAATAACTTTATGTCATAATTCTAATCATGACAACTCTTCCCATTCAACCCACTCCATCTTAAGACCCAGGACAACTGAAAAAAGAAATTTTTGGTCAATGTTGCAAGTTCCTCCACAAATTATATTTCCACAGGTTTTTCTCTCTTATGCTGAACAGCACAAAATGTAAGGCATTCTAACAATACTATAGTACACTGCTAGAGATAGACTCTGAAGCCAGATGTCTTGGTTTACTTTCCAGTCCATAGTTGCTATGCTGCATTGGTAAAGTTATCTAAGCTCTCCATTTCCTTATTTAGAAAACAGAGATTATAGTAGTCCTAAACTCTATGTTGTTATGATTATTAAAGTTACTTCATATAAAACCACTATAAATATTAGTTATTGTTTTTATTTTGGCACCATTACAAAGAGCTGAATTTCAGACTCATGATACACAAGGCTTATTCAACTCTGAGCTTTACTCATAATTAGCAAAGTATGCTATTAATAAGGAACCACAACAAAGCTGCATCACTAATCACAGGGCTCTGAATTTGTCAAATGCAGCTTCCTAAAAGCACTTTTCTCCTCAGGATGTGTTTTGGGTTCACAGAGATGAGCACCAATCATGCATGGTACAGTCAGTGCTGGAATTTCTACTTTTTCATGTATTGCTAGTCGTAGCTAGAGATATGATAGATTCTTTCAGTAGTATGATGTGCAGCATGGAAAATGAATAAACTATAGCAATATATGTCTTCAATGCATGAATCTAATAAATGTATGAGTTAAAGAATAAAGAGACAAAAGCATACTTAATGTATATTTTCATTTATAAAATGTTTGGAAGTAGACAAAATAAAGCTCTAATGTAATGCATATTCAGATATAATCTTGTAAAGAAAGATGTGATTACTTTAAGCCTAGATGGTGATTTCCTTTAGGGAGAGTGATGGATTTATGTTTGGTGGGAGAAAGTGGATTGCTTCTGGGGTTCTATTTCTTATCTTAGGTGATAATGATATGAGAAGGGTTTTTCTTTTTGGAGAAGGGGTATGATTTTAAGGAATCCATATTACACTGGACTCTTACATTTTCCAGTTTTCTCTACATAGATCTTACTTCTCAATAAAAGAGCCAAAAATAATAGACTAAATTTATAAAAAGGAACGAGAAGGTATTTTTTTCATAAAAATAGATGTATATTATGCACTCAACTGAATATAATTTTTAGTCACATCTCTGATTGGTATGGAAATCTACTTTTGAAATATTTTTTGACTTGATAGGGTAAAGGTTTGCATTGGAGTAAATACGCAGATTAGTTGTCTGCATTTGTGTGGTTTGTTTTGTTGCAATGGCCATTTATTGCTTTTGCAGTTTGAAAATAATTGACAATAAAATATTTAGAGAGAGGTTCTGATTGGCTACTATCTCAGACTTTTACAGTGACTTATCTTTAAATACCACGTCTCTATATCTTAGGAAGACAGTGGATACTGTTGTCTGCTTCACTCATCTGCTACTACATCATTGTTTTGCAGCGTTGTAGTATGAGTGAGTTTGATTCCATCTCTCATCTCCTAGAAGGACCATGATGGCAGATCTTTTTGCAAAGTTTTCACTTCAAAATCTGATCCTAAATTATTCTAAATGGAATCAAGCCCAGAATGTTGGGTAATGGTTGAAAAAAATGAAGTTTTCTCTTCTGGACAGTGTGTAAAAGGAATGTGAGATCTTAAGTTGCAGCATCAATTTTACTACTACCATATAAGCCAGGCTGTGGATGAAGGTAGCACCTAGAAGAGTTCAGAAATGAGATAATTTCAGTGATCTTGAGTGGTCACTTGTTCTAAAATAATCTGGGTCTTCAGTGATTTGTGAGTTGGAAAAGATCATCTCTGTGGACCCTGTTCTTTGTGAGAATATGAGGCAAGTACCTAAATATCCCTTGTCATTTGTCAGTGTGAGTTGGATTTTCTGTTGTTTGCAATTGATCATATTTTACCTGATGTAATGAAGACTGGATAGTGAACAGAACATCGTCCATTATACTTTCATATATTTTAGATTTTATATTTGTGGATCTTTAAATTGTTTGAGAGAGACTTAGATTTTCAGTAAACAAACATTATCTTTTATTCACATCTGAATAAAATCACAATGGTATAGGATACATAATAAGTAAGCAAATGCTAATCTAAAAACTCTCTGCGAGATTAACCAAGATGGCGGAGTAGAAGGACGTGCTCTCACTCCCTCTTGCGAGAGCACCAGAATCACAACTGGCTGCTGGACAATCATTGACAGGAAGACCCTGGACTTCACCAAGGAGGACACCCCACGTCCAAGGACAGAGGAGAAGCCACAGTGAGACGGTAGGAGGGGCGCAATCAGAGTAAAATCAAATCCCATAACTGCTGGGTGGGTGACTCACAGACTGGCGAACACTTATACCACAGAAGTCCACCCACTGGAGTGAAGGTTCTGAGCCCCACCTCAGGCTTCCCAACCTGGGGGTCCGGCAAAGGGAGGAGGAATTCCTAGAGAATCAGACTTTGAAGTCTAGTGGGAATTGATTGCAGGACTGTGACAGGACTGGGGGAAACAGAGACCCCACTCTGGGAGGGCACACACAAAGTAATGTGTGCATCGGGACCCAGGGGAAGGAGCAGTGACCCTGGGGGAGACTGAACCAGACGTACCTGCTGGTGTTGGGGGGTCTCCTGCAGAGGCGAGTGGTGGCTCTGTTTCACCGTGGGGATAAGGACACTGGCAGCAGAGGTCCTGGGAAGTTCTCCTTGGCGTGAGCCCTCCCAGAGTCTGCCATTAACCCCACCAAAGAGCACGGGTAGGCTCCAGTGTTGGGTTGCCTCAGGCAAAACAACCAACAGGGAGGGAACCCAGCCCCACCCATCAACAGTCAAGTGGATTAAGGTTTTACTGGGCTCTGATCGCCACAGCAACAGGGAGGGAACCCAGCCCCACCCATCAACAGTCAAGTGGATTAAGGTTTTACTGAGCTCTGACCGCCACAGCAACAGTCAGCTCTACCCACCACCAGAGCCTCCCATCAAGCCTCTTAGATAGCCTCAACCACCAGAGGGCAGACAACAGAAGCAAGAAAAACTACAATCCTGCAGCCTGTGGACCAAAAACCACAGTTACAGAAAGACAGAGAAGATGAAAAGGCAGAGGGCTATGTACCAGATGAAGGAACAAGAAAAAACCCCAGAAAAACAACTAAATGAAGTGGAGATAGGCAACCTTCCAGAAAAAGAATTCAGAATAATGATAGTGAAGATGATCCAGGACCTCGGAATAAGAATGGAGGCAAAGATTGAGAAGATGCAAGAAATGATTAACAAAGACCTAGAAGAATTAAAGAACAAACAAACAGAGATGACCAATACAATAACTGAAATGAAAACTACACTAGAAGGAATCAATAGCAGAATAACTGAGGCAGAAGAACGGATAAGTGACCTGGAAGACAGAATGGTGGAATTCACTGCTGCGGAACAGACTAAAGAAAAAAGAATAAAAAGAAATGAAGACAGCCTAAGAGACCTCTGGGACAACATTAAACGCAACAACATTCGCATTATAGGGGTCCCAGAAGGAGAAGAGAGAGAGAAAGGACCAGAGAAAATATTTGAAGAGATTATAATCGAAAACTTCCCTAACATGGGAAAGGAAATAGCCACCCAAGTCCAGGAAGCGCAGAGAGTCCCATACAGAATAAACCCAAGGAGAAACACGCCGAGACACATAGTAATCAAAGTGGCAAAAATTAAAGACAAAGAAAAATTATTGAAAGCAGCAAGGGAAAAACGACAAATAACATACAAGGGAACCCCCATAAGGTTAACAGCTGATTTCTCAGCAGAAACTCTGCAAGCCAGAAGGGAGTGGCATGAAATACTTAAAGTGATGAAAGGGAAGAACCTACAACCAAGATTACTCTACCCAGCAAGGATCTCATTTAGATTTGATGGAGAAATCAAAAGCTTTACAGACAAGCAAAAGCTAAGAGAATTCAGCACCACCAAACCAGCTCTACAACAAATGCTAAAGGAACTTCTCTAAGTGGGAAACACAAGAGAAGAAAAGGACCTACAAAAACAAACCCAAAACAATTAAGAAAATGGTCATAGGAACATACATATCGATAATTACCTTAAACGTGAATGGATTAAATGCCCCAACCAAAAGACATAGACTGGCTGAATGGATACAAAAACAAGACCCATATATATGCTGTCTACAAGAGACCCACTTCAGACCTAGGGACACATACAGACTGAAAGTGAGGGGATGGAAAAAGATATTCCATGCAAATGGAAATCAAAAGAAAGCTGGAGTAGCTATACTCATATCAGATAAAATAGACTTTAAAATAAAGAATGTTACAAGAGACAAGGAAGGACACTACGTAATGATCCAGGGATCAATCCAAGAAGAAGATATAACAATTATAAATATATATGCACCCAACATAGGAGCACCTCAATACATAAGGCAACTGCTAACAGCTATAAAAGAGGAAATCGACAGTAACACAATAATAGTGGGGGACTTTAACACCTCACTTACACCAATGGACAGATCATCCAAAATGAAAATAAATAAGGAAACAGAAGCTTTAAATGACACAATAGACCAGATAGATTTAATTGATATATATAGGACATTCCATCCAAAAACGGCAGATTACACGTTCTTCTCAAGTGCACACGGAACATTCTCCAGGATAGATCACATCTTGGGTCACAAATCAAGCCTCAGTAAATTTAAGAAAATTGAAATCATATCAAGCATCTTTTCTGACCACAACGCTATGAGATTAGAAATGAATTACAGGGAAAAAAACGTAAAAAAGACAAACACATGGAGGCTAAACAATACGTTACTAAATAACCAAGAGATCACTGAAGAAATCAAACAGGAAATAAAAAAATACCTAGAGACAAATGACAATGAAAACACGACGACCCAAAACCTATGGGATGCAGCAAAAGCGGTTCTAAGAGGGAAGTTTATAGCTATACAAGCCTACCTAAAGAAACAAGAAAAATCTCAAGTAAACAATCTAACTTTACACCTAAAGAAACTAGAGAAAGAAGAACAAACAAAACCCAAAGTTAGCAGAAGGAAAGAAATCATAAAGATCAGAGCAGAAATAAATGAAATAGAAACAAAGAAAACAATAGCAAAGATCAATAAAACTAAAAGTTGGTTCTTTGAGAAGATAAACAAAATTGATAAGCCATTAGCCAGACTCATCAAGAAAAAGAGGGAGAGGACTCAAATCAATAAAATCAGAAATGAAAAAGGAGAAGTTACAACAGACACCGCAGAAATACAAAACATCCTAAGAGACTACTACAAGCAACTTTATGCCAATAAAATGGACGACCTGGAAGAAATGGACAAATTCTTAGAAAGGTATAACCTTCCAAGACTGAACCAGGAAGAAACACAAAATATGAACAGACCAATCACAAGTAATGAAATTGAAACTGTGATTAAAAATCTTCCAACAAACAAAAGTCCAGGACCAGATGGCTTCACAGGTGAATTCTATCAAACATTTAGAGAAGAGCTAACACCCATCCTTCTCAAACTCTTCCAAAAAATTGCAGAGGAAGGAACTCTCCCAAACTCATTCTATGAGGCCACCATCACCCTGATACCAAAACCAGACAAAGACACTACAAAAAAAGAAAATTACAGACCAATATCACTGATGAATATAGATGCAAAAATCCTCAACAAAATACTAGCAAACAGAATCCAACAACACATTAAAAGGATCATACACCACGATCAAGTGGGATTTATCCCAGGGATGCAAGGATTCTTCAATATACGCAAATCAATCAATGTGATACACCATATTAACAAATTGAAGAATAAAAACCATATGATCATCTCAATAGATGCAGAAAAAGCTTTTGACAAAATTCAACACCCATTTATGATAAAAACTCTCCAGAAAGTGGGCATAGAGGGAACCTACCTCAACATAATAAAGGCCATATATGACAAACCCACAGCAAACATCATTCTCAATGGTGAAAAACTGAAAGCATTTCCGCTAAGATCAGGAACGAGACAAGGATGTCCACTCTCACCACTATTATTCAACATAGTTCTGGAAGTCCTAGCCACGGCAATCAGAGAAGAAAAAGAAATAAAAGGAATACAAATTGGAAAAGAAGAAGTAAAACTGTCACTGTTTGCGGATGACATGATACTATACATAGAGAATCCTAAAACTGCCACCAGAAAACTGCTAGAGCTAATTAATGAATATGGTAAAGTTGCAGGTTACAAAATTAATGCACAGAAATCTCTTGCATTCCTATACACTAATGATGAAAAATCTGAAAGAGAAATTATGGAAACACTCCCATTTACCATTGCAACAAAAAGAATAAAATACCTAGGAATAAACCTACCTAGGGAGACAAAAGACCTGTATGCAGAAAACTATAAGACACTGATGAAAGAAATTAAAGACGATACCAACAGATGGAGAGATATACCATGTTCTTGGATTGGAAGAATCAACATTGTGAAAATGAGTATACTACCCAAAGCAATCTACAGATTCAATGCAATCCCTATCAAATTACCAATGGCATTTTTTACGGAGCTAGAACAAATCATCTTAAAATTTGTATGGAGACACAAAAGACCCCGAATAGCCAAAGCAGTCTTGAGGCAAAAAAATGGAGCTGGAGGAATCAGACTCCCTGACTTCAGACTATACTACAAAGCTACAGTCATCAAGACAATATGGTACTGGCACAAAAACAGAAACATAGATCAATGGAACAAGATAGAAAGCCCAGAGATTAACCCACGCACCTATGGTCAACTAATCTATGACAAAGGAGGCAAAGATATACAATGGAGAAAAGACAGTCTCTTCAATAAGTGGTGCTGGGAAAACTGGACAGCCACATGTAAAAGAATGAAATTAGAATACTCCCTAACACCATACACAAAAATAAACTCAAAATGGATTAGAGACCTAAATATAAGACTGGACACTATAAAACTCTTAGAGGAAAACATAGGAAGAACACTCTTTGACATAAATCGCAGCAAGATCTTTTTCGATCCACCTCCTAGAGTAATGGAAATAAAAACAAAAATAAACAAGTGGGACCTAATGAAACTTCAAAGCTTTTGCACAGCAAAGGAAACCATAAACAAGACGAAAAGACAACCCTCAGAATGGGAGAAAATATTTGCAAATGAATCAACGGACAAAGGATTAATCTCCAAAATATATAAACAGCTCATTCAGCTCAATATCAAAGAAACAAACACCCCAATCCAAAAATGGGCAGAAGACCTAAATAGACATTTCTCCAAAGAAGACATACAGACGGCCACGAAGCACATGAAAAGATGCTCAACATCACTAATTATTAGAGAAATGCAAATCAAAACTACAATGAGGTATCACCTCACTCCTGTTAGAATGGGCATCATCAGAAAATCTACAAACAACAAATGCTGGAGAGGGTGTGGAGAAAAGGGAACCCTCTTGCACTGTTGGTGGGAATGTAAATTGATACAGCCACTATGGAGAACAATATGGAGGTTCCTTAAAAAACTAAAAATAGAATTACCATATGACCCAGCAATCCCACTACTGGGCATATACCCAGAGAAAACTGTAATTCAAAAAGACACGTGCACCCGAATGTTCATTGCAGCACTATTTACAATAGCCAGGTCATGGAAGCAACCTAAATGCCCATCAACAGACGAATGGATAAAGAAGTTGTGGTACATATATACGATGGAATATTATTCAGCCATAAAAAGGAACGAAATTGAGTCATTTGTTGAGAAGTGGATGGATCTAGAGACTGTCATACAGAGTGAAGTAAGTCAGAAAGAGAAAAACAAATATCGTATGTTAATGCATGTATGTGGAACGTAGAAAAATGGTACAGATGAGCCAGTTTGCAGGGCAGAAGTTGAGACACAGATGTAGAGAATGGACATATGGACACCAAGGGGGGAAAACTGCGATGAGGTGGGGATGGTGATGTGCTGAATTGGGCGATTGGGATTGACATGTATACACTGATGTGTATAAAACTGATGCCTAATAAGAACCTGCAGTATAAAAAAACAAACAAAACAACTAATACTAAACTTTCATTGGGTTATTTGTATGGAAATATGTTAATATAAATGTTTCAGACATTACATGAAATTTCTAAAAATCTTATATTTGTATTTGTATGGAAATATGTATGGAAATATGTTAATATAAATGTTTCAGACAGTACATGAACTTTCTAAAAATCTTATATTTGTATTTGTATGGAAATATGTTAATATAAATGTTTCAGACATTACATGAAATTTCTAAAAATCTTATATTTGTATTTGTATGGAAATATGTATGGAAATATGTTAATATAAATGTTTCAGACATTACATGAAATTTCTAAAAATCTTATATTTGTATTTGTATGGAAATATGTATGGAAATATGTTAATATAAATGTTTCAGACATTACATGAAATTTCTAAAAATCTTATATTTGTATTTGTATGGAAATATGTATGGAAATATGTTAATATAAATGTTTCAGACATTACAGGAAACGTCTAAAAATCTTATATGTTCTGGTATAATGTTATAAGTAATAATCCTAGTTATTACTTTAAAATGTATAGCTCAGAAATAACTAATTTTCTTGTCAACTGCATTATTATGAACTTTCATCAAATCTTTAACCATGGTCATTTTTAAGTCTTTTGTCATTTACAGACAGTTCTGGGTGTACTCTGATGATTTTGCAAATATGTTCCTATAAAAGAGTTTCATCTTCAAGAAATTCATGGAAAAGACTCTGACAAGTACAGGTTTCTGGTAACTGACTGTACTGCTGAACTGAATGAATAAGCATTTTCAGAACTCTAATGAAAAACTGATGAACTCATAAAACTGCTAACAAAAGATCAAGATGAAAAAAAAGAAATTAATTACATGGGACTGAGTGAACTGATGAGGATGAGTATAATTTTTGTGACTTTCTGTCTGAATTTAAAAAAAAAAAAATCCCACAAGGACTCAGAGGAAAAGAATATACAAATCAATTTTCACTGCAAAGTAAAGGAGCTGTTACAGTGGAGGATTACTGGACTGAATGTCAATGTTATGACATAGTATAAGTGTGTTTCATGTTTGGTAATTGCAATCATTGTTGCTTTTGTTGTGGTCATCCATGTACAATGCTTGGTGTCAGTCTATCTATCTCTTGTAAAAATAAAATACAGTGTGTGTGTGTGGAAAAAAAAAACAAAAAAAACAAAAAAAAAAAAAAAAAAAAAAAAAAAAAAAAAAAAAAAAAAAGCTCGACCCTCCTTCCAGAGATTTTAAAGTCCTTTTGTATTCCACGATAAATCAATAAATCATTTTTAGCGGGAAAAAAAATAAAAATAAAAATAAAAACTCTCTGCTATAGGTGATTCAACTCCATAATCTTCAGATTTTGACCTATTTTGTCTTTAAGCTATATTTCAAGTTTGAAAAAAAGAAACTATCTCTGAATGGTAAATATAAAACCCTTGATAATTCCAAATGAATATAAAAGGCTTTCTATGAAACTAAATGATTTTTGGCATGTGTGCAGTTGTTCATCACAATTTTATAAAATAGTATTTGTATTATGTGAAGCATAGATGCAGTTATTTATTCCTGCCAGCCTTGACATCTCAGACATTAAAAAATTTAACCGTATGTTCCTGCCCCAAATCCCTTTCATACATGTTTTCATAGCTCTAGCCCCAGTTCTGTGACCTAACAGAAGAATATCTCATTTGAACTCACAATGGTATTTGTACAAAAATCTGACTTTTCAGGAAATATTAGAGATTGCCTTAAGAGACAGAGCTTAACAAGAATGTTTTGCAGTTGTAGTAATTAAAGTCCTGGTTCTTAAAATTGGCCATTGAGTGAAGCCAGAGTCAGCAACAAAGTGAATAACTATAGGCATAACCTTGTTCCAAAATGTAGGTAAATAATGGAAACTGAACTATTAAAAAAGACTAATATATTTCAGTAGAAATACATGCCTCAGTCTGAATTGAAAAATTAATTCTAGGATTTGTTAGATATGTTAATTGGTTCAAATCACAATTAACATATGAAAAGGAAAGGAAAAGACACTGAAAATAGACTGTGAATTAAAGCAGCAAAAGAAGTAATAGAAATAAACCTTACATGTGACAGCTTGTCACCTCCATAAAATAGGGCTGTGTGGCAATATGGCAGCCGTTGCAAAGCACTGTGACACTGATATTCAAGAACACACCAATGTTGGTCACATAGACATTTTCTTTGCAAATATTCATGTCATTAATCTTCTTTAAAAAATCGCTGAGGTATAAACATGAGCCAGACTTGCATTTGTGCACAAAGAATGTGCACAAAAATGAGTGTGTTACACTCACTTTTACTGTTTCTGTTTTACATACATTATAGCAAGTATATGCAATATGAGATGAGGCCAGATGTTCTGAATAATTGGTTTACCTGCCATATACATAGAGCTCACACTGTATACTAAGAAATTCAGAAACTCATGATTTGGTATGTACTATGTCTTTTGTTTGTTTTACAAAGTCTTTCCTAGAATGGGTTCTAAATGAGATTTGCATTATAGCAATCCCATTTATTTCTATATTGTGGTATAATAAACTATTCATTACTTATGTAAATATATACCCACAGCTATAGATGGAGGGAGAGAGAGAAAAATTATTTAAATACAATTTTAAAACACAGCATACAATAGAAAACACAATACATATTCATTAATGTATACAGTTAGCAAATATCTACGTATATGCTCAAAGCACTGTGTAAGAGGCTAAAGAAGAACGATGAATTCCTGCAAAGGGACTCATCATCTCGGATTCCAAGCAAAAAGAAGAAATCAAATGGAATCCTGTTGGTGCTCTTTTTGGGGTGTAAGCAAAACATTATTGAGGTAGAGAGGAGAGAATCTGTTTTAAGAAATGGCAAAAGGCTTTGTAGAAATTTCCATGAAAGAAAAGGCATGTGCAATTCAGGTAGAGACACAGTATATGGGGCAGATAGTCGTATGTCTCGGCTATTTCGAGTAGCTTATTCTGGCTCTGATATAGTTTGCATAGGTAAGTACAGCAAGATGATTCTGGACAGCTTTGCTGGACCCAATCACAAGGAGTTTTTATATCTCCTGGGGAGTCTGAAAGATCACAATAGGTTGAAACAAGGGCAAATGCACACACTAAACTCATTTTAACTGCAATGCTAAAGACTAAATGCGGCGGTACAGGAAGGTGGCAGAGAACCTATTAAGATATCAGTGTTATTGTAAGTGAAATTTGACAGGGGCTCTGAATAGGACAGGGGCAGTGGGGATGAAATAAATATAAATGTTTGAAGAAGGTATTTAGAATTGAGCACCCACGGGATTTAAAGTTACGTTTAGCAGTCAAAGGAAAGAAAGGCACTCATGACCATCCAGGTTGTAACTAAAGTGACTGGAGGCTGATGATAAGGAGCACTAGACATGAAATATTTTTTAAGGAAAACTAAAATGAGTTTAGACTTCGGACGTACATATTGAGATTCTTATGGGACATATGTGGTTGTGTTTGGTTTTCAGTTAGTCATAATTTCTGAAATTTGAGGCACAGTTTAGCTCTCATATAGAGGCATTAAAGGTATTACTAAATTATATATATAATATATAATGTTATATATTTTACTATATTACTATATAAAAATAAAATATCTTGTCAATCAAAACCAAAGATTCAGAGCTATAACTTATGAGAAGTTATAATGATTAGAAAGCTAAATTTAGAAACTATGCAAAGATAGTCTGATCTTTACTATTCAACTCTCTAGCTGACTGCTGTTATGTTGACCTTGTGTACAGAGAAAGGACACTCAACCAAGGAGGGGGAAGAATGATATGTCATGAATTAAGTGATTACTCTAGATTTTAGATTTTTCCCACCATCAGATAAAATTTATTTCACATACTAGGTAAGTTTACTGAATGTCTTGTTTCAATTTTTAGGAATACCAACATCTTTTGCTAAAATAGTAATATACAAATCTGTTGTGTTTAATTTTAGTAAGAACTTTTCATGCTAACAGACTCACAAAATCATTCGTCAACATTGAGAAGGATTGTCAGATTAAGGCCCTAGAAACCGTGAATAGGTGTTCTTAATGGAACACTCACCCCAAAACTTTTAAAAGGATTTGAATGTAAGCACCTTAAGCCAAAACATCTACTTCCTTCTTTTATGATTTTGTTGTTGCTGTTATCCCAAATTCTGTACCTGGGACATAGCATGCACTCAATAAATGTTTACTAAACTGAGCTCTGCAAAGTACCAATATTACATTAATTTTACTTCGTACAGTTTATTATTATAGACACAGAAATCATATATGTTGTACCATATTATTGTTAGATAAATTCATTGAAATGAAGCAAACATGTTGTTATTTCTAATTTACTAAGTCAAGCCATGTAGAGTTAAAGAATTTGGGCATGGTTACATGGAAACAACAGTACAGTCAAGACTAGAACCAGGGAAGGAGACGAATCTCAAGGAAGCCGGCTTCGGCCCTGCGGCTGCTGCCGTCATCGCCGTGGAGAAATTGTTGGAGCTGGCAGCCTAGGAGTGAATCTCCTCTCAGCCTCTAAGCTCACCTGGTCAGAATCCTTGGATGCACCTGTGGGACCCTTCCCTCTAGCCCTGTGGTTTGGAACCAGTGGCTTTGGGGCTGTAAGAGGATGGGCAAAGATTCTCAGGGGCTGCTGGATTCATCCCTGCTGGCATCAGGCACTGCCATCCGCTCAGAGGATGAGTCGCCACTGACAGGGCAGAAGCGGGCCTCCTCACAGGCTTTGGGCACCACCCCTAAACGGAGAAGCTCCTCCAGGTTCATCAAGAGAAAGAAGTTTGACGATGAGCTGGTGGAGAGCAGCGTGGCTAAGTCCTCTACCCGGGCGAAGGGGGCCAGTGGGGTGGAACCAGGGCGCTGTTCCGGGAGTGAACCCTCCCTCCTCCAGCGAGAAGAAGAAGGTGTCCAGGGCCCCCATCATCCCTGTGCCACCCAGCCCAGCCCCAGCTCCTGGACTCACCGAGCGTGTGAAGAAGAGCAAACAGCCACTCCAGGTGACCAAGGATCTGGGCCGCTGGAAGCCCGCGGACGACCTCCTGCTCATTGATGCCGTGTTGCAGACCGATGACCTGGCATCTGTCTACCTGGGCGTGAAGTTCAGCTGCCACTTCACCCTGCAGGAAGTCCAGGAGCGCTGGTACGCCCTGCTCTACGATCCTGTCATCTCCAAGCTGGCCTGCCAGGCCATGAGACAGCTGCACCCAGAGGCCATTGCCGCCATCCAGAGCAAGGCCCTGTTTAGCCAGGCTGAGGAGCAGCTGCTGAGCCAAGTGGGATCGACCAGCCAGCCCACCTCGGAGACGTCCAGGACCTGCTGCACAGATGCCCCGATGCCTTCTACCTGGCCCGTACTGCCAAGGCTCTGCAGGCCCACTGGCAGCTCATGAAGCAGTATCACCTGTTGGAGGACCAGACAGCCGCTGCCCAAGGGGGACCAAGTGCTGAACTTCTCCAATGCAGAGGACTTGACTGACGACAGTAAGCTCAAGGACATGTGAGAGGAAGTCCTAGAACATGAGCTGACAGTGGCTGACCGGCTCCAGAAACGAGAGGTTAGGCAGCTGGAACAGGAACTGCATAAGCGGCAGGTGTAGTAGATAGCATCACAGGCACGAGCTCTCCGGACTTTGACAGCCAGACCCTGGCAGCGCTGCGGGGCCGCATGGGGCGGTGCCTGAGGCGCTTGAGAAAGATCACCGTAGGCAGAGCAACTGAGGAGAGCCAGATTGACGTGGACCTGTCTCTGGAGGGTCCGGCCTGGAAGGTCTCCCGGAAGCAAGGTGTCATCAAGCTGAAAAACAATGGTGACTTCATTGCCAGGGAGGGCCGGCGGCCCATCTACATCGATGGACGGCCTGCGCTGTGTGGTTCCAAATGGCGCCTTAGCAACAACTCCGTGCTGGGGATTGCCAGCCTGCGATTCGTCTTCCTCATCAACCGGGACCTCACTGCCCTTATTCCCGCCGAGGCTGCCAAGATCACGCCACAGTGAGAAGTGGTGGCAGGACCCATGGGCTCTCTCTGGCCTCAGTTTCCCCTGCCATCCCAGACCCCTGGAGCTGGGAACTCAGGCTCCTGGAAAAACCAGAGGGGGCTGTGGGAGACTCAGCTCCTGGCCCCCTGATCTGAGCCTCTGCGGGAGGGCGGGGCTGGCCCTGGGGAAGCCCCTAGAGGCTGGGACCCTCAGGCTTCCTTGGTGCCAGAGCCCCTCCCCTTCTCTCCCTGCAGAGGACCCTACCCTTTCCCCCAGATTCCCACCTTTGCCCCGTGTCTCCAGCTGATTAGCTTCAGACTTTTCCTTTATTATTTTTCTTTTGTAAATACAAAGCACTGAGTTCCAAAAAAAAAAAAAAAAAAACTAGAACCAGGTATGTTTACCTCTAAGGTTAAATTTCATTCAACTGTAGTTATCACATTTGTGACACTGCAAATGCATAAGTAGCCTTATTTATACCCTTCAACGAAGAACCTATATAATAGAAAACATATACAAAACTTCAGAAAGGGATATAATAATTTACTTCATTTTAAACTATTATTATGAATGATACACTTTTAAACCCTCATGTAAAATAAAATATTACTCTTCCACTTTTAAAAACACATTATTGAAGATATATTAAACAAATAGTAATATACAGATGATAATTTAATGAATATAGTAATTTGGTAAAATTGTTTGAATTTATAAAGAAATAAGACATTTTACATATGGTTGGAAATTCTTTTGCAAACTTCCCTAGCATCATTCCCCTCTCACTCAAAGGTAACATTAAAATATTCTAAAATTAGTATTTAAGATCCTGAACATATTACTTAATATGATGGCAGTCATAGATAGTAGAGTGTATTGTAATTTTTCCTTTACAGTAGCAAATACTTATTAGGATACATAATAAAAACAAAGACACTGCATACAATTATCAAAAAATGATAAAGTGTCAAACTACTAATAGAGCATATATAAAAGTTCTGGGGAAAATTTAAATGTTTTATTAAAATATATGAAAATGACCATGTATAAATGGATGGGATATCATATTTATGAAAAGGATACATCTATATCATGATTATTAACACTTTATAATTTGTTCTACTTAAAGGGCTTCTAATAAAAATTTTAATAGGTGTTTGTGTCTGTATTTGTGGGTGTGTAAAATTCAAAAATCTTTTATAAACCTTTGATGTAAGTTCTTAAATTAACAATAATTAAAAGAAGAATTATATTGAGAAAATTGCTTTAGAAAATATGTAAAAAGATATATAGTATAATATTAGCACAGGGATAAAGAAAACAAAGGAACGTATTAGAAAACTGAAGGAATTGTTCCACATATATATGGAAATATGTAGGTCAAGAACAGCAGCATTAAACTGAGAAAATTCATTCCTTATAAGGAAAATAAAAGATATCTTCTCACACCACAGCTAGATGTACATTCTGTGTGGATTATAGATATAAATGTGAAAGCTAAAACTCTAAAACGTGACAAAGACAACTTCTGCTCTTCAATCTGTTCTCACTTTTCATAGTAAACAGCTTAACAACAACAACAATAAAACAATAAAAGATGAAAATATGGCTCACATGTGGGCACATAATAAAAAAACATATTCAAAACTAAATTGTGTTTAGTTTTGAAATTAGAAATTAGGTGTGACCACGTAAGTACATTTTCTACAGTAGAAAGCAAACAAAGGTTATGTTCAGAAATTCTGGGATAAGACACTTAAGACATCCTGTGTGCATGTCTCTTCTCGCCTTTCATTGGTTGGACAGAGATGATAGATGCTCTGCAGGGGACGATCCCAGAATGACTGCTGTACAGCACAATGGCTGGATCTGAGTAGGCTCAAACATTATGACCAGAGCTTCCCTGGTGGCGCAGTGGTTGGGAATCTGCCTGCCAGTGCAGGGGACGCGGGTTCGAGCCCTGGTCTGGGAAGATCCCACATGCCGCGGAGCAACTAGGCCCGTGAGCCACAACTACTGAGCCTGCGCGTCTGCAGCCTGTGCTCCGCAACAAGAGAGGCCACGATGAGAGGCCCGCGCACCGCGATGAAGAGTGGCCCACGCTCGCCGCAACTAGAGGAAGCCCTCGCACAGAAACGAAGACCCACCACAGCCATAAATAAATAAATAAATAATTTAATTTAAAAAAACAAAAAACAAAAACATTATGACCAGCCGTAGTGTAGAACTCATTACTCTAGAAAAATGGTACAGATGAACCTATTTGCAGGGCAGGAATAGAGACGCAGATGTAGGGAACATGTGGACACACTGGGCAGGGGGAAGGGGGGTGGGATGAACTGGGAGATTGGAATTGACGTATGTGCACCGCCATGTGTAAAACAGATAGCTAGTGGGAACCTGCTGTATGGCGCAGGGAGCTCAGCTCGGTGCTCTGTGATGACCTAGATGGATGGGATGGGGGGTGGGGAGGAGGTCCAAGAGGCAGGGGACATATGTGTACATATAGCTGATTCACTTTGTTGTACAACAGAAACTAACACAACATTGTAAAGCAACTATACCCCAATTTAAAAAAAAAAGTATATCACTTTGTTAAGATCCACATACATCATGGTCTTTGCCCGAGGCTGAAAGTTGAGATAATAAAGGCATATATATTCCTAATATAAATGGTTACGCAGAAATCTGGTGCCTCTTTTTAAAATAGCACCTTGGCAAGAGCTTTCTCTTTCCAGTTCCTGCAACATGAAAGAAGTACAAATATGTCCAAATAAGAGGAATTAATCTATGTACCCAAACTTTTATGTGTATGTAGCTGACAAGTATGGCTGCCACAGGAGAAATTACTGTGTGAATGAGTAAGTGATGTGAGCTAAATCTACTTTTCCCCATTTACCTTCTGTACTTCCTAAATTTTGAATATGTGCATATAAACCTTTCAAATATATACGTTTCAATATTTGCATGCATTACATAAACACACACATTAAGCAAACAAAAGTTTGAATTCACACTTTGGCAAGGGAAGGTAATGAGGAATTAGTAAACTCAAACATTGATCCTTTGATATATATTTGTAAATTGATACAACTTTTATAGGGAGCTATTTAAATATTAATCTCTTTTAATTATAAATACACTTACCCTTTGACCCAGAAATATATTTCTAAACATATATTTTATTGATAACCTTGCACATATATAAAATGATTTTTTCTGTTTAAGATGATTCTTTTCAGGATTATTTGAAAGTTCAAAAAATGAGAATTAATCTAATCCATCTATAAAGACATTGTTAAATAATTATGAGAAAATCCAACAATGATACACTATGTACCTGTATCAAAGAATAGGTTGTTTATGTTCTAAAGTAGAAATTTCTTCAAGATAAATTACATAGTAAAAAAAAAAAATAGTGCAGTATGGAACAATGTGTTTAATGTGCTACTATTTGGGTAAAAATGTAAAGAATCTGTACTTGCTTGTGGATACAAACATTTTAAGAGGACTCAAAAGGAACTAATGGTATTATCTTCCTTCTGGGGAAAAGAAATGCAAGGCTGAAGGAAGTAGCCACAATGCAGACTTAAACTTTTAAATGTTGCCCTATATGAATATATGACCCAATAAAACAGTAAATTAAAAATATATATATATTTATGGGATAGGGAAGAGATGGGAGGCAATGAAGCAAGTCTTCAAAAAGAAAATGGAAAGAGTATACTCTATGACCCAACAATCCCTTTCAAGGTATATACCTTTGAGAAAACTAGTCACAGGTCTCTAAGGGGATATGCAGGAAGGTGAATTATGAAGAATGCATACTATAGGATGCTTTTCTGCATTTAGAGAAAAATAATACTAATTATAAGCAAAACTGGTAGGTCTTAAAAACATGTTGTGGATAAAGGAAACAGAATGGCATCTATAGCACAACGGCATTTTTATAAATTAAAAATACATGCACAAAAAGCAAAATTATATATCTTTCAAGGATATATACTCACAAAAAATCAATGTCAAACACATTAGCATGGGTGACTAAGGTGAAAAGGAAAGTATTAGTGATATATTGCTGCTTAGAAAATAACTCCAAAGCTTAAAGACTTAAAGCAATAATGATTTTTACTTCACAGTTTCTGAGGGTCAGGAATCCAGGAATGGCTTAGTAGGGTGATTCTGGTTCAGGATTTCTCTTGTTGCAGTCAAAAGGTGGGTCAGCCCTATAGGCATCTAAAGGCTTAACTGGGATTAGAGGACCAACTTCCAGAATGGCTTGCATAGCACATGGCTGTTGGCTGGTGACCTCAATTTCTTACCACATGTGCATCCTCACTGGGCTTGCTTGAATGTCCTCAAGACATGGCATCTGGCTGTCCCCAGTGCAAGTGAATTCAGAAAGAAAGGGAGCAAGATGTAAACCCCAAGGTCTTGTAAGACAACATCAGAAGTTAACATAACATTACTTCTGCAATATTCTCTAGGTCACACAGCCCTACCCTGGTAGATGTGGCAGGGGGCTACACAACAGTTGGTAGGAATCATTAGGGGCCATTTTGAATCACAAATAATAAATAATAAAAAGAAAGATCAGAAAAAAGGGAAAAAAATAATATACAATCAAATAAAACAAAATTAATCCTATACTTCCTGATGATCATAGTGCCATGAAATGATATGGTTAGTTTAACTTTATGTACATGGGTAGAAAGGAAAACACACATACAAATGTGTTATTCATACATATGCACATAGGTATTTATATATTCTCTTGCTGATAAACATATTTCCAATATGTTTTTCTATTACAAATAATGATACAGTAAAAATTTCTGTATACATCTTCTTGTGTACATGTACAAGAGTTTTAGTGAAAGATATATAGTTTTAAGTGGAAATATCAACTTTTGTATGTACATCTCCAACTATACTAGTTGGTGCTAAATTTCTTCCCAAAGTGGACATAGTGATGGGCAGTCCCAACAGCAGTAAATGAGAGTTCCCATATTTATTATCCTTCTTAAATTATGGTACATACCAACTTGAATCTGATGGATATGAAATGGATTAATATTATTGTTTCAAATTAGTTTTTCTTCCTGATTAATACTGAGTTTGACACCTTTTCACCTTTATTTCATATTCATATTTCCACTTCTGTGAATGGTCTTTTCAAGCCTTTTTTTATTGGAGTTATTTGTTCTTCTATTATTTGAGAATTATTTTTATAATCTGATTACAGATCTTTGAGTCTGCAATGTTTCTATAATTATCTCTAAGTCTGTGGGTTGTATTTTTTATTTTGTTTAGAGTTTCTTTTGACGGATAGAAATAATCATTGCATGATAGTCAAATTTATACAGTTTCCCTTTATGGTTAGTACTTTTGTATTTTGCTTAAGGAATCCTTACCTAAGATTATAAAGATTCTTCTCTACATTTCTAATGTAAATTTTAAAAATTTATGTTCAGTTTAAATTTTTAATATGCCTGAAACAAATTTATGTATGTTGTTGTAATAGCATAGAATTATATTTTACTTTCTAGGGTGACAGCCAATTGCCCTACAATATTTTTTGTAAGTTCTGACTTTTTAATGTATGGTAAATACATCAGCCTAGACGTATAATAGTAAAAACAACAATGACAAATGTACCTACTCACCAGTCAGACTCATTAACTTTGGACTTTGCGGTCATTGGCTGAGTCAGTAGAACTTGAGCTCTTGAGGATTCCCTTTTTGGTCTCTCACTTCAAACCATTTATTGTCCTGCTGAAAGAAGAAATGTAAGAAATAGGACTTAAAATTTCTTGAAGTCAATGGTTCATTCTGTCTAGGACTGGCCCGGTATGATGTTTAATTGTATATGTCAACTTGGCTGGGGCAAGGTGCCCAGACATGCGGTCAAATGTTACTCTGGATGTTTCTATAAGAGTGTTTTGGATGAGATTAACATTTACATCACTGGACTTTGAATAAGGCAGAATGCCCTCCATAATGTGGATGGGCCTCATTCAATCAGTTGAAGGCCTGAATAGAACACAAGACTGATCTTCCCAGAGCAAGAAGGAGTTCTACCAGCAGACAGCTTTCAGAACTGAACTGCAACGCTGACTCTCCCTAGGTTTCTAGCCAGCACATCCTGTAGGTTTTGGACTTGCCAGCCTCCATAGTCACATGAGCCAATTCCTTAAAATAAATTTCTCCGTATATGTATACATACATCCCTTAGGTTCTGTTTCTCTGGAGAACTCTGGCTAATACACCCCATGTGCTTTGGTCTTTGCTAATTGACCATTTCACTGGTGCTACTGGCAACAATCCTATATGTTCTAGTCTCACTGTTGAACTGGTATCACAGTTAAACCCTCTCGCTCCCATTTCCTGTAAGAAGAGAAATAATGTGATGGAATTAGTTTCCATTGTTTGCCTCTTTGTTAATTTTATTTTATGCCTTAGAAGATCAACAACACCTTACCTTTATCAAATGCATTGGAGAACCTCAGCTGGGAGGTCCTCAGCTACCCAGTTCTAGCACATGCCTCTTCCTGAATACCTTCTCATGCATATGTATATAACAGGAAGTACCTTTCTTTATACTGTCCATATAGTGTCACATTGGGGCAATTCTTGATGTCCATACTCCACTAAACAAACGTGATAATGTCCAGTTCCCAGGGCTACTTTTGGGACAACTCTTTATTTTTTTCTTGTATTATTAAATTATAATAATATTATCCTTAAATTATAGGATTTATATCCAAGCAAGGTCTGCTACTAGAGGAAACTTTTATTAAGTATGATCTTATTGATATTACGTCAGATATTACTCTAGCAAAATTAAATTTGCATGGGGATATTTGTTAAGTTTTACTTGTGAAATTTGTTAAATTATAGATTTATATTTAAGAGTATTACTTCATGTTTCTCCCTAATAAGAGCCTGAAACTGATAAACTATTTTGATCTTTTTAGTTATATGGCATGGTATGACTTAATGATATAACTGTTCCCACATTTAACTCTGACTACTTTTTTGGAATACATAATTCTTATGTTTATTAATCCTACCTTTGTCAAATAATGTGTTTTGTAAAATATCAGTTCACTAAAAAACACAATTACCTGAAGTTTATATTTTACCTTTTTTCCCTGTGTAGTTAATGACAGACACATTGCTTTCTTCCAAAATGGATAGAAAAGAGCTTGAAAATGCATAAAATACAACAGTCAGCACTATTAGTCAAGATAAAGAAAATGAAGTGATAAAATTAGAGGAAACAAACCTGAATTTAATAATTCAGCCTAAGAACTTGTTTACATTGTGGAGTTTGACCACACATCTGTGCCTCAGTTTATTAACAGAGCAAAAAACAAATTTCTTCATTTTAGAAAAAAATTCAGTTGCTAAGAAGAAAACACTCAATTCTCACACACTGAAATTGAGGCATTATGAAAATATACACCCAATTATGAATACTGGCTTCTTTTGTGATTTAATTTAAGAAATGTGAAATAAAGTTCCAAAAGTCATGTAATGCTGTTGATTTTTTCTATTAGCACCTCTCTCACTTTTTATATTAATATGGTACTGAGTTCCATAAATTTGTAAGTTCCATAAACTTAACTTTTGTTTTGGACATTGATGTTATCATCTGCTAATCTGAAGATGCGTGTCTCTGTGTGTGTGTGTGTGTGTGTATGTATTTTGAATGTACTTATGAATTATTCAAATATTTCTCAGATTCATTAGAATTCATGAGCTGACTTCCTAGTATTACTCGACAAAGTTTTGTAATGTTTTAACATTTATGAAAAATCTAATCTCTAATAATGAATAACTCGAGACAGATATTTCCTATTTAATAATTACAATTATTTGTTTCAAACAAATATCATAGAAAGAGAAACTCCTCCTAAGGGACAAATACAAGGACACTCAAAATGCCATTTTCTGTTGAAGGCATATCAGTATAGTTAAATTTGGTTCTATTCAATAAGCACACATTGAGGAACTAAATCGGGAGCTTTAAAAGCTATAAATTTGGTTTTCATCTTCAAAGAGCTTACTATTAAGAACTAGTAGACAGGTCGTGAAAAATGGGCTGGGACACAAAACTTGAAGAATGAATGAAAATTTAACAAATTGAATGAAAATTTAACAGACAAAATGGAAAATGTAAGCTCCTTGCAGGCAGTAGTTATCTGTTTTATTTAATCTTGTGTGTAGTGCCTGGAACAGTGCAGAAAAAAACAGTTGATTCTCCATTAATGTCCACTAATATCTTAACTGAATTTTAAAAATTTCAAGAAAACGCCCTTGTTAGCATAGGAAACAGCACAAATGGTTTGTGTATGATTTTTACATTTTAATTTAAAAAAAGATCAAATTCTTCCACATAATAATTTCCTGGAAAAATACCACCATGTTAAAGATATCAAGTAACTTCTCTTTTATTCAGTAACTTTTTTATGTCTTTAACATGATAATTGACTTGAAGGGTGCATTAGAAATAGGTTATAAATGATATAAATGATACACAGGTTAAAGAAAGAGAAAGTAATGGAGATGACAATGGAGATTTAGCAGATACATGTTCTATTTATTTAGCTTTCATTCTTCAACTTCTTCTATGTGGTCAAAGGATAGCATATCTGTTCTGCTGTGGAACAGATCTCTTCGTATACAGAATTCACATACATATTGGAAACTCAAAAACCTCTACTTTCATTTCCAGTTTAAAATGTCATCTGGCTAGTAGGCCTGAAGCAGCCTCCTCTACCTTTTCACTAAAGTAGTTAGGAAGAGACTTAAAAAGACGAAATTGCACAACACTGTGAACTGGGACTCACTGTCAACTTATTGTTAGAACACGAGAGGAATTTCCATTAACTACAAAGCTAAGGGGAGTGGATTAAATACATGATATAGTACGATGCTGCTAGTGTGCCTGCCTGCCAGAAAGTAGATAGAAAGACCTTTATTCCTTCCCTCTTTCTCTAATTCCTGGATCAGAAACAAAATCTCAACAAAGCAGAAAACTGAATAGCCATCCTTCTACTGACTGCATGCTAAATTTTAGGCAATGTTTCAGTTTCCCATGCCCCCTGCCCTGACCCCTAATACTATGTCTCATTCTTTATCTCTTCAGATATTATAATTTCAAAAAAATGGAACAAGGGAGGGAAGAGAATTACTGAAAATGACTTGAAAGCTGAGACTGATTCTTGTGACTAGAGTACTGATTGAGGAGGGGAAAGGAAAACATGGTAAACCCTAATAGGACTCTTTTCTGTATTTGCTCTCCATCTGTTAAGACTGTTAGACACATTTAATGTAAATGAGAGAAGACCCACATCAACAGATGAAAACACTCATCAAATAAATGGCAGATATATGTTGGAAATTGGGCTGGGAATTATGTATACTACAATCTGTAACTTTATGCAATTATTTGCCTAAGTTGACAGGATTTGGATATCCACCTCCCTTTTTAATGATAGGAAAACATGAATAACGATATTAATAATAACATCTATCTGAGATGCCCCTCCCCTACACACATGCACACACATTGAGTCACTCAATTTCCTATTATCCTGCAATATTTTTCTTTATAGTACCTATGACCTCTGAACTATGACTTATTTATTTATTTCTCTGTTAATAGTGATTTTGCTGATGATTATATGCTCAATGAGTGCAGAATCCTTTTCTGTTTTGTTCACTGTTCTCTTCTCTGCACTTATAAGAGTGTCTGACACCTAATAGGTGCTTGACAAATATTTATTAAATGAAAAAGTGAAAGAGAATGAACGAATTCCAAGAATTCAGAGGAGAGAGCCTCACTGAAGTGACCTACTCTAAAAATACAGTATTTTAGACAGTTTAGCATCCTTGATAGGACATGAAAAGTAATGTCATATATTAAACGGGTACAGGAAGCATAGAACACCTGATTAAAAAGCCAAAAACAAAGCTAAAATGGAAATTGAGGGGAAAAGATTGCAGATAGCAAAAATGCATAGATAGGTAATCATCTCCTGCTAAGCCTTAGATCATGAAGTAAACTTATACCTGTCAACATTTACTGGAATTTCTAATGTCTTTCCTAGCTGTACTCAATTGATTTAGTTAGGTAGTAATGCCATACAGACTTTAAAATAGAAGGCTATTCCTAAAGACTATCAAAATATTAAAACATGATACAAGAAACTTCTTCCTCAAACCTTGACCCTAAGTATAAGCTACTCCGTGCAGATATATTTCTGAAGTTATATGATTAAATCCCATTTCTCTGAGGCAAAAACAGTGATTATGATGCTTCTGATGAATCTTCAGAATGAATATAGGTCAGGGCCTCTTGTTCGACCCTGATTTTTTTTTTTTTCTTTTTTTGTCCAGAGAAGTCAGATCTTCAGGATCATCATAGAACTCCTAGCAAAATTATTTAGTGCATTTATCTTAGCACTAAAACCAATATTCTGGATTTTTTCTCTTTATTATGTTTGTCATAAATGAGACATACTATAGCATTTGTATGCCATATTTACACATAATGTTATATGCTTTCTGCTAAAAGATCTTATATGAATTAATATAAATATTTCAGTAGAAGCTAGAACTTATATCTGTCATAAGGTGTATCAACAAATATAAAGATTTTAAATTATATCCTATTTTGATTATCATAATAAAATTCATATTGGATATATTTAAAATAAGATATTATGATGTGGAAAAACATATCAATGATGTTGATAACCAACTTAGCGTTCTTTTCCAGAATGAAGAGAAAAGATATGAGAGGATGAAAAAATTGGAAAGAGCAGTTATAATTGAGGACAGAGAATCGAGATCCAATATAAGAATATAAAAGTGTTTTTGACAGAGAAACCTGACAAATTTTTGGAAAATTATCATATAAAACATAGCTGTGGGGAGTTCACTGGTGGTTAAGACTCCGTGCTTACAATGCAGGGGGCGCAGGTTCAATCCCTGGTCAGGGAACTAAGATCCCACTAAATCCTGCATGCTGCATGGCACGGCCAAAAAGCAGCTGTGAATTTACTGGTTTAAAAATAATATATAAGCATTTAAGTTGAAAGTCACACTGCATTCAACAGCAAAATTAATGAGAGAGTCTAAATGATAACACACTTCCTGGTCACATTTTTGTTGTCTTCATCAACTGGGGACAATAAAAATGCTAGAAGGAAAGTAATCAATGCTTACAAAATTTTAAGGGAAGACAATCATGTTCCCCAAATTTTATATCCTGGGAGTTTTCTTTCCATGTATATTATCAGTCCCAAACATACAACTCAGAAACTATTCTACTCAACTTCTCTTATTCTTAAAAGCAAGCATACATACAAACAAAACCACCTAGGGTTTTTAGAAAAAAAGTAAAACCCACAAATCAAATCTGGATAGTTTAATCAGTAAATTGATTTATTAAATGATATTAAGCAATTTTCAGAACTGCTTGGAAGTTTGGAGGAATCAATGCTTTACTGCACCTGCTATTGCTGCTAGCATTGATGTGGTCCCTTTGCTGGAACCAGGTTTGCTAACACTGAGAATTTGTGGTCACTACAGATAAGTCTGCTACCACTGAGTGTTGATATTCTGCCCCTCACCTTGCCAGCAAAAGTGAATGTCCTATAAAAGCCTATTTCATCACATGGGTCACTTCTGAATTAAATTCTTATGCAGGTGTTCTGATTGGGAAATTAAGTCACATAGGCATGATTTTACTGTAAAGGAGAACGGGTACTTAGCTCTGACTTTTCTGTGTGAAGAGCATGTCAGATTGAATACATAGGAATTTATCCAAATATTGAAAAGATTATTCACAAGATGAGAGACAGTCATGAATATGGAAATTACCCATGACAACACCACCACAAACAGCAAAATAACACAGGAAAGCAAACTAATGAACCCATCAACCAACAATTGAATGCTAATAAATGAGATTTATTCCTGTTGGTGAAGGCATGAAACATTAACATCTCAAGAATGGGCATGTCATGATGCAAAATAATTCCACCTTTTGGGCTGAACTATAAACTTAGGAACCTTGAAGCATCATGTGTTCTCAGTACAGGTTGTGCAACCAGGAAATGAATGCTAGACCTACTTCCCAGAGCCATTCCTTTTCTGGTCAGTTTCTTTGGAATTAGGTGATAACATGCCTTGCTTCACATCTTTCAATCAATAATTTAGAATACATTTTATTCCCAGGATTAGTAACATCTGAAAATGAATCTTCCAGGACTTGTTAAAAAGTGATTAAACCATTGACTTGTTTGGGGAAACGGTGCTAGGAGAATTACTGAACAAAAGTTTCAGGTGCTAGAAGAATTAATGAACAAAAGTTTGTTTCATCTTCAGAAATGCAGCAGTGCATAAAGCGACATAATTGCCTCTGCGTTTCCAAGAAACTTGAAAATTATTTCCTCACACTTAAAACTCTGATTAAGTATGTAGTTATTGGATTAAAAATATGTGAAATTGTAGCTACACAACACAGCCATACAATTGGAAGGGAACCCCCAACTTCTAGGGATAATATACAGCATCAGTTTAAATCACATGTGTGAATTAGCTTATGATATGGAGGGATATGGGGCAAAAGCACCCAAATTTTTAGTAAATATAGTATAAGATGGGAATGGTGATGCTGAATAGCTTATAGTTTTTCTGTAACCCCCAAACCATTATTATCTCTTACTGCGGGAAAATAGAAAATAACAATAGTATGACAAAAGAAAAACTAAACATGCTGGTTAGCTAGTATCTGTCAAATTAATTAACAGATATTGATGACAGTGGACATATGGATACTAGTTTTGGATAGGACATTAAACATTAAACCACTTTAACTCTCAATTTCCCCATCTGTAAAAACGTAATAATGGTACTTAACTCACAAGATTTTTGTTAGAATTAATTGACATCCTTTACAAATAGCAAATACTAAATAAATAGTATATCATCATTATTATTATCTTTATCGTTGCTAATAACCCACCTTACCACATGTATTAAAATAATGATGAACACTCTACGGAGAAGAACCAAGGGAGTCATATCTCAGTATTCAATAAGTGATAATTGAATAAATCAAATAGAATTTCCCTGACCCCTTGACATGAGCATGTAAAATGAATAACTTCATTGACACATTTCTTGTTTAAAATTAGAAATCTGGAATTAGAACATTTTGATGTGTCAGACTACTGTAAGATGAAATAGACTTGAGTGTGTGTGTGTGTGTTTGTGTGTGTGTGTGTGCACGCGTGTGTGTGTGTTATTATTCCTCCTAGTTAATTGTTTATGAAGTATTGTGGTCAGGAAAGAGTGGTTTCCACTGATTCAATAGAACTTGATATATCTAGACTTTATAGCTAAAAAAGTGTGATCCTTGCTTGTGTCATGTACATAAAGAAAGCTTCAGCCCTAAATAGGGACAAAACTTCTTGAAATTAAAAGTATAACAATGCAAGGAAGCTTTAGAGTAAAATAAAATATGAATTCTCATGCTAAAATTCTAAGGTTTGCAGCTCCAAGAGTTGTATTTTAGAAAATATGTCCATATAGTTGCAATAAACAAATTATTTCAACATTAATCTGCAACTTTAAATTTTAACAAAATAGCAACTGTGTTTACCAATAGGTTAGTAGCCAGGCATTTCCTGCACTTCAGTCCTCATAATGAGGCCATGAGGAGTTATCAGCCCCCTCATTATATTAATGAGGAAACTGATGCTCGCAGGAGCTGACTTAACCAATAGAACACAGAGAGTAAGTAGAGAGGCAAAACACACCTTAAAATCTGGCTGCAGGCAGTGCCTTGGCTTTGATGCCATTCTGTATGCATTCAACAGTGTCACCAACCTTCTCATCAGTCATTTTGAAATGGCAATTTATCAACTAAAATACCATGCCTTAATTGATGAAGCAACATAGAACTGAAAAGTTAAGTATCTAAGCTCCAAAATATTTCAAGTTGCCAGGCTATGAATCCTGGCTCTGCACCTCATATCTCTGTAAACTTGGCCAAGTTTATCTTTGTGCCTCCATTGATTGATTGATTGATTTATACAAGTCAATGTGTTGATTTTAGTTTTTATTTTTTAAATGAAGTATAGTTGATTTATAATATTATATTAGTTTCAGGTGTACAACATAGTGATTCAAGATTTGTATAGATTATACTTCATTTAAAGTTATTACAAAATAATGGCTATATTTCCTGTGTTGTACAATATAACCTTGTTGCTTGTCTATTTTACACATAGTAGTTTGTATCTCTTAATCCCATACCCCTATCTTGCCCCTCCCCCCATCCCTCTTCCACTGGTAACCACTAGTTTGTTCTCTGTATCTGAGTCTGTTTCTGTTTTGTTATATACACTCGTTTGTTTTATTTTCTAGATTCCACATATAAGTGATAATATAGAGTATTTGACTTCCTTTGTCTGATATATTTCACTATGCATAATACTCTCTAGGTCCATCCACCTTGTTGCAAATGGCAGAATTTCATTCTTTTTTAAGGCTGAGTAATATTTAATTATATCTATATATCTGTATATCTATATATCTATATCTATCTCACATCTTCTTTATCTATTCATTGTTGATGGGCACTTGGCTTGCTTCCATATCTTGGCTGTTGTAAATTATGCTGCTATGAACATTGGGGTGCATGTATCTTTTCAAATTAGTGTTTTTCTTTTTTTGTTGTTGTTTTTGGATATATACCCAGCAGTGGTATTGGTGGATCATATGGTAAGTCAATTTTTAGTTCTTTGAGGAATCTACATACTGTTTTCCACAGTGACTGCACCAATTTACCATTATACCAGTAGTATACAAGTGTTCCCTTTTTCTACATCCTCACCAATATTTATTATTTTTAGACTTTTTGATGATAGCCATTCTGACAGATGTGAGGTGATACCTCATTGTGGTTTTGATTTGCATTTCCTTGATGATTAGCAATGTTGACATTTTTCCTTGTACCTGTTGGCCATTTGTATATCTTCTTTGAAAAAAATGTCTGTTCAGATCTTCTGCCCAGTTTGCAGTTGGGTTGTTTGCTGTTTTGATATTGAGTTGTATGTGCTGTTTACATATTTCCTGTGTGCAAAACTTTTAAGTTTAATTAGGTCCCATTTGTTTATTTTTGCTTTTATTTCTTTTGCCTTAGGAGGCAGATCCATAAAACTATTGTTACATTTTATCTCAGAGAGTGTCTGCCTGTGTTCTATTCAAGGAGCTGTATGGTTTCAGGTCTTACATTTAGGTCTTTAATCCACTGTGAGTTTATTTTTGTACATGGTGTGAGGAAACGTTCTAATCTCATTCTTTTACATGTAGCCACCCAGTGTTCTCAGCATCACTTATTGAAGAGACTATCTTTTCTCCATTGTATACTCTTAACTGCTTTGTCATAGATTAATGTCCAAGACTGTGTGGGTTTATTTCTGGGCTCTCTATCAATGTATCCATTGACCTATGTGTCTGTTTTTGTACTGGTACCATGCTATTTCAATTACTGTAGCTTTGTAGTATAGTATGAAGTCTGGGAGCATGACACCTCCAGCTTTGTTCTTTTTCTCAAGATTGCTTTGGCAATTCGGGGTCTTTTGCGGTCATGTATTCTTATTTAAAATAGAAAATAATAATCACTCGGTGCATACATTTTGGAGATAGTTCAAAAATTTAATACATATAAAGAACTGACAGTGCTCTTATATGTAAGAAGTGCTGAACACAAGTTTATTATTATTATTAAAATAATTATTTATTTTTTAATATTACTTTTTTCCATATTTATGGTCTTTTTGTATGGAGTCGCTAAATTATATACAATCAATTAGTAATGTGGAACATCCATTCCATACCAGGAACCATAATCTGTTATACAACTTTCAACAGAAAAATTTTACATTAGTGCAAACTTTCTGCTTGTTAATAGTATCCATAATTATTAATATAAAACATTTCTAAATTTCTATTGCCATGTTTTTATAAATAAATCAAGTAATATGCTTATATTCACAGTATCTGTAAAGCTAAGGAAACCTAGGTATGTAAATATTTTTACAATTATTACAGTGCAGACTTTTCCTTCCCCAAAGTAAATGACACTGTGCCAGCAACCCTGTAGATAATTAACATATGTTTCTTAAATTACAATGAGATATTAAAGTGTTTTCTGTCACTGTCTAAACCTAAGTGGCAACAGATTGTTAAAATGTACATCCTGTACTTCCAGAATACATTACACAGTTGCTCTGTGTCCTTGGAATCTACACAGTGAAGATGCATTTGAATCTACTACTACTCTTGAAGGGCTTTGCCAATTTGGAAGCAGAGATTATTATTATTAATCTGTGTCCCTGCTAGAAGTGAACCTCTTCTTGGAAAGTTTTCCTTTATATTCTTCAATTGTGATTGTGCCAAAGGAATATAAATTAAATAATGAGATCGCTGGAGCTCCCCAGATGCTTGTCCTGTTACATGATTTTCATGGCCACAATTCAGACCCTATATATAAACAATAGTTCTGACAATTTTCCCTGTGGAAGTGCCAATAATTGTGCATCGGGGGAACTAAAGCAAATAGAAAAGCTTATATAATCAGAAAGTTTACTTTCTCCAAGATATTCTTTAAAATATCTCTAAGATATTCTTTCAAATAAATAGATAAACCTTAAGCCAAACTAATTTTTTCTATATTGCAGTAAATCATAAAATATATACATTGTAAGAATGGAGAAAGGAAGGAACTGGTAAATTAAAAGTGAAAAGCAAAGGGCAATGCAAATGAGGGAGAAAATTGTAGCCATAAAAATAAATTCTTAAAGTTTATCTTGAAGTATAATTTTAGAAATAGATAATTTTGTTGATAGAAATATATTGCTACGTTAAGAAGACAAGTTTTGATTTAATAGAAAATAAATAAATCATTTTCTATCTCCATACCGTTTAACTATGAATACTTCAACAACAGTTTAGCACTGAATTTGAAAACTATATTTTGTTGTTCTTGAGAGAAGAAATATTTAATAAATAATTAAAATAAACAGTCAAAAAATGGAGGACCTATTAACCTCTAGCATATATAATAAAAAATAAACTTCCTACTATATACAGTCAACAGTTATCAAAATATAGAGATTTACTAAGTTCCTTTACATTATACTACCAGTTTTTATAAAATTTGATAACCTTCTTTAGGAATATAGAGAATAGTTTTTAACACATTTTAAAAGCTACAGTTTTTTTTGGTGTTTATTCAGAAATAATCTGGAAAATGCATATGTTTTAAACTACACCAGGACAAAGTAGTACTTATTTCTTTTTCTTTTTTTCCTTTTCTTTATCTTTTATTTTATTTATTTTTTTGATAAATGACTCGGAGGAGGCCTCAGCAAAAAGATAACAAATCTTAAAATTTATTATTGTCAATAGTCTGCATGACCTTTACTTTAACTGCATTGTTGCTGTCAGTAATAATCCAAGGCTGCACTTTCAATGATAAAATGAAAGACTTTGCATATTGAATCTCTGGGTCTCCTTGAAAGTGTTCAGATATCACAGTCATTTATTCCCATTGTCAGAGCAAGGTCCATTATGAAAGGCCATCTGTCTTTACTTGAAGATGAAGAGTGGAGAAACTCCACTTCTGCCTTGAATCAAGTACTAACTACTTCAGGGCCCTCAGATGTATCAACATACTGACTCGCCGTAGGTGTGAGATATTTCTCTCTCCCTTTCTCTCTCTGTGTATGTGTGCGTGCCTTCCTCTTTTGGCTCTGGGCACGGGTCTTTAAGAGTTTGCTTTTCCTTTATAATACACAATTTCAGTGGCACATAAAATAATGCTTTATCACATCCCTGAGAGTATCTTTTGAACAGGGCTTTTCGTTTGTCTAGTTTGTTCTTTTGTTTTTCCCAACTTAAACTGGCAGCTAGATTACTAGCAGCATTTTGAAAAAAGCTTGCTTTGCCATCTTTAGTAATAATACCAACAGGAATCATAATAATACCTTTTATAAATATGCAATTTCAAAATTTTACTTTGAAATAGGAACAAATTTCATGTATTTATGATGAAATATTCTTATTTAATAATTGGCCAGAAGATATAACAATATCTAAATACTGCATGGAACTAATCATCCCAACTTATAAGAAAATATAGGAAATATATACAGAATAAAGATAGTAAATACCATGGTGCACATACTATTAGATGATGCATTTGCCCCAGACTCTAAGTCAGATAAATATCACAACTAAGTCTGTCATAGGGAATCCCTATTTTCCTAAAATTGTCATGTCTGAATAACTTCAGACCAAGCACTTAATTTTGGCTACTTCACTCCCTATTCCAACAGAAAAACTTGTGTCTAAGATTTTAGTCTCAGACTTCTTCAAGATACGGAAAATAAAGAAAAGATTGAAAGAATTTTAATTTGTCAACATACCTGAACCTTACCTAGCTGGACACTTGACACTCAGAAGAATGTAAAAGAGAAGGAAAATGTCCAGGCCTTTGCCAGAAGAAAACAGCCAGGGGATGAGACTTGAGTTTTCCAGCGCTGTTGTATCAAATGACTAAAACCTGGGTGGCTTAAAACAAACGAATTTATTCTCTCGTAGTTTAGAGGCCAGGATTCCAAAACCAAGACGTCAAAGTCCATGCTGTCTCTGGAGGCTCTGGGAGAGAACCCAATCCTTGTCCCTTCTAGATTCTGGTGGCTGCTGGCATCCTTTGGCTTTTGACGTCATCACCCCAATCAGTACCTCTGTCTCCACATCACCTTCTGCTTTGTGTTTGTGTCTAATCTCCTTCTGGTTCTCTCTTATAAGGACACTTGTGGTGGCATTTAGGGACCACCCTGATAAGCTAGAGTGTTCTCCTCATCTCTAGATCCTTAATCATAGTGGCAAAGACCTTTTTTCCAAATAAGGCCACATTTACAAGTTCCAGGGATTAGGACATAGACTTATCGTTGGGGTATGGGTGGCATTTTTCAATTTACCCCAGGCTATTTACCATTACTGGCATGGAAGCAAAAGGAAAATGCCACCTCTAAATGGTGATCTTTTTACACAGCTTCAATTATGGTGAAATACATATCCTCACATACGACCAACTCTTCAGGGGGTAAAAAGAGGTTTTGGAGAGCATTGACAACTCTTTTATGCTATAGCAAAATTAATATTGAGCATTTCCAAAGTACTAAATAGTTTAGAATAATATGGAGGTTTTTGGACAACTTCCAAAAACTCCCTTTAGAGTATGAGCGTATTTACTTGGTTCTGATTGATGCAAAATAAGAACTGAGAAAACCACTATTTTTACTTACTTAATATTTTATATAGAAATATTGCAAAATAAATAAAAGTGAGATTGCATAGATAAACATCTAATACAATTGAATGGCTAGTATATGTCAATGGCAGGAGTAGATAAGAGGTGGATTTTTTAGTGACTTTAATGATGTTTGAATTGATTCCTGGGGAAAAAAAAGAACTTAACATTCATTTTCTGTATGTAATGATAAGTCTTTAAAAATGTGAATTAATTTAATTAGCCGGCGGTCCTTGATTGTACCTTAAAAAAAAAAAAGCACTTTCTGTAATGCTTTTGTATTTCTTTAAAGAGCTGAACTAACTTACTTTGATGCAGAAGTCGGCAAGGAGAACTCATCTGCTAAAATGCAAACTAGGGATGCTTTTCTATAGCTATTCTTGGGTGCTCTCAAATCAAGCTTTTTGAATCCTAGATCAGCTGCCTCAAACACCCCCTTATTTACACAAACTCTGGGGCTTTTGCAGTCATCTCCATTGTGCAGTGGAGTTTTTCTGCATGCATTCTGATTAGACTTGTGTAAAAATGCATAAATTTCTCATCCAATCAAAGGCTGACCTGGCGGAAACTGGCAGGGAGTGGGCAAAGTGGCAGATTACTAAATTGGCAATACCTTTTTAACTCTAGTTCATTTGGATGAAATGAACCAGATCTTAAAAAGGGCAGCAGTATTGGTCTAAATAGGATAAAATGCCTTTGACTCCTGGAAAGGTACTGCTGCAAGAAACATACAAAGAATCATCAGGAATAGAAGATCAAAGATCAAAATGGGTATTTTTCCAGAATATAAAACAAGTAAGATAGCCCAATGAATATGTGAATTCTTCATATTCTATAACAATGTATTTGTTATAAAGTAACTTATCAAGACAATAGATTCATTATAATTTATTACTTCTTCTTTTAATTTCTATCAAATTACATTGGAGAAGGAAAGGTTTGACAGTAAGGTTAAGTATTGTAGATTATTTACAGTTTTTGTTATCATGTCAGATGTTTGGATAGCACTTGATAATAAAGCACACTCAAGAAGAAGGTAAAAATCCCCATGCATTTCTCTGTATTCTATTTTAAACAAATATGAATGCATTATAGGGCATTTTGAACTGTGGAATGTAAAGAATGATGAAAATATATAAAATATATTAAGAATAACACCCCTATAATTATCATGACTACTTAAGTATTCTAAAATGACTCTATATTACTTCATTTATTGAGAGGAAATACACATATTATAAAAATTTTCTCTTAATCTGATAAGAAAGGGTGGTCCTTAATGACTATGATTTTTATGAAATACCAGCAAGAATTTTTTTTATTTTCAAATCTTACCAAAGCTAGAAATATCTAAGGTCAAATCAATCATATAATATTATCAGTTAAAGGGATATGGGTCGTTGCAAACAAAAAGAGCAAGGTGAGGGATATATATTTTGGAAGCAAATTTATAATATGCCTGAATAAAAAGTTATTGAATAGTACAATGATTATTAAGTGAAAGTTGGAAAATGTTAAATTATATTTTAAATTATTTTATTGGTAATACAAAGGCATATATGAACATTAATGTGGTATGTGCATGAGCCTCACTTTAGATTATGGTACAACTGAAAGAGATGTTAAAGAAAGTCAGAGCTGGACAAGAGTTAAAGAGGTAAAATGAGATTTTATTCAGAAACTATTGCAATAGGGGAAAAGAGACCTCATTATAGAACTGGGCTCAATTCTGCATATGACAAAGGGCAGTGGGGATTTATAGCCAAGGTACAGGGTTGGGTGGTGGTCAGAGGATGGAAAATTACTAAAAGGAGACATCAGAGGTAGAGGGGATTCTTCTAGACCTACGGAGCAGGATTCTTGCTGAAGGCAGGCCAGAGGGATCAGATATCACCTGGGTGGATTGTGGAGGGCGAGACTTGATTAAATATGGAGAGTGATCAGATAGCAAGGGTGGGAGATTCACTCTACACTGACTTAGCAGGATTCTGGCTAAAACCGGGCTGTCTCAGACCTGTACAGCCTGGCAAGCATGGGGCCTAGTGGAGCAGAGCATCAGAAGAGCCTGACTAAAGTTGAGTCAAGGAGAGGGTCTTTGTCAGGGCTCATCTACATTTATACTGGCCTTGTTTGAGCTATCCTGTGTGTATGAGGAGAGGGAGAGAGAGGGAAGGAGAGAGAGAACCCTATATGTACATATATATATATATATATGTATATATATATATATGATTCAAATGTTAAAAGGTCCTTAATTTTCAAGTGGAGTCAGTCAAAGTACAAAGCAAGTTTTCTAAATAGGGAACCTACATTCAAATTGGAAACACTACAGAGGAAACAATAGAACGATAAAAGTAGCTTCCCTGAAGGACTAATTGGGCCATTAGATGCTCAACCATAACCTGAGGCCCTAATTACCTCTGCTTTATATAGAAATTTCTGCCTGAGAAGACATCAGTGGATTCCTGATCTAAAGGTATTGTTACAAAATATTTAGCTTGTATGAAGAAAAGTACTTGTCTTCTCCAGAAAGAACAGTAGATAGCCGTGCGGAATATATTATGCCTTCTGTCTTTGCTCCTCTGTAGTGATTTATTTTTTAAATTTTCATCTTCTTTTATGTTTTTTACATTTCCATTATATTATTCCCTTCCTTCCTTCCATTCTTTTTTGAAATATTTCAAGTTGAGGAGAAAAACCAAAAAGGGATGACATGACTTTCGGTAATTACAATCTCTCATCATAAACTGTCAGTCTAGAGTTCTTCCAAAATGTTCTCTCACCCATGACTTCAAACCCCAAACCTACACCCCCCTCCCTATTAGCTTATCAGTACACTAATATTACTCCCAAATATTCACGGGAGTAAGAACACAACAAAACCTTTTTCTTCCTATCCACCATCCTTCTCTTATTTCTCTAACAGCAAAAATTTTAAATATATGTATTTCATGATTACTACTTTCAAGTCATCATTTTCCACTGCTTTTTAAATCCAGTAATTATTGGCTTCTATTTCAAGCTGTCACTGAATTAATAGTCATCAAAGACCTCCTACTATTAATTTCAGTTCCCAGCTGACACGTTACTCCACTGCAGTTGCTTTTAACATGGTTGTCTAATCTCTGCTCTGAAACCTGATTTTTTAATTTATGAACACTACTCATTCTCAGTTCCTCTGCTTTATGAGCCTCCACGTCTTTCCCTATGTTCAAATATCACCAATCGTTAAAATTCTGCCATCTTTCCTCTTCCTAATCTAGATTTACTCCGAGTGATTAAAGCTACTGCTACAGCTTTAGTGAACGCCCATACGTTGAAGAGTGAAAACCCTGAATCTCTATTTGAGGGTCCAAAATCGTATATGCCACTGTGTGGGCAGAATCTTCCACAGAGATTTCTCACTCATTTACTCTCCATAGAGGACATGTGTCATTGTTTAATTATTTTATTTTTCAGCCAACTAACATCAGAAAGCACTTTTTATTTGAGCAGAACACCCTAGATGTTTTCCTGGGTGACAGAGCAGGATTTTGTCTTCTAGGCAAGAAGCCAGAAACCTCTCCCCAGTGCCCAACTCTGACATGTTATGTAGGCTTGGCTGGTTACTTAGCTTTTATCTGAGACTTGAATCCATAGTGAAGGGCAGGGAAATTCAGTACAAAATTGTCCGTAGTTAATGGTGCAGGAGGCTGTGATGACACAGAGACCACCAGCCGGCATGCCACAGCGATGCTTACTGACGCTGTCCCTGCATGACACAGTGGCGAGTAAACTGTCACTGCCTCACGTTCGAAGATTTCTGCCGACTTTGTGAGCCTAGTTCTGTAGACGTCATTGATTTTGTAACCCATTCAATAAGACTTGAATAATTTCATTTTTATGTTTAAAAACAACCGTTTCTATTTGAAACGTTTGAAAAAAGAAGGTCTGATGGACACCATCCCCCAACTTCCCTCTCAGGCTAGCTACACACTGAACATTTCACATCTTCCCTGTTTATTATTGTAGTGATTTGCACTTTCACCCAAAAGTCATCCACACCAGAAATATGAGTGCGATCTTTGTTCTTCTCTCTCTATATCTAATTATTTGCTAAGTGCTATTAATTCTATAGATCTTATATATCTTTTATGCCAATGCCTCCTTGCCAGACTAATTAATCCCTTCTTACTGAAGGCCCTAGTAATATTTCAACTAGAGTGTTGTGAAGCTTATAACTGCATTCTTTGTTTTCCTTATCCAAAACATATATTAATGCTGGCAAAATATTAACATTAATGACAGACAAACATTTCTAAAATACAAATCTAATTATTTTATTAGTCATCACCTTTCTATAGGTTGGTCAATGGCTACCCATTGCTTTTTTTTTTTTAGTGTAATCTTTTTTTTTTAATTTATTAATTTATTTTATTTATTTTTGGCTGCATTGGGACTTTGTTGCTGTGCAACTATCTCTAATTGTGGCAAGCGGGGGCTACTCTTCGTTGCGGTGCGTGGGATTCTCATTGTGGTGGCTTCTCTTGTTGCGGAGCATGGGCTCTAGGTGCGCAGGCTTCAGTAGTTGTGGCTCGCAGGCTCAGTAGTTGTGGCTCTCGGCTCTAGAGCACAGGCTCAGTAGTTGTGGCACACAGGCTTAGCTGCTCCACAGCATGTGGGATCTTCCCGGACCAGGGCTCAAACCCGTGTCCCCTGCATTGGCAGGCCGATTCTTAACCACTGCGCCACCAGGGAAGTCGCTACCCATTGCTTATTGGATAAAAATCAAAACCAGAATTAGAACCAGTAACAACCATAGCATTGTTTTGTTACATGTAATACAGTAAGTACATAGACATACACTTGTTCTCTCCTTAACACACAATGTATGTGACTTACATCCTTATCATAATCATGATCTTGTGTTGGACAAAGTCTCCAAAGTCTTCAAGCAAGGCCTTCTATACTGAGCTCAGAAGATTTAGATTACCTATACCACCACTTTATTGGAAGTGTACTGCTGCAGCCTCTGATTAAAGCATAGAGCTAGGAGGCCAGATGACCAAATGTTTTTTGAACACAGCTTACTGACTCAAGGGTGGGCATTTTACCCAACCTAAGCCAACTGATTTCTCTCAAATTTGAATTAAGAAGCACATGGTTAGGTCTATAGTGACAGCCACTGGATTTAAGAAGTTCATGTTGAGTCAAGGACAGAACTGGGCTAGTGATAACCAAAACCACTTCGCCACTGTGAAAGAATAGACGTAGCAGCCTTTAAAGAACAAAAGCTGACAGAGAGAGAGAGAGCGAGAGGGGAGAGCAGAGAAAGGAGAAGGGTTAGGGAGATTAAACAGAGAAAAGAGATACAGAGAGTCACTTAGCCCCGCTGTGTTAAGAGTTTCCTACAGTGAGGTCCCATGGGTTGTTCTGATGCATTATCATATTTCCTCCTTTATGTAAACCCATTTCATGGGCTCTTGTCCTTTGCAACTTAGTTATCCCTAGATTAGATGCTATGCCAAATCAATGTTTCCTAAATTTAAGGTATGTTCTTTATCTTCATCTCAAAACATTTCAAATACTCTAACATTTTATTTTCCTTTTCTTCTGTGTTGGCGACTATTAAAGTATTATTTCAATATCAACTTGGACTTCAAATTTAAACCGATGTTTTCTTGTGTGTGATGTTTATATTACTTTAGCACATTATCCTGTGAGTATATTTGTGCTGATTATTTTAAATTAAAATAATTTTTCTAATATTCTCTCAGGGTGCAGCTTTAGTTAGTAAGACTTTTCTCCACTCGCTGCTCTCATAATATTTTTTCTGCTTCTCTCTTGACCCCTTTGAAATAACATAGTCATGTTTGCTGCTTTCAAATCCTCTAGAATCTCTCCCAAGTCTAGTGAACTTTAAAAAATGTCAGTTAAAGGTTCACTGGTTTTCTTGTTCACTTCCTTTAAAATTCATGGAGAGCCGCCATCAAGATCGCTGCTCTGTCTACTTGAAGCATAGTGCCCTTAGCAGTTCTGCTTTTTATCTATACCTTTCTCGCTCTTTTTCTTACAATTTTATGAAATCTATTCTTGGTTGAAAATATCTTATTTCTTATTTTTTCTGAACACAGATTTAAATAAACATTTTCACTTCCTTGACTGAAATGATAATGATATAGTCCTGTTACTGGGGAAAATGGTTTTTAATATACTGAAATTAAAACAGCAGCAAATACAAGTAGTTTAAAACTAAGCGTTATTAATTATTTTCTAAATATTTTAAATAATTTATTGAAAGTTATGCTTATGTGGAAAGTTTCTGGGGAATTAAAAACCTATCCTTTTATTCCTTAGAAATCACGTGCAAAGCATTACTGCCTACTTTAAGATAAGCTTTTTTCTTGAGGTAAAGGAGTTCAGTGAAGCAATAGGTGTATATATATACACACACACACTCCCCTAAAAAGGAGACTCTACAAATCAGATTTCTATTATCCAAACACTATACATTTAGTCATGTTAGCTATGGCTAACCAAAAATTCCACAGGTGAATATAGAGAACTATGTTGATATCTTAATAGAGATATATGTGTATATATATAGCCAAAATAAGAGAAGAGTAATTCTCTAAATAAAGATTTAATACACACTGTCATGAATATAAGTTTATAGTTTCAATAAATAGTTTTATCTCTAGGTACATATTCAGAGACTTACCGTCTAGGTCTTAATTAATCATTTACTTGGAATTTGAGAAATTTTATATTAGGCAGTCCAAACTAATATTTATTTTGAAAGATTATAAGAAATATTTAATTTTTCATGTTATTTTATAGTAGTATATTTGTGGAATAATATAGTCAAGTCATATCATGAAATATCCCCAAACTTTTAAAACTCCTTAATCAGATAACATAGGCCACATAGACAGGCCTGAGGTTTATTGAAATGTTTGGTTTTCCATGACAGTTTAGATTAAAAAACACCTGTTTATTTTTGTGGAAATTGTTCTACTCTCTCTGTGTTTGTAGGTTCTGTACAAGTATACAAAAAAAGGGCTAGTTTTTGTATTATGGACTCACCTGCCTGGAAATAAGTTACCATCAGAAATGTCTACTGGATACTGACAGATTAGATCCTTGTATTTTATGAAACATAATGTGACTCATGTTGTCAAGAAAAAATGTTTTTTTCAACATAATTGCTTCATACTATATATATTACAAGAAATTAATGTGAATGAAACCTTGTTTATACGGCATGATAAAGAATTCAACTTTTTTTAATATGACACCTCACATTTTATTATTTTTTTTAATATTAAAAGAACAACATTTCCATATTTTTTTCTTCACCTTCTGGGGAGGTTTTCAAATTGAAACTTTCCTTGTTTTTGAGGAAAGTTCGACTAAAATTTGTCATGGCTAATGATTTAAGTTCAGAATTTAATAGACATTAAAGAGAAGGGGAAAAAAAAAACCACTGGCTTGGGATTGGTACAGGAGTGGAAGAAAGGAAGAGTGTTTGGTGGGAACTAAGGGAGGAAAAGATGGTTTTCCCCAGCAATAAATTGGGTCAACAAGTTGAAGAAAAATGTTTCAACAGGTTTTGAGCTATTGAAGGGCTAAACCTAATGATTAGCCTGGAGGGGAAGCCCAACAAGGGGGAAGGCCTGGTGAGAAAGTGATTAAAGGCCCTGTTTGTGACAGTGGTAACTCATAGAAATGCGCTTTGAATCATTATCTACACTGCCCCATCCGCCTCAAGTGGGCAACGCCACTGGCTGTGTCCCGGGACTGGAAACAGTATCATCTGTTCCATTCCTCAATATCCGCTTGCTCAGCACTCTACAGCACCTCCAGAGGGATCCAAGCCTTCCATGATGCAAGAATTTTCCAAATCACATTCGGCTTGGAAACCCTGCTTACAATTACACTGGGATACCCATTCTTGCCATTGTTGGTTCACATCCTCCTCCAGAGGTTCCTGGGTGAAATCTGAAAGGGGCCCTGTACTCAGAGAGGGCAAGGAGAGGCCAAAGAAAGAGGCCAATCACTCCAGATTGGTAGGTGGCAGCCTTAATAAGCAAGAAAACTTACTCAGGAAGCTTGTCTTGGGCGACCTCAAGATAAGTAGATTTCCACACTTGCCTGCCAGAATCTTAAAAGTTCTGAAGCTTAAAAGTTAGAAGCTTCAACGGTGTTCAGTCACGTGTGCCTTGCAGATAGTCGCAACACCTCACTCTCCCAAGGTTATGTCCTTGGAACAGCTTACACTGTGGGAAGGGTAGGGAGAGCACACATTCCAAGAACAGGAGAGGGAGGGAGGAGCCTCCGATTGTCCAGGTCCATTTCTCAGGACAGTCAGTGATCACATCCTCAGTTACCTCCTCCAACGCCTTTGACACATTATTTTTTAATATACACTGGTGGATTCAGTTTTCTAATATTTTTATTACAGATCTTGTATTCACATTGACAAGAGAGATTGGCCTACAATTTTTCTGTTTTCTTTATCCTTCTGTTGCTTTGGAATTAGGTTTATAATAACTTATAGGTATTAAGGAAAGTGTCACTTGAAAAAAAATTCTCTAGAGGATTTTTTTGTGAAAATTATATAATGTTTTTCAGCAGTTATAAAAAAATTCTCAATCTTTTCTTTTTAACCTTGGAAATTTTTAAACTACTGTTTAATGTTTTTAATGATTATAGAATAATACAAATTTTCTTTAAAGTTTTCTCTTTAGTAAACTTTCACAAGTTGCATATTGTAGAAATTTTCCTTCTCCCAACTGATTTTGTTTATTCGTGTCTTTTATTTCTTGATAAATTTTGCCAGATATTTATCAATGTTTACAGCCTATTTCAGAGAAAAACACTTGTTGGCTTTGTTGCTCTCTTCATTATGTTTTTATTTTCAAATGGATTCATTTCTACTCTCCAGTCTTCATATTTATAACTTCTTTTTTCTATTTTTTGTTCTTATTTTTTTTTAACATCTTAAGTGGTGGGCTTAAGTAAATATTAGCTTCTCTTCTTTTCTTATATAATCATTGAATGCTAAAAATTTCTAAGTACTATGTTAGTTTCATTCTTTCCAATTAAATATGTAATGATATATAATTGTTTAGCTCTAACATTTTTTAAATTATTCTTATGATTTTTGATGCATGGTTAATTCAGAAATATTTAATATTTCCAAATAATTATAGCTTTTTAAAGTTATGATTTTCTTAAGTTATATAAAAGCATTTCCAGGCTTTTCTTGTCATCTTTCTCTTCTTTGCCTTCATTTGGTTTATGTTTTTATATTTCTCAATTCATTTTTATTACCACTCATTTAGGAATTATTAACTCTATTACTGTCTTAAGTGGTTAAAACATAATTCTGATTACTTCCTTAGTGAATTACATGATGTTTTCTGATATTTAAACATTCTCTCTTTTTAACCCAATAATTGGTGCATTATTTCTACTAGCTTATATGGTCAGTGTCTGTTTATATTTACCTATAAAATTACTGTTATTTTTTGATGACCATATTTTTCTTGCATCTCAGACTTTATTCCAGGATTATTTTTCTCCTTATTGGAATCCCTCCTTATGAATATCATTTAGAGTGGATCTGCTGGTGGTAACCTCTATCAGTTTATATTTATGGGAAACAGCTGTTAGTCCCATACATTAAAAAGAGTTTCACTGAACCATTCTCTATTGGCAGCAATTTTCTCACTACGTTCTACATGTCATAATCACATTGTAGTCAAACTCTGGAATACCAATGGCAATGAGAACCTGCAATATTTTGAAGAGCATTTCAAATAGGTTTGTTTTTCTTTTTTACATATCCGCTTTTTCTTGAATATTGATTGACTTTTTACCACTTCTTATTTTGTAGTTTTATAATCAAATCATTTATTTTATAGCCATTTCCCTCCCTATTCCTCTCAGTCTCTATGTCTTCTTTATTTTTTTATATTTGGTTCATAATATGTAAACAGAAACTTTATATATTGATACTTTTTAAAATGTTCCCTGGTAAATAATTTTGTATTTTTATTATTTCTTTGATTTCTCATAGAAATTGTTCATTTCTCTTATGAAGCAAATTTTTTATTGACCCTACAATGCTTGTGTGTGTATGTGGGCGTGGGGAGAGCTTAGCTCATCTTTGAACTTGGAAAGATCTTCACAGACTTATTTTCAAATATGTAGTTTATGTTCTCTCTTTGAAGCTCTCACTTTACACTTGGGTGGTGATGGAGTTCCTACCTTAGACTTTTAATAGATGCCAAAGTGGCATGAAAACTCTTTGGTCAAGAGTTTTCTAACCCAGTATATTGGTTGAAAGCTACTAGGCATTGTCTGGAATTATTTCACTTTCTTGCCTGAAAACATCCTTTCTCACTGTCAAATTTATGTAACTCTGAGGAGAATATTTGCTTTTGGTTAATTTCAGGCAGTCCCTATTTTTAAGTTTATTAGAAGTGATGCATTGAAAATTACAGAACCAGTTGTTCAGTGTACTGGGGCCTTTTTAGTGTCTCCACACATTGCCCTACTATCCCTCGTTACAATGGGCCATAATACACATCTTCAAATCACGGCCCTATAATATTAACTAAAGATTTAAAATAACTTTAGAAATAAAGGATATGTGGAATCTATAAAACAAACAAACAAGAACTTGAGCTCATAGATACAGAGAACAGATTGGTGACTGCCAGGTGTGGGGCGAAGGGTGTGGGCAAAATGGATGAAGAGGTCAACAAAAAATAGAAAGTCAGGCGAAAATTGGAGATTGGTCAGCAATGGAAGAGTGAATGGAAATGGCCCTGTCCTCATCACAAAGCTTATGCTCACCATAGAGATAATGACTAATTTTCTGGCAGAGACAGATTCTGTGTTTTTGAAATAGGAGCAGTGCAGGTAGCTAAAAATCTTGTCCAATACACTATCTGTGTTATTGTTATTTTCTTTCAGAGGTCAAAGTTCTATTTATTTAGAAGATGCTTATATTTCTTTTAAATCTCTTTTTTCCTGCTTTTTTTTTTAAATTGGGGTATAGTTGCTTTACAATGTGTCAGTTTCTGCTGTACAACAAATCAGCTATATGTATACTCTGCTTTCTCCTCATTCCTTCACGGACATAATTTTCTGGCCTCCCTGTTTTTGTATACATTTTTAAATTTTATGCTCACGACATCCTTAGTATTTATTATGTTTTATTCGTCCAATTACCTTATTAATATAATAAGCCAAATTCAATGAGCAGCCATATATTGAATCTGTTTGCTATTTTATCCATAAAATCTATCAAAGTAAGTGGTATCTAGTTGTACTAACTTGATTTTATGAATAAATTGATTAAATAGTAACCAACTAGATTAGACTCTGAGATATATTGTATCTTGTTATCACTAGTGTTGCTTTGTGACATCTTTCAAATTTTAGTTAATTATTTGGAACTACTTTTCTTAATGTTTGTTTTAAAAATTGATCTGTATGACGAGATTGAGTCTGTAATACCATCCTTGAAACATTATAGGTGCTCAATAAATATATGTTGAATTAATGAAGAATGGAATGCAGGCATACCTCATTTTACAGCACTTTGCTTTATCGTGCTTTGCAGATACTGTGTTTTTTACAAACTGAAGGTTTATGGCAACCCTACGTTGAGCAAGTCTATTGGAACCATTTTTCAAACATCATTTGCTCACTTCCTGTTTTTGTCTCACTATTTGGTAATTCCATCAATAGTTCAAACTTTTTCAGTATTATTATATTTGTTATGGTGATCTGTGATCAGTGATCTTTGATGTTTCTATCACAATTTGGGTGCTCCAATAAACTACTCATATAATAAGTTAATTCATAAATACACATGTTCTGACTGCTCCACCGAACAGGTGCTCCTCCAGCTCTCTCCCTTTCCTTGGGCCTCCCTATTCCCTGAGACACAACAATATTGAAATTAGGCCAGTTAATAACTCTACAATAGCCTCTAAGTTTTCACATGAAAGGAAGAATTGCATGTCTCTCATTTTAAATCAAAAGATAGTAACAGTTAAGTTTAGTGAGGAAGATATGTCAAAGGCTGAGATAGGCCTAAAGCCAGGCCTCTTGCACCAATTAGTTAAGCCAAGTTGTGAATGCAAAAGAAAAGTTCTTGAAGGAAATTAAAAGCGCTATTCCAGTGAAAAAATGAATGACAAGAAAGGAAAACAACCTTATTGCTGATATGGAGAAAGTTTCATTGGTCTGGATAGAAGATCAAACGAGCCACAACATTCCCTTAAGCCAAAGCCTAATCCAGAGCAAAGCCCTAACTCTTCAATTCTGTGAAGTCTGAGAGAGGTGAGGAAGCTTCAGAAGAAAAGTTTGAAACTAGCAGAGATTGTTTCATGAGGTTTAAGGAAAGAAGCTATATCTCCATAACATAAAAGTGCAAGGTGAAGTAGCAAGTGCTGAGGTAGAAGCTGCAGGAAGTTATCCAGAAGATCCAGCTAAGATAATTAATGAAAGTGGCTACAAGAAACAACAGATTTTCAGTATAGATGAAACACCCTTGTATTGGAAGAGGATACCATCTAGGGCTTGCATAGCTAGTGGGGAGAAGTAAACACCTGGCTTCAAACTTCAAAGGACAGGCTGACTCTCTTGTTAGGGGCTAATGCAGATGGTGACCTTAAATTGAAGCTAATGCTCATATACCATTCTGAAAATCCTAGGGCCCTTAAGAATTATGCTAAATCTACTCTGCCTGTGTGCTATCAATGGAACAACAAAGCCTGATGACAGCACATCTGTTTACAACGTGGTTTACTGAATATTTTAAGCTCAATGTTGAGACCTACTATACAGAAAAAAAAAAAGATTCCTTTCAAAATATCATTGCTCACTGACAATGCACCTGATCACCCAAGAGCCCTGATGGAGAGATTCAAGATGAATGTTGTTCTCATGCTTGCTAACACAACATCCATTCTGCAGCCCATGGATAAAGAAGTAATTTTGACTTTCAAGTCTTATTATTTAAGAAATATATTTTGTAAGGCTACAGCTGTCATTTATATTGATTCCTCTGATGGATCTGGGCAAAGCCAACTGAAATCCTCTGGAAAGGATTTACCATTCTAGCTGCCATTAAAAGCATTAAAGATTCATGGGCACAGGTCAAAATATCGACATTAACAGGGGTTTGGAAGATGTTGATTCCAACCATCATGGATGACTTTGAGAGGTCCAAGACTTCAGTGGAGGAAGTAACTGCAAATGTGGTGGAAATAGCAAGAGAACTGGAATTAGAAGTGGAGCCTGAAGATGCGACTGAATTTGTGCAAACTTTTTTTTAAAATTTATTTATTTATTTATGGCTGTGTTGGGTCTTCGTTTCTGTGCGAGGGCTTTCTCTAGTTGCGGCAAGTGGGGGCCACTCTTCATCGCGGTGCGCGGGCCTCTCATTATCGCGGCCTCTCTTGTTGCGGAGCACAGGCTCCAGACGCGCAGGCTCAGTAGTTGTGGCTCACGGGCCCAGTTGCTCCGCGGCATGTGGGATCTTCCCAGACCAGGGCTCGAACCCGTGTGCCCTGCATTGGCAGGCAGATTCTCAACCACTGCGCCACCAGGGAAGCCCTATGCAATCTTATAATCAAACGTTAACGGATACGTTGCTTCTTATGGACATGCAAAGAAAGAGTTTTCTTGAGATGAAATCTACTCGCGTTGAAGAAGCTGTGAAGATTGTTGAAATAACAATGAAGAATTTAGAATATGACGTAACCTTAATTGATACAGCAATGGCAGGGTTTGAGAGAATTGACTCCCATTTTGAAAGAAATTCTACCGTGGGTAAAATGCTATGAAATAGCACTGTGTGCCACAGAGAAATCCTTCATGGAAGGAAAAGTCAGCTGATGCACAAACTTCATTGTTGTCTATTTTAAGAAATTTCCACAGACACCCCATCCTTCAGTAACCACCACCCTGATCCATCATCAGCCATCAACATAGGGGCAAGACCCTCCACCAGCAAAATGTTGAGACTCGCCTCGCTTAAGGCTCAGATGATTATAACATTTTCTTTAGCAATAAGGTATTTTTAAATTAAGGTATATGCATTGTTGTATTAAACATAAAAAGGTGTGCTGTCACACACTTAATAGATTAAACTACTGTGTAAACATAACTTTTATATGCACCAGGAAACCAAAAACGTGTGGCTGGCTTTATTTTGATGTTCACTTTATTTTGGTGGTCTGGAACCGAACCTGTAATATCTCCAGGGTCTGCCCATACTGTGTGCACACGTCTTGGATGGTTATCTTAAAGTAATATTAATCCTAAAATCTTTGATTTCAAATTTAGAATTTAATTCTTACTGTTTATCTTGAGAGGTCACAGCTTGAATAATCTTAAATATAAGTTGACCATTTCTTTACAGTTACCAAAAGAAAAATGTGGGGTGAAGTCTAACAGAGGTGCACATACACAATATGTCAATAGCAAGAATACATTCCTACAGAGGTTTGTAGGGACCCAAAGGGACCCACCCAGAATCACGTCAAGTGTCCCAGTGGTGGTGGTTTCAACCCCCAAAGCAGAAATCATTATTTCTTTTTCCCTTATTTTGGTGTCAAGCTCTGCCAGGACCACTGTCACCTGTACACCATTATCTAAAATGCCTGAAAAGTGCAATCTTCTTTTATTTCCCCATTTAACTATAAGCTTAGCACATGGCCTCTGGTTCTCCCTGGGGACAGAGGAATGTGAGCTTAAGTTCTACTTCAGTTTATTTCTGAAAGTTAGAGGTCTCGGCCAAGACTGGCAGAGGCCTCCGACCCTCGTCCCCATTCCCTGCCCAGCCCATGGGGGATGGGTGGAGGAAACAGAGCCCTTGTCAGTCCCAGGGCTGCCCAGCAGGATTTAGGCACTGGTTCTCTGGGTTGTGGCGAGGAAGGTGGAGAGCTGGGCGGAGCGGCCAGCAGGAGTGGGCAGCTGTTTCCTGGCCCATCTCCAGGCGGCTGTGCAGGGCAGGCGGGGACTGCTGCTGCAGCTCGTGTCATTTCTTGGTAGCACCTGCTCTCTGGGTGCTCTGAGGAGGGAGTTTGTAGTAAGTGCCCCACATTTGGCCACTCTCCCTTCTTGGCTTGGGCAAGATACCTCCGGAGAAGATGCAACTAAATCTCTAAGGTGTCTTTGCTACTGGGCAAATCAATACTGAACAGCTCTATACACTCTCTCTTTTTCTTTTTTTTTTTTCTGAAATTTCTACAGCTTACTGCGCTGCTGAGTTTTTATCGGCACCTGCTTAGCGTTACTCAGCTCCTGGGAGTCCCTCAACCATCTCTGGTCCTATTGTTTGAAAGCCACAAACAGTGTCTAGGGAACTGCTTCCCTAGTTTTTCTCAGACTCTTCTTTTGGATTTCTCATCTGACCCACTAAGTGAACTTAGCCAGGGGTCAGGGTCAAAAGAGAAGGATCAAAGATTCTCCTGGGAAGCAAAAGAAAAGAAAAAAGAAAAAAAACCCATTTATATCAACAATGCACTAGCATCCCCCAAGAATGCTACACTGCTTCTGTTACCACTCCCATGACCAGTTGCCATATTACGTAAAGTGCCCATGAGCTATTCTAGCAGTTTCCAAGACCTATTGGTGAAGTCCTCATGGGACCCTCAGACTCTTGCAAATAATCCACTAGCACCCATGTAGAATGTGCCCCAGACTCGGAGAGGTGCCTTGCAGGATTTTCAGCCATTTCGCTCTTCGCGATGGCATTATGCTTAATGAACTACCCTGCTCGCTGAGCCAATTGGTCTAGAGTTCATTTGAGCTAGAAAGAGAGTTAAATTGCCAAGTGCTGGAGTAGTGGATTAAAGCAGCAAGTCAAAATGGAATATACAATAGATAAACAACAAGGACCTACTGTATAGCACAGGGAACTATATTCAATATCCTGTAGTAACCTATAATGGAAAAAAATCTGAAAAGAATATATATATATATATATATATATATATATATATATATATATATATATATATTCTTTTTCGGCTATAGCTGAATCACTTTGCTCTATACTTGAAACTGACACAACTTTGTAAATCAACTATACATCAATTTAAAAAAAAGAAAATTAAAAAAAAGAGTCAGGTGAATCAGCACAGACCTGAAAGCCATCTCACCTCCAAAGGAGCCCAGAACAAAAGGCTTCTAAAGTTTTATGGACCCAGCAGTCAGAGGAAGGAAAAAGGGAGAGGGCTAGGAATAGAATACTTCTAGATACTGAGAGTGGAGAAAAATATCTTCAAGGTACCCCCTACCCCCAACCCTCTGGCCCATAACAAGGCTTCAGCTGAGGTGCCTGAAGAAGATCTTAGCTGCAAACCTTACATAAATAAATCTAGGAATGTAGGTGCCTGAGCCAGGAATGCAAACTTCATAAGAGCGTGGCTGGCCAGAGAGGTCTGAATCCTTGACTGCAACCCCTCCAGAGACTGTAATGCTTGCATCAAGGGTAGTGTGGGGAGGGCAGCTTCTCCCAATGAGGCCTGCCAGGTAAAGCCATTGTAGTTGTCCATGGTCTGGCCTCAAAAGTCACAAATATATTTTTGACCTCCTCAAGTGGTAGAGACAATACTTGAACATGTGTAGTCTGACTTCAGCTACAGGGTGTTTAACCATTACATTGTGATGACTCTATGTTACATGCTGTCAGGGAGTGAAAACTGCTTGTAAGACACTCTCTTGATTTGGGGTTCTTAGTAGTAGTTTAAGTTGTGGCCAAGAGTGGTTTTCTTCAAATTTAAGCCATTTGAGTTTTGCTGAGATTCTTGAATTTATAAATTTATGTCTTCCAGTATTTGAAGGTAATTTTAAACTATTAATTTTTCAAGTGTTTTTCTGCCTCATTTTCTTTTATTTTTCCTTCTGAGATTTTAGTTACCCACATGTTAGACCTTCTACATTGTCCTCCAGGTCTATGGGATTCTGTTCATTATTTGTCCATTTTTTCTCTCTCTTATTAGATAATTTTCATTGATTTATTTTCAAGTCCACTGGCCCTTTTCCCTTGCAACTCCTTTCTGCCACTTAATCCACCCAGGGATTTTTTTTTTTTTTAATTTAAGATCTTGAATTTACAGTTTTATAATTTCCTTTTGTTTCTTCCCAATATTTTTTATTTCTCTGAAGTCTCCTATCTTCTTATTTATGTTAAGAGTAAATTCCTTTACCTTATTCCCCTTGGTTAAGATAGCTTCCTTCAAGTTCTTATTTTATATTTCCAATAAAATATAAAATGTATGTGTGAGCCATCACAGGACGAACTCTATTGATCATCTTTTCCTTCGAGAACATTTTCATGCTTCTTTGTATGTTGAATGATTTTGAATTATACTCTCAACATTAGAAATGTGTTGTGTAGATTGTTGATTCTACTATATTCCTTTGTAGACTATTGCTATATTTGTTTTACCAGGCAATTAACTTTATCAGACTCACGTTGCAAACTCTCTCTTGCCTACCATGGATGGTAGCTCAAATTTCAGTTCAGAATGACCTCAGTTCACCCTTCAAATGCATGGTTCAGATGTTGTCCTGAGATCTGGGTAGAATTTATCCATACATTTTGGAGTTACCTTTCTCTGGCTCTCTCCTTTCCGGGTAATCTTCCCCCCAACCTGTCTAGGAGCCTTAGTTGCCTTGACTCCTTCCCCTGATACTGTAAACCAGAATCCAGAAAGTCTGTGGGCTGGGCAGAGCCACTGAAATCAGAAACTCACCCCATGCTGTTTGCTTTCTCCATGTACCATCTCCCCTCTAAAATCTGCTTATTTTGTTCACCCTCCTTGAGCTCTCTGTGGATGCCTCCACGTCCGTTCTGTGTTTGTGTGCATAAGTTTTGATAAATTTTAACTTTTTATAGTGGATTTGTGTATATTTTATGGTAGCTAATGATAAAATAGACTAGTATCTGCATATATTTTATGCAGTCATGACATACCTAACTTTTTCTTAATTTTTTCAATATTTATAGGCTACTTTGTTTGCAAGTTTTTTCAAGTTGTTTCAAATCTCCAAAAAAATTCCAATATATTCAGTTTAAAAATCCACATATAAGTGGACCCGCACAGTTCAAACCTGTGTTGTTCAAGGGTCAACTGTATTTCTAAGGTAAAGTTGAGAGAATTTGCTAAGCAATTTGATTTTTGATGTGGAAAAACAAACTAATCAAGAATTAACTTGAGAAAATAAATATGTAGATTTGTTATTAAATGTTATGGGAGAATCTGAGAGAAGAAGCCAGTTGGGATTCAGGTTTGACTTTGGGTGTATTAATTTTACATGGCCTGTGTAGCATTTAAGAGATCATTCAACTGTGTAATTTAGCTAAGATGATTGAATTGGAGATATAAATTTGGAGTTATTGGTGTATAGATGGTACTTAAAACCATAGTGCCAGATGATATCACTTAGCAAGGAAAATAGTTAGAGAAGGCCCTTGGACAAACATCAGTCATAGCCACATTTAGAGGTCAGGAATAAGAATCATTCATACTAGAAGACTGAGACAGAAATGCCAGTGGCATAGATGGGTGCAGAGGATTATGTTACCACAGAAGCCAAGCGAACAAAACACTTAAAGAAGAAGAGAATGCGCCAAAAGTTGCTAATATTTGTCAAATATGTGGGCTTAGAATTGATCACTGAAGAGTACAATATTAGCAGGTGACTTTGACAAGAGTAATATTTTAGAAACAAAATGGATGTGAGAAACATGATACAGAATGAAGACACCTCCCTTTTGTGCACTTTCCTTTAATCAACTTCATCTCTGGTCTAGGTATTTGTCCCCCTTTCACATACCTGTAACTCTTTGGCCTACTCTCTGAGCTCGAAGGCCTCAGCATGCATTTGGAAGCTTTTGCAAAGTATGGGTTAAATAAAAAGTTACGTTCTCCGTGAAACTTACTGCAATCTTTCCATTCAAGGAACTCTTCCCCTTTTCAAGTGCCACTGGCACGTCAAAATCCCACTCCGAGACTGTCTTTTGTACTTTGTATTATCGGTCCTTGTAGACTGAGGACCATAGCTGTGTCTTTTTCTCATTCCAGCCCCCACTAGTACCAGGCATGCCACTGTTTGTTAAATCAGATAAAAATGTCACTCAAAGAAAGTATAATCCACAGAGAACCTGAGCTGGATCAGGATTTACGTTAACTCTAAGCTTTTTGCTTATGCAGAACATTTCCTTATGACCACAAAATTTGTTCGGAAACACTAAAACTGAAGCATAAATCCTGAAGGGAGCTAATAGGTATCGTCCCCAGTTGATCGTATTTCAAAAAAAAAAAAAGAAAGAAAGATAGTTATACTTCTTTTTTATTTTGGGGTTTATTTCTCCATTCATGTTTTCTGTACTCATTAGGAAAATAAGAATATAAAAGTGAAAGAAATAGGTAAGTTGATCAAAGGTTCCCAATTCCTTAGATTGTGGTAATATGATACACAAGTTCTGAATAATTTCTATGAATGTAGATCAGAATCTGAACTTCTTCTGTGTTCTTTGAGCTGGAAGATAGGAAGCTGGAGCCTCCCTTCTGAGTCACTCCAATATTACACAAAGATTAAGAAATATTAAGGTAACAATTTTTAATGCATAGGTTTGCTGGAGAAGAAACGGAAATAAACACTCTGGGGGCAAAAACCTCTATTTTATTTATAGGCAAATACCCTCGGCAATTAAAACATTGTATATCCATTTAAATTGTGTATCATTTATTTGCAAATTAATCATGTTGGGTCATGTTGGTCATGAATAAGAATGAGTAATAATTAGATGTGTTATTCTATTTACTTTAAAATGTAATTCTATCACAGTCACAGTTTGTCACAGAATCGGGGGAATTTAATATCTCAGTTTGCCACTGTGAATTTAATATCTCAATTTGCCACTGTGAATTCTGTATCATGATAACCAGGGTAAAAATTGCTTTTATCCATGTTATTTTTGAGGCCATAAAGGCTGGCTCTATCAAATATGTCTGATAACGTTGAGTCACATTTAGTAAACGTAGTCTATTAGCTAATTGTAGAACAGCTAAACTCAAATAGAAACAGTAGATCCCATTTTGAGGTAGAGGACTTTTATCCACACTTCTTTGTTATCCCTAAACACTCCTGGATTCTTGCTCCACATTGGTGGAATGAGTTACCTGGCAAGTGTACAACATATTTGGCAGATTTCTTAATTGGGTAGATCTAATCTAATGAAAGGTCACAAGCATAAAGGACACAGGAGCCATAATGCCTAGATTCAAATCCTGGCTCTGCCACTTACTCACAGTATGACTTTGGGCAAATAAAGACTTTCCTCATCATTAAAGTTGAGACGATAATACTAATACTTATATTATAGGGTTTTATTGAGGCTTAAAATAGTTAATATATTTAAAAGTGCTTAGAAGACTGCTTCTAGGTGTCAGATGGCCTGACCCGCTGACCAGGTACATGGAAAAGAAAAAGACTGGAAGATGGTAGACAAGGAGGTCTGAGTAAGAGGCCCTGTGGGTGAATGTGGACATAGAGTGTGAAGATTTGTGTGTCACATATTAGTTCTCATGATAAAGCATCTGCCATGGAAAAGGCATGAACAACCAAACAGACAAAATGATTCCGTTTACAAGCCAGACTTTGTCATTGTTCATCCTAGAACTAGCCAGAGGGCAGGTGGATATCGTAGCCACAGTGGCAGAGAAGGAGGCTGTAGATGGGTACAACGGCAAGTTATCCTGCCTACCAAGGCTGTTTTATCCGCTATCAACTGATTGCCCATCTTGCCAGCGGAGAGACTTCCATCTCCCAGAGGAACCAAGAGTCACAGCAATCTAACAGGAACCCTCCCTCAGTGTGTTGTCATATACAAACCAGATATAAACCACTCTCTCCTCATTGCTGTTCTTACAGTATAAATTCTTCCCCATACATTGTGTAGCTAAAACTTCCCTTGAATTTTGAATTTTCAATTCTTAATTCAGTCATAGGAAACACTCTGTTAATCAATATTCATCTCTGTTTTTTGTGTTGAAACTCCATCTCTCCGTTAAAGCAATTTAATCTGCGTCTAGACAATAATTTCAGTAATACACCCCCTAGTAATCCCTCAAAGTGCTCCACTTGTATAAAGTTTTGCTTGTATTTTGTTTCCATTTTTCACTCTTTTCTCTTTCTTTCACTCCTTAGAACAATATAATCTGGGTTTTGTGCCAACATTCCTCTGAAACAACTAATCTCAACTAAAACCTCCATTCTGCTAAAAACAATGAGCATCTTTCACTTAGTACCTTACTTTCACACTGAAGAGTTCAACCTCCTGTATGAACTCTCATGTTGCTCTTTCAAAGGTACCTCAAATTCAATGTATTGAAAGTTGAAGCCTCACCATCTTTTTCAAACTCAGCCATCTTCCATTTTTTGCCTCTTGATTAAAGACCTTACCTTCCATTCTATGGTATCCATCAGTAATATAAGACTTAGCTTTAATGTCTCACACTCCCACCATTTTATGTTGAGCACCAGCCCTGTTGACTTTAACTTCTGTCACTTAATTTGCCCTTTACTCAGAATCTTCATTGCACTGTCCTTTTCTAATTCACCTTCAGCTTTCGACACTGGAACAGCCTCCTAACTTAATTTCTTTCATCTCCTCTAGCTTTCCTCCAAGCCATAATGATACTGCAGCAAATATGATTTTATCAAAATATAATACAATAGCACTGCATTCCCTTCTGATAAAATTCACCTCAAAATATTACCATTTCTCTTTGAACTGAAGAACAGTCACAAAGTGGCCAGCAAGGTCCTGCAAGTTTGCCCCTATCTGCTTCTCCTTCTGCTTCCATGCTATTCTCCACCCTGATGTCTGCATGTAAGTCACTCCAGCTGTCCTTCAGTTATTTAGCAGGCCAGGCATAGATTACCATGGTTTTTCCCAGGTGGTTTTACTCATTATTTTAGCTCAAAATGTTGCACATTTACTTTTTTCTCACTTAAAAATGTGTGTGGAATGAATGGGTAGGATGAATACCTTAAATTATAGGTTAGTGGGAAGTGTATCCAAGTTCAAAAGTCGAGTCAAAATTGTGAATCAAGCAACAGTATCCACAAAGAGGATAAATGGATATTTAAAGAGAAAAAGGGGCACAGTTGAACAAAGGATTGAGATACATTGGGAGATGATAGATAATTTAAGAAATCATGAATCTTGTACACACAGCACTTTGTACTCTTTATTTAGAGCCAAGCATATACATATTCAGAAATCTATTAATCATATATTTCCTTATTTTTTGTTCTATTCCTGAATTTTCCTCTCCAAATACACATTTCATCCTTTCAATATGATTATTCAATGATTTAATTACCATTAATAATTATTAATCATTTGATAGGAAATAAACATGGTATCGCTTCAACTTTCTTGGAATATTTTCTTTACCTGTTGACAAAATTTGTGCTTATTCAACATTAAGGAGGACATTTACCATTCAATGTATATAACCACTCATATTGTTGCTTATACCAACACTACAAGCCCACATACAGTATGATAAAATATTTACGGAGAGTACTAATATATATTTAGTGAAATTGTAGCCTATTTCAGAAACATATTCTGAGTTTTTACAAATACTGGTAACATTTTTTGCTGGGAATTTTCATGCTTTCCACTCTTCGGGTGCTACCTAGCAGAAAAATGACTTAATTCTCCTATTTATAAGAAACATATGTGGTAACAGGAGTAGTGAGTAAAATATATATTTTCCAATTAAAATTTTTTTAGGTGTTTATTTAAAATTTAATCTTGAAATGAAGCTGCATTTGTTTACTTGTTTTGATATTATAATACATATTTGTTCATTCAGATGGTTAGGACATTTTAAAGCATGTTAATTGCCATTATAAATTTCAGTACAAAGAGGAGTGAATGTGATAACACTTTTAAGTGAATTGATCTGGTGAGTACTATGGAAAAATGGGCGGGTACTAAAGGAAAATGCATTAATCTTAAGTAGATACCATTGTCTCATTTCAGCCAACAATGGCCATTATTTGTACATGTTTTGCACAGGTCTCTTATTCTTCCAGAGAAACACAAAATATAGATATGTATTAATTTTCTGATTTTAAGTGTTGGCAACAACTTAATTTCAAGATGTTCCAAAGTATGTATGCAAAAGTATTTATCACATATATAAATTAAGTACAATATATCATATATCAAATGTTATATAAATGAATATGCAAAGATATATGAAACACATGATGATAATTTTAAAATACCTTTGCGTGTCCACTTAGTTAAGAATGGGATTATCAAACCATTTAAAGCCTCCAGTGTGCTGTTCCTTCATTCATATTACTTCCTTCTCCCAGTTCCTCATCTCAAGTAAATTCTATTAGGATATCCTAAACATTATACTTTTTAGTTTTGGATTTTTAACTTACTATAAATTTAACTATATGATATATTCTCTTCTAGAACTGTTTCTTTCATTATTATGTTAAATCAGATTTATCCTCATTAATATCTATATTTGTATTTTAGTCATATTAATTCTTCATAGTATATATTGGATAAAAAAACCAAGTATATATATATAGCTATAGGCATTTAGGTTGTTCCAAGTTTATTTATTTGTTTATATATTTGTTTATTATTACAATATTGCTATTTATACTCTAATTTATGTCTCCTTAGTTAGACAAATATGCAACAGTTCTCTAGGGTATGTGCTTGTATGTGGACTCACTGGATCTCACTGTATAATCTGTTACTTCATCATTCACCCATATTTATCTTTACTTAAAAGAAAAAAATATATTTTATAATCTGTGTATGGCAATTCCAAATGTTATATCTCCTTCTATTAGTTCTGGTGGGGATTGATCTATTGCTGATTCCTGAACAAGGTTGTTTTCCATTCTGAAATTAAATTTTACTGGGCAATAACCTATAGAGAGTAACATGCACAGTTATTAAGTATATAATTTGATGTACAAATGTATATACCTGTATAACCATCACACAGATCCAGGTATGAAACATTACTAGCATTTTAGAAGCCTCCCTCTTGCTTTGAATATACCCTCAAAAGTTATTAGTATTCTGACTTCTATCAACAAATACTAAGTTTGCCTGTTTTTGACCTTCTTTTAAATGGAAAAGTATAGAATACATTTTTTGATGTCTGACTTCCTTTGTTTAACATTTTGTCTATTATTATCATCCATGTTATAATTATTATAATAATTCATTATTTTTACTGGGATATGGTATTATGTTTTATAAATAGACCTCAGATTATTTATTCTTTCTATTATTGATGGATAATTAGAAGGCTTCCAGTTTTTCATTTTGAATCAAGTCAGTATGAATAGTATTGACCCATATGTTGCACAGACACCCGTTCCCCTGAGCATATAGTAAATAATATACTATTTAGTGAACCGTAGGGTATGTGAATTCCAGTTTTAGTAAATTCTGCCAAATTGATTTTCACCATGGTGGTAATCCTCTAGTTTTGTATGAGACTTCCAGGTGTTCCTCTAATTTGTTTAACGCCCAGCTTTTAATTATTTCTTTTTCAGGGATTTTGTTGGATCTGTAGTATTATCTTGGTGTGATTTTATATTTACATTTCCCCATTTCCCCACTCCCCATATGTTTACATTTTATATTTACATTTCCCCATGTTGCTAAATAATTGAGCAACATTTCATGTGATTATTGACTATTTGGATATCCTCTGTTCTGAAGTGATTGTTCAAGGCTTTGCCTATTTTTTAAATGATTGGGTTATCTACTTTTTACTTATTGATTTGTAGGAATTCTTTTTACAGTCCATTCACAGTCCTATGTAAATTGTTAAATGAATCCTTTTATGGATAAATTTTACAAGTATCAATTTTTCTCTCTCCTCCCTACCAAAGAGAAGGTTTTAAAAAATTAATGATATCCAAATTGTCCATACATTTTTTGATGGTTAGACTCTTGTGTCACATTTAAGAAATTGTTTCCCCTAATCTGATATACAGAAAATATTTTCCTATACTACCTTCTAGAAGATTTATTCATTTACTTTTTGCATTTAGGTCTCAATCAATCTGGTCTCAATCAATTGAAAATTAAATCAAATTAATTTTCATGCATGATGAAAAGAATGGGTCAAAGTTTATTTTTTTCCTTATGGAAATCCAATCGAGTATCTATTAGAAAGGCCATTCTTTCCCCCTTAAGGCATGTTTGCAGATTCAATTGCTAACGCTTTTTCTTGTTGCTGTGTTTGTGGAATTTTTGTTGTTTTATTTTATTATAGAATGAACTCATGTTTTATGGTATACTAAGTCTTGGAATTCTTTAAGGTCTTTTATCATGGTCTATTCTTTTAGGTATTACTTTTTTTCTTGTTGCTGCCAGTTTTCTGTGGGCATCAATAACCTTAAATGACTTTAAAGAAAAAATTTTTCTTGTGGTTTGTGCCCTCCCCCATTACCTTCTCCACCCCCAGCAACACAAGTTGTACAGATTCCACCTTCAAACCCAGTTGAAGACGGAATTATGTTTATGTTACACATTCTCAGATCAGGCTTCTTTCCTTCCCACCATCAAACAGAACCAAGGCCAAGAAAATTAAAAGTTCTTATTCATATTTTTTTTTTCCCTCTAACGTTTGGTTTTGATTTGTTTTGCTTTTCCTGATCACACATTGAGGATGACAGTTTCTGGAGTCAGAGCGTTATGTAGGAATCTTTTTCTGACCTATGACCAATAAAATCAAATATCTAGGCCAGCAAGTATTGACGGATGCCACAGGTCATTGCCAGCCTCAGGACTCGCTCTTCCTTCTGGCCTAGTCATTTTCAGTTTTCTTGTTGTTTTTAGTCTCTAAGATTTTTCTTCCTTTTTTTTCCCCTACCAGGTCAACGAAGCATTTAAATCTTGTTGTTTTGTTGTTGTTGTTATTGTTATAAAGTATATTTTACTTGTGTTGTGTGCTTCTTTACTGATACATTAACTAAGAAGGTCCAGCAGCAGGTGTCATGACTGATTTTGAAGCGGCAGACATGGAGCAGAATCCATATTATCTGCAACAATTGTAGCATGATACAAAAATATCTATGGTTTAAATTGGCAACAGTGTCAGAGGCAATGCAATCCTGCTGTAGTATCACCATGTTTATTTCCTAAAGAAAAGAACTGGTAAATTTCAGTTGGAGATAGATTAGGAGAACAAGAATGAATTTTTCCCACCCAAATTCACAGAACCCAGATGAAGAACCCCTGCTCTAAAGTAAAGAGAAATAAGCAATTGTGTAAAACATGTTATTTTAATACTTAATCTAGTCTCTCTCTGTGTCTCTGTTCCTCCCTCAAAACATTTTTTTAAATTAATGATATCTAAATTACCCATATTTTTTCATGGTTAGACTTTTTGGTGTAATATTTAAGAAATTATTTCTTTCAGTGTGGTTATTGCAGATATCTTGTCTGCTATATAAATCAAAACTATGACAAGTTTGGCTGAGACAATACCAATAAGAGCACAGAAGAACCAAACAAAACATGTCTTTAGACCATATTTTAATTCTATTTTGAAAAAGACATAGCCATATTGGAAAAAGTTTATATTTCTGTGAAGGAGTACTTATAAGCAATTCTAAATACCTTCTTCATTATCAATACAATTAGTAAAATTACAATTGTTATATTTAAACAAAATATTCTGAGCCTTGATGAGATCATATTCTGCATACACACAATCACACAATTCATAGTCTTGAATATGAACTTACAGAATTTACATAAGTATTAATATTTTAAAATATAGTGATGTATAAACATCCCCTATATAAACATAAAAGATAATTTTGTATTTGTTGCTGTCTTCAAATTTTAATAACAGAAACATTAAGGCCAGTTTGTTTTATGTTACTTAAAAACCATCTTTCTCCTATTTCTTAGTGATACCAGTAATAAGTGTGGGTATGATCACAGATTATTTTATCATTCAAGAAGGAAAAAAACTAAAAATTTTATGAGTTTTAGTTTTTCTAATATTTTCATAGAACTTAAATGAACATAAAGTAATTGTTTTACAATATCTTGTTACTCACTTTGGAATTGAAGCTTATCATAGTTGTCAGTGAAAAAGGACAAAGTGACATCAAATGATTTATCTTTATTTTTAATCAAAGGTAAGACTTGGTAATTCTATTCTAATATTTAATAAAAGACCATTCTGGTATCTTTGGGAAAATTATACAATCATTTAATTATTATAAAAAGTACATGTAAATTATTCTAAATCAAAGTTAATGAATCTAATGATCATAAATATTTTCTCATTCTTTTTAAAAATACTATTCATGGAAGAATCAAAAACTTCAGATTTTCATGGTAGTCTTAGATTAATATTATATAAATATTACAGAATCTAGCATTTTTAGGCAAGTATATGTCAAAACACCAGGCAATAGATTTTATAATATAGTAACAAAGTGAGAGGTTTTTTTAGTAAAAGAAATATGGAAACAAATGGAATTTATATTTATTTGCACTAAACTGTCATTACATAATTGATTTCATTGGTTGAAATTTATTTCCCTTGTCTTCAGAAACCCTGTGCTGTTCAAAGATAGTAATTTGCAAGCACAGTATAGAAAATTAAGTGCAGAGCATACAAGCACTGACTTTTCAAATAATTTTCAGAAGCTATGCCTATACACTAGTCAAATAAAATGTTTAAAAAATAGGTAAAACTGGAAAAATTGCCTCATTCATTGATACAATTGCCATAATATCATCTAATTCTACTGATTTTTCTATTCTCTTGAACAAACTACCTATTGAGATTTTCTATTTGCTCTAGTCCAGACATGATGACCGTGAGCTTTCAGAGAGATTACAGCTGATAAGACCTTGGAGAGCGTCTCTTCAGGGGTCCAGATTGAACTTGTGTCTCGCTTTTATACCTGGCCTAATAGCCTGAAGAACTCTTTTGATGCCATTGCAGCAGCAATTGCAGCAACAGCATTAGTGGCATTGCCCCAGTGGGTAGTAATGCATCAGCCAACCATTACTAAAGAAACAGGAATGAAGAAGAAGCCTAAGGATGCAATGGCAACAGTAGTAGTTACTCAGTTTCACTTCAGGGAGCAAAACACTGTAGCCACCCTTTGCTTTAGAACTTTCCATTTGTCAGTTTCAATTGCTTATTCATTGGCATTATTTTCTGAAAATTTATTTATAAAATAAGTAACATAAAATTCTATTTGTGTAGCAAGTTTATTACATGTTTACCCATTTATTACCTGTATACTCATATTCAGAAAATGGTGATTTAGTGGAATCAGAAAACTCCATTGTTTTCAATACCAAGTTATGTTTTGTTTTGTTTTGTTTTGTTTTGTTTTGTTTTGCTTTTGGGTTATCCAGACAATGCCAGTAAGGTATATTCATGTATTTGCTTTAAAATTAAATTGCATATAGATAACTTGGCTAGCCTTAACGTCTTAAAAAAATTCTTTAAGTACCATATTCAAGCAAAAATTGCCCATATGCTTACATCTGTACTAACTTTTGGTATTCATGTGATTCGCCTACAATTCACAATTTCTGTAAGTGAATTTTTTATGCTTTGTTTTTAAAGCCTGGTCTGAACACATGAAATTTGAGATAAAGACAAAGTACAATTTATAGAAGAAAAAGAAACATTTGAATATTATACATTAAGAGAACATGTGGCTTCAAATAAAATCTAAATATTCTAAATACTCTAAACAGAGTCAGGAAGCAGCTTGAAACCGTCTTCACTGTGTTGTAATGTTTTATGAAGAATTTTATATCCCATGTGTTGTACTGTCATATTCTTCTGATATCAATTTGGACACGATGCAGGAAACAGTTCATGAATTTAGAGTATGTCACAAGATACTACCTGGATGATATCTCATAAAACTTATGTCAGAAGGGATATCAAAATTTATTGCATAATTCATATTCTTTGTCCAACAGTTTTTAGCATTTTGTTGTATGCAATTTAGCAATATGTCACAAAGTATTCAGAAATTGTTTCCTGATTGCTTTAGTTAAAGTACAATTTATAACTACTCACTTAGAACATATTTTTTTCTGTATATGTAACTATTTCAAACATTGCAGAAACTCTAGTAGACTTGTTAATATTTGTATTGCATTGAAATGAATTTAAGAATAAGTCATAGTTTAAAATGGCAGCCCAGATCATTTATTCAATGAAAATGAAGGACATATAGTCATAGATATTTGTTTTTGTGTTCTCTAAAAAAACTTTTTAAAACATCTAATTATATTAGAATGGAAACAGACCATCAAATCAAACTATTTTGGCAATAAATATAAAAAGTCAAGAACTAAGTCCCCAAATTACTGAATTAAGCATATAAAATATAAAAAACATCTTGCAAATTCATGTACGTCAGAATTTTGCATTTTGCATATTATGTAATACCTCTACCAGAGTCTGGACAGCTCCATGTTATTATTTCTAAGTAAAATATATGAATGTTCATTCCAACCAGGAGTAATGAAGTCTATAAGCAGCCTATGTAAGTTTGGATTGACACAGATTTCACCATACTTTGCTGCCAAATGAGCTACAAAGTTTTGATTTTAAACATTTTTCCATTTCACATTTATGAATAAAACTGTCAGAACTGAATTGGGTTGTATGAAAAAGAAATGGTCTCAATGTAGCTTAAATAAAAAGCAAAATTTACTGTCATAAATAGAAAAGGATTATGGAAACTAAAGAGCTATGCATCAAAGAACAGCGAGAAGGGAATCTTACTTTGGTGCACTTTAAGTATCTTTATGTTGCAATGCTAAAGAACAACATTCCCTTGTGTCTTTTCATTAAAAATCCAGGAAGAGAATTCAAATGTGTCACATGGAAATAGAGTGCACTCAAAAAAGATGTTCTGGTTTTTGATAATCTACCTAAAAATAATCCTCTATCTCTGTTTCTCTTACAACTATTATATTTTTGGGATTAATGTATATACATTTCTAAAAGGAAGCATCAGGCATTGTTAATTTAGACCCAGAATCCATAATCTGGTGAATACATTACTGTTTGTCTTACAGAATCATGAGATTTATTTCTGTATGACATTTTGTAGATGACCTGTTAGTAACCAGAAACATTTGAAAAAAAGTGGTAGAAAACAAACAGACAAACAACATGCTGTGATATTATCTTGTATGATGTGTTAGTGTACAATAATATTTTATCTTAATGATCAATCTTGAGGGAACTAAAGTTTATATTTGTTATGGACTAAAATATATCCTGAGTGTAAATTACTTATTTGTCAAGGCACAAAAGAATAGCCATTAGTCTAAACTACTAGTATGAACAACTATTAATATAATGATCAGTATAAGACTTCCATCATTTTTAGCATAATAGATTATTTATACCTAGAAATATCTCTATATTAACTCAAATTACTAACAGCAAAGTAGATTTTCGAGAAAAACACTGTTAATTTGTAGGTAAGGATGTAAAGGTAGATGTTTCTTAAGAACACTTCATTTTAACAAGAGGCATGTTACATAATTAATTAGAGTGAAGACCAGATCTAGCCAATACAGTTCATATTACCTGACATCAATTGATCTTGATGAGTTTTAAGACTGAAAAGCCAGATCAAATGCAAAAAGAATTTTTGTTCAAAATGCCATTTAACACTGAATGTATTCACTTAAATACATTTTATATTATTCCACAGAATTTCATATGAAGAGTCTGAAAGTCAGAGTAATAAATGATTTGCCCATTGTCACATAACTAAAAGTTGTAGAGATGACATCTAAACCCAAGCCTTCCAGTTACAAGTCATTACTCTTTTTGTAAAACAACATAAGCCAATATTAAACACAAATGCCTGTTGTCTTTGGAAAGAAACCTGGTTAACATTTCTTATAACGTCATGGAGATTAAACATAAAAAATACTAGTAAAGTAGTAACTGATATTCACAGACTTCATCCTCACCAAATTCCAGACCTACAGAGTTCTTCTTTATTCAGAGTGAAAAAGAAAGGAGGTGTATTTAATAAAGGGTGTTTGGCAAAGATATTTTTAAGTGTCAACAATATTGGCTACCTATGAAGTACCTTATATAAAATAACAATTAATGTTAAGTAGAATTATTGCTTTTTTCTGTTTTCTAGATAAGCATACAAGTCACATGGAATTACTTGCACATAAGAAATGGAGGGATTAAGATTCAAAGCCAAGCTTGCTTGACTACAAAACCAGGACTTTTGTTAGTATTTACGTTATTAATAAATATTCATTTTTTATATTAACTTAGTTAATGTGACATCAATCTTTGATGGCCAGAAAATAATTATTTATATAAAGAAATTTAGATTATGTCTTCACTTTAGAATTCTGGTTGCTCTTGAATTTTTTTCTAGTGCTTTTATGTGGGCATTAAAATATAAATCAAATTATGGTATTATGTGCTAACAGTGGTTTGATCATGGGATCAGCAGGAAAAGGGCACAAATATACAGCCATCCACATTCAGATACAAATGAAAGAGAATTTCCAATCCTAGTTTCATTGACCTCTGTCTGCATGCTGCTCATCCCATTCTATACAAATAAGTTACATATCAATACAATTTGTTATTCCCTCCTCTAAATTCACATCTAGTATGTGAATTGTGCTTTAGAATACTAAATGACTGTTACGTTTTTTCCATGTTTTATACAACCATCTCTAAGTCACTTCTCTGATTACTTGAAAAAAAGTATTACATTGCATTGAGATTTTCAGTTTAAGAACTATTTCTGCAGTCAAGTGGCTATTCACTTAAGTTCAACAAAGAGTTGTCTACTGATTCCTGAGTGTAAACTAGCACATCAAGATGAATAGGTTATTGTTCCTCTAACATTTATTACAGGTAACCCTCAAACTTATGATGTTGGATCTGTGTTTTAACTATGTCAAGAAACACAAAGATATCAACCACTTAGTACTCCAACATAATGCTATTTGTAAATTAAACAATGCACAGATTGACAAAGAAATCCTTCTGTCGTGGAAGTCAAGAGGTTCAACAACTACTCCTATAGGTAGGTCTGACAAGTATATTGTTCTTTAAGGATAGACCTATGCTCTTAATCATTTCAAGTATATGCAGTGCTGAAGTCTATTGCTGAATAAATATGTGTATATGAATATGACATTTAATACAAATTCAGCTTGAGTGAATCCCAGATTGTGTTGTACTGCTTCTATCAAAAATTTTTATATTTTAAAACCTCCCTGGTCTAGCTCACCTAACTGTTCATATTTTATCAATAGATATTCAGGATCTTCAAATAATTGACTTCTTGCTATGGCTATGAAAGTATACCTGGAAGGATGCTTTTTGAAGAATTCTTGTCATTTACTTGTCTAACCCTAAAATATAGGTATTACTAGCTTAGTGGACGGAATGGATGAATGAAAAAATCATTAATCAATGGTTTAGTAAATGAATAAATTCATTTAGTAAATGAATAAAAGAATGAAATGATTTATATTGAACATTCTTCATGAAGCCTATTTCTACATAGCTCTCATTAATGTATTGATAAAATTTATGAGTGCTGACTTGTAATACTTCTTGCCTTAAAATAAAGAGGAAATTGTGTATTCATATATATACTAAGTTTACTACACTAAAGGAATATGATAATTGTCTCATAATCTTTGATCTATAATCAGAAAGAGTTTCAAGGATCATTTCAATATAGTATGTTCTTTTTCTTTTCAAAATGGCTACAAGCATTTAGGTTTTGACTATAAAAATCTTAGATAACAATATGAGTTATGTATCTATTATTTTCAGTAACATATGTTGTTAAATTCATTTTTTCCCCCAGAAATAGATTTGCCTTTAACTCAGGAATAAATGTAAAGGAAAACTGACTATCACCATAAGAATCTTAATTTTCTTCAAGCAGATTACTTGATTTTAATAATACATTTTAGATAATAAAACATTTTTAAAGATTTAAAATTAAGTATCAATTTTGTATCTGCAAAACTGATAGCTTAAGCTGAAAAATATAACATTTTTTGGATACTTTATTGATCAACACACAGTGCTGGATTTTAATAAAGTTATTATCTCTAGACAAGAAGAAATGTTCTCAAAGAAAAAAATATTGAAAAACTGTTTATTCTGATTGCATAGACGTAGCCGCCCTACTTTTTACCAGATGCATAACCTTAACTTGCTTCACTTTTTTAACCTTCAATTCCATCTTCATGTGAAATTGGGCATAATACTCACCTCACAAAATAAGGATTAAAAAATTTAATAATGTGTGTAAAATACCTAGCATAAAACCTGGGACATTGTAGGCTCTCATTAAGTTTTAATAACTAAGGAAATAAACTAAAATGGTTTTCTGACTAATTGGGGTCATAGGCCTTTTATCATCAAAAATAATTTGAGCTAATTTCCCACAGTATACCAACAGATTCATGTTGACCACTATAAATAAAATGTTTAAAGGATGATTTATCTACAAGAGACTTACTAAAACTATCTTTTTGAAAACCACATTGTGTTGATTTTTGTGGGTAAAAGCTGTCGATGACTTATGGGGAATATAAAATAAAGGAAATAAATGCTTTAATTCAGCCACAATGCTGAACTAAAATCATCAGGTACCTTTAGTCCTACAAGGGAATAGTCTCTATGATAGTTTTTAGTATTGCACTGTGTATGGTATCATTCCTGGGCTTACTGGATAATAGTGTAATACACTCTCATACTTAGGCCTATCTGGCACATAGGTAGATGAGATTGCTCCTGGAGCTGGATATCTTCTAGTTGTCTGTCAGTCACCTAGAAAAGAGATTTACCCTCATAGCAAACTGGATGTAAAACACCAGATCTACGGCTTAGAGAGATGTCTTAGGTTCTTGGGCCAACAATACAACAATGGGAATTATTGCTCTCACAGTTCGCTAATGAAAGCAAAACAGGGAACAGCTAGTAGACCAGAAAAGATATGTTACTTTCTTTGTTTCTACCTTGGTACTCCTTTTAAATTCTGGCAAAGTTTTGTTCAAGAACTCCAAGCTTCCCTCAGCTATGCTAAAAAGCAAATAGGGAATAGGCATCTAGGTTTGGGGAAATGTATTATAAAAGGGAGTGTACCTCAGACCAGCAGGAGAGTGACAGCAATAATTTTACTAACAGCACTGCAAGAGTCAAGTTTATCTCCTGTAAGATATAAGTAAATCAACATGGAAATTTTTAATTTCCATGTTAGAAATTTGATTGTTTTACTGTTGTTAGATTAACTACTTCTGGAATAAAACAACAACAAAAAATCTTGTTAATATAGATTGTGTTGAATAAATACAAAAGTGTTGCATATTCCAGGGAAGGATATACAACAGAAGTATAATATCCATGTTAGAAATTGTGCTAAATCTCTAGGCCTCTCTTGAGTTAGATGGGATTTTAAGTTTATCGTACAGAAATCATAATTTTTTTCAATTATGCCCAGTGCAAGCATAACAAAACAAAGTAGTTCACAAGTCACACTGAAGGTCTCTTGCTTTCAAATTCCTAAAATAATGATCAGTGTTTTACATAAGAATAAAAAATCATTTCACCTAATATAGTTATTCTTTGGAAAAAATTATTTATTTAAAAATATTTTTAAAGTATTTCAATTTTTGCCAGAAAAACCAATTAATTTCTTAATGTAGCAAATATGAGGAGGATATTGTAGAGGAAAAATATAGAATTTCCAAATACGTAAGCTTATAAACAGTGATGAATAAACTGAATATTAAGATTTTTAAAATAAAACTTTATTAAATGTAGAGATATACAACAACTTATGGCAAGATAACATGAAACATTGACTTGTGAAGTGATTCTAAAACAAAAATACTTGAAAGTGTATGTCATTAATGTGAAAATTGTGGGTAGTATCTTAAAACAAAATATTGATATGTGCTTTTCAAACTTCTTTCATAAATGATAATAATAATATAACTCTCAATTTCCTTCTGCTTAGTTAGACTTATCACTTAAGAAAAGATAAAACATCATTTTTTTCAATCACTTCCTCCTAACTTTTGATGCAAAAATTAATATAAGTTCCCCTAATTTATTACTTATATAAGTTTGATAAGAAAAAATAGTGTAACAATTTATATAAATATGCATCTCATGAATATCTAACTCACGCATTTAGTATAATTAATTCTAGTAGAAGCAAAGACTTAAAGCTACCTAAAATTAGTGGGAATTACTTAAAAGGTATTTGTTGAATTATATTTCTAAAATAACTATCCAATGCTCAGTCCTTTAATCAGTAAATTTTTTTAAAACATAATGTGTGAAGAGTTAGAACTTCTAGATATTGTACTTCCAGGCAGCTGCAGACCATGAAAATCACTATTATGCTAATCCACTTTAGTTTCTTCTGTCTAATTAGTCAAATAAAAGTTAAAAGTTAGACAGCAGGCTTGGGAATACTGAGAATTCAACGTCTGACAGTTTATAAACAGAACAGGTAAAAGTAAGTTACAAGTATATAATATGTCTTCATTACCAATTCTCATAAATCAGAATTTTATGGCTAAGGAACAATAGACATCATTTAATCCAACTGTCTTATTATAAACATCATACTATGACATCCTGAAAGGTTAAATAATGTGCCCAAGGGCCCTCCATTATTAGGTACAATGCTTCATTTCCATGGCTGACTTCTTTTGCAATGTTCTTTTTCATTATAGCATATTACCTCTCCATCTTAATCAATTATTTTGAAATTACTTTTAATCAAATTCTTGGAGACATCTGTTATTTCATCAGATTTAGGTTAAAATATGGTACATACTCAAATGGCAATTTAAGATTTTTAATATTCCCTACTATCATACAATAAGAAAGGAAATTTGTAAAATAAAACTTTAAATAAGAAAATCAGTTAGTAATAAGAAATATTCGAAAATGTTTTTTTAAAATGTCCCAATATTCACATTAAACAGCAAAGCCTAGGGGCAAGTTGTTACATAGAGCCAGTTTAGAAAATACATAGCAATACATAAATTTTAAAACTAGAAAAAATGAAGTTACATTTTTTTCTTCCCAGTACATGGTAGGTTGGCATGTCCTCCCTCTTTTTATAGTTAAGTATGGTCATGTGACTTCTTCAGCCAAAGAAAGATGAGTGGTTGTCAAGTGTGTCAATTCTGGGCAAAGGTTTTATTCACCAGAAATATCCCAGATGTTTAATTCTGTCACGCTGTGAGTCTCAGTAAAACTCAAATGTATCAGAGCCCTCAGACAATCATCTGTGAATGTGAATAAGGAATAAACCTTAAGTAGTGGAAGATATTAAGATTTGGGGATTGTTTAATTATGTAATATAAATTAGCATATCTTGACTAAAGACCTATTTGTATTTAAAAGATGAAATAAATTAACAAATATATAAGCCCAAATTAAGCTGAGTAAACCTATAACAAAATAATCACTTTTAATATAACTATCACTTACCTTTAACTCAGTTCCAAAACCATTTACCACAATCGAATGTTGAGTTAATATCAAGTGTTAGAAAGATGAATAAAGATGTAATAAATATTCTCAAAATACTTATATACTATTCAGCAGGAAAATACAATAAACACACAGTTTTATTAAAAAATTGATATGGACAATTATTGGAGTAACGTACAGCTTCCTAAGGAACAAGATAACATAAATGCACATTTATTGAGACAGAAAAAAAGAGGCACCGAAAAAGCTCTTACTTGCAGTTTCTGGTCTGGAATGTAAGGAATTTCAAAGTCATCACTCTGTCCTAAAAACAAATAAAAGCCTAAACAAATGAAAAATTAGCAACTCTTATTAGATTTGTCAAAGGATTGAGGTTACAGGACGAATCTCTGCCAGACCCCCACAGCCCACAAACTGGAAGACACACAGGAGGATACAGAGAATCACAACTTACCAGAGCAGAGACACACAAGCAGAGAACCTCCATGGAATCAGTACCGGGTTCCTTTTACCCTATATATCATGTCTGGCTTTGAACAAAAAATTACAAGGTATACTAAAAGACTAAAAAACACAGTTTGAAGAAACAGAGCAAGTATCAAAACCAGAGTCAGATATGGCAGACATGTTGGAATTATCAGATCAGCAATTTAAAATAACTATGATAAATGTTCTAAGTTTTCTAGTGGAAAAAGTAGACAACATGCAATAACAGATGGGTAACATAAGCAGAGAGATGAAAATTTTACGAAAGAACCAAAATGAAATGATAGAGATCAAAAACACTATAACAGAAATGAAGAATGGTTTTAATGGGCTCATTAGTAAACTGACGTGGCTGAAGAAAGAACCTCTGAACTTGAGGACATGTTAAGGGAAACTTACAAAACTGAAAAGCAACAGGAAAAAAAGACTGAAGAAAAAAAAAAACCCAAAATGGAATATTCAAGAACTGTGGAACAACTGCAAAAGTTGTGACATATGGGTAGTGGGAAAACCAGAAGGAGAAGAAAAAGAAACATAAGAACTATTTGAAGCAATACTGACTGAGAATCTCCCCCAAATTAATGTCAGACAGCAAAACACAGATCCTGGAAGCTCAGAAGAATAAATTTCAACAAACTGCATCTAAGCATATTATTTTCAAACTATGGAAAATGAAAGAAAAAGAAAAATCTTGAAAGAAAAATAGGCATTTAACCATATTTAGTATATCAAACAAGATGTCCTAGTGGAGAGATGCATATTGGAGTTTTAAACAATAACAGAAGATACTGAGGCAGGAGACAGATGGCCTCCCCACGGTAAACAGTTGGAGTTCCCTGTGGACCAATACTCTGAGACAAGAATAGCAGGACAATTGAGAGAGGAGGCTGGGCCCTGCCCAGATAGAAGATAAGAGACCACATATTCCACCTTCTGGAAGTCAGGGGACCTCCCCAACTACACCTGCGCAGAAAGGCTCTTTGGAGGTCAAAAGTGGAGTGATGCTAAGTCTACCCATAGGCCTCTTCGGTGGAATCCATCTTGGCTTAGAGATGCATGCACACACATGGGAGGATCCTGAGATACACCAAATACAGACTTTGAACCAGACAAATCAAAATGACTGGCCAAAGGAAACCCAGAAGAAATGCCCCATATAAGTGATTTAAAATGCCACAAGCCCACGACTCTCTCTCTGAGTCCTCCCGTGTGTCTATCCACACGTACTGTACTCTTTTTCCTCCTAATAAATACTTTACTTGTTTCACAACTTTCCATCTTTGTGGGAATTCTTTTCTGCAAAGCCGAAGGGCCAGGGGCTTGTCACTGACCGCTGGTCTAGTGGCTAGGTTTCGGTACTCTCACCGCTGCAACCCGACCTCAGTCTCTGGCCGGGAACCGAAACCCTGCTTCAAGCTGCTGCAGGTCGAGGCTACCCAAGATCAATACCATACTGCAAAAGGTAATGTGGAAGATGGGCCAGACAGAGTTAGAGCAGCCAAGGCGGAGCTGTGATTGTGGTGAGCATATGCACACAGCTGCCTGTGTTTATTAAGTGGCAAGGATGACGACGGAAGAATAAGGCTGGGGGAGAAGGAAAGAGGATACTGGTGTTTCAAATATTTTAACGTTGTTACGTTATAAAAGGCAAGTTTGGGGTAACACACGTGAGGACAGGATGAAGTGCCACTGGGAAGATGTACCAAGCACAGGAACATGTGCAAATTTGCATTTTAAAAGCAACACTCTGATGGCAATAAAGAGGATGATGTGAATGGAGATGACCTGGAAAACAGGAAGATCTCTTAAGATATCTATCTATTTATTTATATTTTTTGTCAAATTGAGATGAATATGTAAGTTTACGACTTAGAAAGCCACAGGATTAATAGACAAACATAGATAAAATGTGAAAAGATCAAATATCTTGAGAAGTTAAAAAACATGGGTTTGAAGTCAAAAGCTCATATACACCTTGTTAAAAATAAGACGATAAGCTCCAAATGGAGTCATTTACACTAAGCCCCATATCACCAAACTAAAACTTAATTATAGTTTCAACTTTCCCAGAAAAGGAATCTTAAACCAGTCAATCAGTCATCACCTGATCGACACTAGTTAGGTAATCTGCCTGATAGACGCCTGTCATCCTCTAAAGGAAATTAATCTTGCAGTAATGAACCCATTTTTTTTTTGTCTCATATAATTTCCTTGTTCCTGCTCCCTTCTGTCTATAAAAGTCTCATTTTGTACAGCTCCTCGAAGCTCCTTTCTATCTGTTAGATTGGATGTCGCCCTATTCCGATCATATTTGCTTAAAAGACTTAAAATTTTTAATATGCCTCAGTTTATCTTTTAACAACATATATGTATAGAAAGAGACAGAGACAGAGAGAAACAGAGACACAGAGACAGAGAGAGTCAGACAGAAAGAGAGAAAGAAAGAAACAGAAGAGTTTTCAGTTGTAAATTGAGTACCAGCAAATTCACTGGGTTGTGAAGCCTCAGATATTTCATCCAAGGATAGTTTATTGGTTCTTGAAATGTGATAGGAATTTTATACATTTTAGCTATTCATATTTAAATGTATTTAAACATTTTCAACATATTATCAGCTATATTTAATATTTCAAGATATTTTATCATAAATTTATTTTTATGTTTTTGTTTCGTTTTACTTTGTTTTTAGTTCCTTGTTTCAAACACCTGAAAAATTTTTTAAAAGTTTTATGAAATTAAGGGGAGATCACAAATCTCTCATTCTTTGCTTGTAAAAATTTAACCTATCACTTCTTTTGCAGAAAACTCTGAACAAAAGGAAAGAACACGATTTCCTGTTATTGTCTAATGCTTAAGTTGTATGTCACTGTTTGAAATTTTTAAAACCTATAGTAGCTTGCTTAAAATTACAAAAGAGAAAAAAGCATTCACATAAAAATAATTTTAAAATAGTGGATTTTGAGCATCATGTCATTTTAGAAAACAGCAATAAAATTGCAACATCATTTTTTGGATCATATTTATAGACAAAATTCATCACTTTGGATCATTTCCACAAATCTTTTAAATTGTTACTTGTAAAAAGTTACAAATAAAAGTTGAGTTTTGCTTCATAGTCTACATCTCTTCTTATGTAGGTGTTTTCTCCTATTTCAGTAAATGTATTGCAAATTTGGAATTTATAGTGGATCATTCTTTTTAGTACCCTTGTGTATTATTTTACTTTTGGCATAAGTAATTTGAATTTGAATTTCAAGCTTCTAAACTGTGTAACACAGATATTTTCATCGTTTTATGTCAACGAACATATATTTTTCATACATTTCTCTGTTATCCTTTTAGCAGTTATTGAGATTTTGACCTTTGATAAAAAATATAATATATGATATGTAACTTCAATAAAAAAGAACACATTTAGCATGTTCTAAAAGTATTTTTCTCACAATTTTAAAGAAAATTCACCTTTAAAAATATATATTCTAAAGTACAGTAGTAAGAACAATAATTGTATACATAATGTGCTTGATTGAAGATAGGAAACCTATATCTTTAGATGTCAAGACAGATTTGTAAAAGTACCACATAAGATGAATATTCTGTTTTTTCCTTGTATGTCTGTGGTTCCATTCCTTATTGTTATACATGATACATCAGAGTCAAATTTGGAGAAGGATTTGTTATAATTGTCAGAATATTCTATACAGTACATTCATAATGCAAAATTCTCATCTAGAATTCAGGACATTATTTTATGAAAAAAAAAATTATATCCAGAAGTCAAACCCTATTTTTATGATAAGTTAGTACCTTGGCAGTGAAAATATAAGCAAATGCTCCTATACTTCAATATGTAAATCTCTACTAGACACACTGCAAACCCGTATCTTATGAAATTGTCTTCCTTTTGCTTTTTACTAAAACCTTCATTTAGTTCCTCACTATAGCTTTTATTTCCTCTCTAAAAATTAAGTTCTAAACATACTTTGAAATACTTCAACCACATCCCTATGTCACATAAAAAGTTTCAAAACTTCTATTATTTACAGTTTTCAAGTACTTTTATTAAACTTGAAAATGGGATCATAAAAGCATGTGAACTGATATCAAAACAAACACATTTATCCTTATAAATGCTCTTACAATGGTTAAGAGCATAAACGTTTTTCTAGCATTATTTTAAGGACTTTTATAAGAAAAAAAAAAGCAATAAGACAGATTCCTCAACTTGATGACAAGAATTAAGTGCTAGTAGTTTTTAGAAAAATACTAAGTAAAAAAAAAAAAAGAAAAAAAGAAAAATACTAAATAATCCAAGAATGTGCTTGTAATTTAGGAGGTGTGATAAACAAAATCTTCTTATAGACCAAATCTCACATTTCATTGGGATATGAAATATAACCATAACAATAGTACACATATATGTGATTTTGAGGTAAATTAGATGTTTAAATGATCAAATTTTTAAGTAGTTCAGCCCTATTTTTGCTTCACTTTGAAACAGGCATTTTAAAATGAACTGCAGAAAATGAAGTTACCATATTCTAATATAATGAAACTTCAGAGACCTTTTCTAAATATTATCTAAAAGACTTAAACCAGAGGGAAATAGAAAGTCATCTTTTATAGTTTCTCTTCAACTCTTTATGAATATATTCAGTATATTCAGGCCCTAGCTCAAAATTAAATCTTAAAAATATTAGCAGGCCCTTGCCATCCTTGAAGCAATTCTAGAATATCTTGGTGGGATTAGGGGGAATCTTTAAAAAACTATTTGATGTATTTTTCTCTTTTGCTCCTCTTCTGAGTTCAGGTGTAGTAAAGTTAGAAGAGAATGAGACATGAGGTAAGCCAGTAGGTATTGTGACATTACAACTTAAAAGTAAGTTTTAATATAAAATATACCTTATTTTATACCTGTAGATAATTTAGAGATCAAGTTGAATGTTAGGGAAGTACACATATTCAAAATAAAATGATGGAGAGATTTCCCTGGTGGACCACTGGTTAAGACTCCGTGCTTCCTATGCAGGGGGCACGTGTTCGATCCCTGGTCAGGGAAATAAGATCCTGCATGCTGCATGGCATGGCCAAAAAAATTTTTTTTAATTCAAAAAAAAAAATTAATATAAAATGATGGAAAAGAAAATTGGAGCTTAGGAATTTTTTTAAACATTAAATTTTAAAAACTTAAATCCTGATAAAGTGCATTTCAAAACAAAGTACTAGAGATAAAGAGGAATATTACATAATGATACAAGTTTAATTTACCAGAAAGATTTAACAAATAATAGAGTCCCAAAATACATGAAACGAAAACTAATAGTTGAAAGACATCTAGACAAATCCACAATTTCAGTTGAGTACTTCAGTACTTGCCTCTCTGTAACTGATAGAAGTACTATACAGAAATTCAGCAAGGATATAAAAGATATGAATAACAGAATCAATCAATAGGATTTAATTGACATATATAACACTACATCTAAAAAATTGTTAACATTTATATTCACTTAAAAAGCAGAATGAACTTCTTTTTTCAAATGCCAATAGAACATTCACCAAGGGATACCATAGCCAGGGCCATAAAACAAACCTCAACACATCTAAAAGAACTGGAACCATATAGCGTGTGTTCTCTAACCATAATGGAATCAATTACAGAAAGACAATATGAAAATCTTGAACAAGTGGAAATAAAACAACTCATTTCTAAATAATCCATAGGTCAAATAGGAAGTCTCAAAGGAAATAAACAATACATAGAATTAAATGAAAGTGGAATCACAATGTATTAAAAGTTCTGGGATGCAGCTACAGCAGTGCTGAGAGGGAAATTTATGCCATGAAATTCTTAATTAGAAAAGTAGAAAGGTCTAAAATCAATAATCTAAGTTCAACAATCTAAGTTCCTTCCTCATTTAAACTAGAAAGCGAGACCAAAATAAACCCAAAGCAAGCAAAAGAGAGGAAAGTATAAAGAACAGAGATCAATGAAATTGAACATATAAAAAAAAAATAAATGAAATATAAAGCTGATTCTTTGGAAATAATGAATAATATACATTTCTAGCCAGGGTCATAAAAATAAAGAAAAGAGAAATCAATATCAGGAATGAAATAAGTATATCACTAACAAATCCTGGAGCCATTAAAAGGTAGTAAGAGAATCCTGCAACTGACTTAATACAGTACTATTTACGAAAACAATGAAATATTTAAGTATATACTTAATAAAACATTTCAGATTCTGATGCTGAAAATTGCAAATTCTTGATGAAAGAATTCTCTAAATAGTAGAGAAGCATATCATATTCATGGCTTGGAAGATTCAGTAAAGTAAAGATTCCAATTCTCTCCAATTTGATCTACACATTTAATATGTAATTTCTACCAAAATCAAAGCAAGGCGTTCTGTTGACATAAACTCATTCAAAAATTTGGAATTACTAAAACAATCTTGACAAAGAAGAATGAAGAGGAAGGAACTTTCTACCCAACATTAAAGGTTTACTATATCTAGAGTGATCAAAGAATGTGATATTGGAGGAGAGATAGACATACAGATCAGTGGAACAGAAAAGAGGACTCAGAAATAGACCCACAACAATATGTTCAACTGATTTTTACAAAATTGCACAACCATCTCAATGGAGGGAGGATAGTCTTTTCAACAAATGGTACTAGAGCAAATTAAACATGCAAAGGTAAAATGTATCTTAACCCAAATCTCCCACCTTATGCAAAAGGATCATGGACTTATAAAATTTCTAGGAAAAAGAAAGAGAAAATCATGGGATAATGGCTAAGTAAAAAGTTCTAATACTCTGCCAAAAAAAAAAAAAAAAAAAAATTGCCCACAGAAGAAAAAACTGTTAAATTAGCCCCAATCAAAACTAAACATTTTTGTGCTTCGAAAGCTCATGTGAAGAGAATGAAAAAAATAAGCTATAGGTTGGGTAAAAATATTTGCAGCCTGCATATCCAACAATTGACTGATATCTAGAATATAAAGAACTCTCAAAACACAACAGAAAAAAACAATCTGATTGGAAGATGGACAAATGAAATGAATAGACACTTCACCAAGGAGGATGTATAAGTAGCATATAAGCACATGAAAATATGTTCAGCATCATTAGCCATTAGAGAAATGAAAATTAAAACCACGTGATATCATTACACACCTATCAAAAATGGCTAAAATTTTTTAAAAACGTGTCAATACCAAATAGTGGAAAGGTTGCAGAGAAACTAAATCACTCGTGCAGGGCAGTGGGAATATAAAATTGGTATAACCACTTGGGAAAACAGTTTGGCAGTTTCTTGTAAAAACTAAGTGTATAATCACCATACGACCCAACAATTGTACTTTTGGGCATGGATCAATAGAAAAATAAAAACTTATTTTCAAAAAAACCAGTACAAAGATTTTATGCCAGCTTTGTGTCTAATCGACAAAAACTGGAAAAAGCCCAAAAGTTCTTCAACTGGTGAATGGTTAAGGACACCTTATTATATATCGGTTATATCCATACAGTGGAATACTAATCAGCAACAAAAGAAAGAAGCTATTGATACATGCGAAAATTTGGATAAATCTCAAAGGATTTATGGTGAGCAAAAAAAACAAAACAAAACACTAACCTTCAAAGCTTGCACACTGTATGATACCATTTATATAATATTTTTGGAATAAGAAAATTTTGGAAATAGAGAACAGATTAGTGATCGGTACATGGTAGAGATGAGGAGCCAAAGACGAGGGAGGCTGGTTGGTTATAAGGGCAACAAAAATGATTCTTGTAACTGTTCAGGATCTTGGCTATGGTGGTGGATACAGAAAACCAGACATGACGATAAATTTGTATAGAACTTCATGAACACACACAAATAAATATAGGTAAAACTAGGCAAACCTGAATAAGACTGGTGGATTGTATCAATGTCAATATCCTGGTTATGATATTATACAATAGTTCTACAAAGTATTACGCTGGGGAAAGACAGAGCTAAGTGTACAAGGGAGCTCTCTTTGTGTTATTTCTTACAACCGCGTGTGAATCTACAATTATCTCTTTAAAACATTGTTTCAGTGTATTGTTTTACCCAAAGTTGTAAACAGCCCTGTTTTGTAACATGAATTTCTGTGCCTGATTGCTAAATAGGGAAACATCAGGAAAATGTAGAAGTCACATTGTTTTATTCACAATCTCTCCTAAGCAAGAAAAATTAAACTAATAGGGGTGCAGTTAAAATTTCTAACAGAAAAAAGGCAAATGTACTTTGCTGAAGCTAGACCACTTTGGGCTGTATTTCAACAAAATTAAAAATGGTCCCGGGGTTTCTTCTACAGGGAGATGTACTCTCAACCTTGAGCAGCTCTCGGCAGCCCACAAAATGCATAGTCCGCTGAGGTGACCTGAATGGCAGCTCAACTAATGCAGGACTCCACTTTCGCCCATCCTCACAGTCGCTGAGTAGCCCTAGCACTGAGGAAACTGCTGTCAGGACTTCTAGATTGTTGCTATCGTGCCTATTTCATATTGCAGGGGCAGCCTCTAACGAGGCTCAGATGCCTAAGTGGTCCAAATTATTATCTCCCCCAAGGACCAATTACTGTTTACCTTACAGCTTTGGTACAGACTTGTATGTGTTCTGAGTTGTCTTTTCTCCAACTTGTTTTCCCATAAATAGGGTGATCTGAAGTGCGGGGTGGCCCCTGCCAGTGCTGGGTTAAGTTTTTTGTCTGTGACATAATTATGAATAGCATCGTCTTTCATTCTCAAAAGTGCCCTAGTTTAGTTGACAAATTATATGGTTACCATATTTGTAGCTGTATATTTTTAGTGTAATTTTACAGAATGTGAAAATTTCAGGAATACATATATTAAGTTATAGCAAGAAAACTATACTCACCTGGGTATACACATGTAGGATAGTAATTCTCCACCTGAAGAATGGATGTTTTATTTATTTATTGTTAGTTGATTGATTTGTATCAGAAAGGAAAATAGAATTCTCACCCTAATACCAAGTGATGTTAGAGAATGATTCAGAAAGAACCACTTTCACAATTCATTATTCAAGTAAGTGAGTTATATAGAAACCATCAAAACTTTGATAAGCCTAACTAAAAACTGTAACAATTATTTCTGTATCTTATAAATACTTAATATGCAACTCCTCATGTAGAAGGCACCTATCAATCTTGTAATCTCATTTAGAAGTCAGCACACTATGGCCTTCTAACTGGCTGCCTGTTTTGTAAATAAATGTTATTGGAACACAGCCATATCCATTTGTTACATGTTATCCATGGCTTGTTTCTCACTATAATAGCAAAGTATTTGCAGCAGAAATCATATGTTGCCTACAAAGCCTAAAATGTGTGTCTGGCCATAGAAAAAAAGATTGCTGACTCCTGAGCTAAAACTATATAAATGTGAAATGCTCCTGTTCTATCATTTTATTTTCTCAAGGCTAAGAGCTGTTAGAAGCATGGGATTTTTTCCCCCCACTTTTATTGTGAAATAGTTGACATATATCACTGTATAAGTTTAAGGCATACAGCATGATAGTTTGATTTAATATATTGTAAAATTATTGCTGCAATGGGTCCAGGTAACATCCATCTTCCCATACAGATACAATGAAAAAAAGAGAAAAGAAGAAAAACAATGTTTTTCTTGTGATAAGAACTCATAGGATTTACTCTTTTAACAACTTTTCTGTAGCTCATATAGCAGTGTTAGTTGTAGTCATCATGTTGTGCATATATCCCTAGGACTTATTTATCTTATAATTGGAAGTTTGTAGCTTCTGACTATATGACTCCAATTTCCCTTCTCTCCACGCTCTACCTCTGGTAATCACAAGTCTGATCTCTCTTTCTAGGAGTTTTTTGTTTGTTTGTTTTTTAGGTTCCACATATAAGTGAGATAATACAGTATTTGATTTTCTCTATCTGACTTATTTTATTTAGCATTTTTCAAGGTCCATCTGTGTTGTCACATGGTAGGATTTTGGAAGACTGAACAACATTACATATATATATGTGTGTGTGTGTGTGTATATATATATATATATACCACAACTTTATACATTTATCCATCTATGGACACTTAGGTTGTTTCCATGTCTTGGCTATTATAAATAATGCTACTATGAACACAAAGGTGCAGATATTTAAGTTGGTGTTTTCATTTCCTTTGGATAGATTCCCAGAAGGGGAATTGCTGGATCGTATGGTAGTTATACTTTTACTTTTTTGAGGAACCACCATACTGTTCTCCATAGTGGCTGTACCAATTTACATCCCCACCAACAGTGCACAGTGGTTCTCTTTTCTCTATATCCATGCCAGCATTTGTTATCTCCTGTCCTTTTGAAGATTGCAATTCTAACAGGTGTGAGGTGATATCTCATTGTGGTTTTAATTTGCATTTCCCTAATGACTATTGATGTTGAGCATCTTTTCATGCACCTGTTGATCCTTTGTATATCTTCTTTGGAGAAATGTCTATTCAGGTCCTTTCCCCATTTTTTACTTAGAATTTTGTTTGTTTGTGTGCTATTGAGTTGTATGAGTTTTTAATATATTTTGGATATTAACCCCTTATCAGATATATGGTTTATAAATATTTTTTGCCTTTTCATAGGTTGTCTTTTCACGTTGTTGATGGTTTCTTTTGTTGGGCAGAAACATTTTTAGTTTAATATAGTCCCACTTGTTTATTTTTGATTTTGTTGCTTGTGCTTTAGGTGTCATATCCAAAAAATCATTACTAAGACTCATGTCAAGGAGTTTTACTGCTGTTTTCTTCTAGAAGTTTCATGATTCCAGGTCTTACATTTAAGTCTTTAATCCATTTTGAGTTAATTTTTGTTAGTGTTGTAAAATATGGGTCTAGTTCATTCTTTTACATGTGAATATCCAATTATCCCACCACCATTTATTTAAAAGACTGCCTTATCTCCATTGACTATTCTTGGGTCTCTTGTCAAATATTAATTGACTGTATATGCTTGGGTACAAATCCAGGTATATACATCCAGGTAATTTGTTGTAAGTTAAAAACATCATAAGTCAAAAATGCATTTAACACATCTAATCCACTGAGCATCATAGCTTAACTTCGCCTACCTTAAATGTGCTCATATCACTTACATTAGCCTACAGTTGAGCAAAATCATCTAAAACAAAGCCTATTTTATAATTAAAATATCGATATCTCATGTGATTTATCAAATACTCTACAGAAAGTGAAGAACAGAATGGTCGTATGGGTACAGAATGATTATAAGCGTATTGGTTGTTTCCCCCTGTGATTATGTGGCTGACTTGGGAGCTGTGGCTCACTGCCCCTGCCCAGCATCATGAGAGAGTACCGACTTCATATCACCAGCCCAAGAAGAGATCAAAATTCAAAATTCGAAGTTCAGTTTCTACTGAATGCATGATCACTTTCATGCCATTCATCATGAAGTCAAAAAATTGTTAAGTTGAACCATTGTAAGCTGGGGACTGTCTGTATATAATATTATAGATGTATATAATACATATATATCATATATGTTATATAATAATATGTACAATATAATATAGTTTAACATGGATGTGCATTTCTGTGAAATCTCAGAGGAAAATCCTGGTCATAAGTCTGGTTCCACAGAATCAGATTCTAAGAGGAGGATTTACCAGGAAGTTTGGTGGAAGAGTAAGGTCGAGAAGAAAGAGGCCACACCCCAGCTTCCACCTTTCCTTTTGCACTCCAGGGCATCTCCCAAGTGTAAACCATGACCTAATGTATCCAAACTCTAGGAAAGGGAGTTGAGTTTTGATTCACCCCAACCAGTCACTTATTGGCTAAATCCTTGTTCTTTCCCTTCACCCCAGCAATGAAAACTCCTAGGCACTTCTCTCTGAAAAGCAGGCTAAATAACCTGGCATAGTCATCAGAAGAGAATCCTATATAAGATGCATGTGAAACAAACACAGATGCCAGAGAAGTTGTGCATAGAAACATAAAAGAGACCAATGGGAATCTGTGAAGAGCACCAATGTAATCCCCTACAATTCTGCGGCAAGAAAATATTTGTACTTCCATTGAGGCATAACCTGGATACTTGTTTTCTAAAAAGATAGGCTATCTAATGAAAAGAGAACTGGTTGGGATGGTAACAGAGATAAAAGTGTATAAAATTTTCAGAAGGTTTAGAAACAGTCAAAACAGTTGCTATCGTGTATAATCTAATCAGTGAAGTATAAGGAAAACTCAAAGATCTATTCCTCAATTTAGAAATAAAGCAAAGAGATAGAATTGATCAGAGAGATATGATAATCACATTGTAATATAATCTTTGACTCAAGTGAGCACTTCTCAGCTCAAAAGACATAAAAAACATTCTATCAAGAAAAATGAAATCTATATCTGTCTACATAAAAACATTTTAAGAGCTTGTAATGCAAAAACATAAAGTACAATACTTTTATATATATTCTTGTATTTACTTGTATATATATATATTACAAAAACATTTTAGATTCTAATTTTCTCAACTTTTTATTGAGAAATAATTTCAAGTACACTAGTTAAAACAATTTATACCACAAACACCATTATAATCACTGTGTAAATTTTAAAATGTTAACATCACACGTATTATATAAACTAACATTACATTAAGTTTTCTATGATTTTTATTTTGTAAAATTATTTCAGAAGAGAAGAAATGGGGTATATATGTATGTGTGTATATACATAGATCAATACAGTGTATATATATTACTATAGATTTATTAATATCTATATAGATACCTATGTCTACCAAAATATAGATATCAAAATAGATACTTGTATCTATATCTATCTATATGTTCCATTAGACTAAGTTTTTTTTCATTTTTAATTAATGACTTCACTTTAAAAATATCAACTAAAAAATATCTTAATAACATATTCATTTTAATAGTGACTATAAAATTGGCTTAGCAAAGAATTGTTGAATGGAGTTATATCTATTATTTATAATTTTTTTAAAGTAAAAGTATTTCTGTACAATTAGCCACAAGATTATTTATAATTCTTTTAAAGTAAAAATATTTCTGTACAATTAGCCACAAGATATTTACATTTCATTTATTTAGTTTTAAGATGGTTGAATATGGCAGATGGATGGTTTGTTAAACTGATATTTTTCATCATATAGACATGCCTTGTGAAGTTGAGAATGGATTTGATTTCCACCATCTGCACAAAGATTTTTTTTGCATATTTAGCATAGTGTGACATCTAATTTTGTTACTACAGTTGCTCTTCATCTTTCTAAATGCAAAGAATTATGATTTATTTAAAATTTTCTATATTATACAGCATTATTCACTCTTTGCAAAGTAGCCTTGAGAATGAAAGATTGAGATTGTTTTCTACTTTACAGGGCAATTATCTGTGTTTTACATTTTTTCAAAAATATTGACAAGATAAAAATGAAAAAACAGCAAGTTAATAACACAAAATTATGTGTCTGTATATTTAAAAATATAATACTGGATGAAAGGGGAATATCCTTTGCTACACTTCCTCAATGTTGTATTCCCAAGAAAATAATACACTAGAAAATTAAATTTGATGTTGAAGTCCGGCTTTTTAATTCCAGTTAGAAGTTGAAAGAAAAACACACATCTGTGGTCCTAAGAGTCAATATTGTAGTGTTTGTGGTATTATTGACCCTATTAGTCTAAAGAAATAATATGGGGGAAAAAATAAATCTGGCATCTAAATTCTTTATACCAAATGCATTTCCCAACTTTGTAAATTTTTATTTATTTATTTATTTGTAAAGGTGGAAGAGAATTATGTGAAATGTGTGTGAAGTTTTATCTTTACTTAGGCTACGTATTTGTGTAATCAAGCAGATTCCAGGAAAGCAAAACATTACAGTGGTTTATTCAGAATGTGGCTTTGTGAATTCATCATTGCTATCATGCTGTACAATAAATGGTATATGTATCAGTCCAATTTTCACATGATAATGATAGAATTTTACATTTCTTTTGATTCTGCTTGGCACTGGCACTTTTAATTTAGAATGGTTAAGCAAAACATGAAGAAAACAATATGTTTCTATGAGATTAAAATAATTTCTGGATTTGTATTTTGATTAAAATTTCCTAATTTATGTCTACAAAAAAGGGAAAACATACTATTGAGATAATCCAAATAGTTTTCATCAATGATATTTTGATAGAATTCACCATTAGTTTGTAATAGTAGTATAATAAGAATGACTTATTATTTGCTTCTTATATTTATACATATATTTAGGAAGACTTTCAATATTTGAAAAACATAATTCAATTCATAACTAGACAATAATAACACATGGCTAAGGGAAAGAAACCTTTGGCTTATTGTTTCCCAATATTTTAATTTGTCAATTAAGCCAGATGGTGGAGGGAAGCCATGCCATCTTCAGCTTCTAGTGATGTATTCATTGTCAAAAGTCCAAATAACCTCGTTTACGTCTTCAAGTATCATTCTCACCTACAGCCAGGTTTTTTCCACTAGAGGCTTTCTTCTTTGGATCCTGGCCAATATACCTCAAGACTTCATGAGGATGAGGAAGCAGTATTGATTTTCCTTGTAAACTAATCTTGTGTGAGTCTGGCACTCCTTCCCTTGCTATGAATGGAGGGGCACTGGAGAAAACCAGCTGCAGCACTTGCAAGGCAGAATTGCCTCTTTGGTCTTGACCTGAGCTGAATTCCAAATACTGAAGATAAAAAGGAAAACCGCAATGTAGATAGACTATCCTTTCAAGGCAGATACACATTCAAGAGTCTCTAAAAGAATGTTCTTGGGAAATAGGGTATTTGCTTGTTACAGCCAGTGAAGGAGATTCCTTTTATAAGACCTGGTACACTTGTCAGCCAAGATAATGATTACTTATACCAGAGCATTCATGGATTAACCAGGCTGTAAAGTTATTTTTGTGTTAAAATTATAAATAGGTGGTATTATATATATGATATATATATATATGCATAAACATATATGATGTAGAATAAATACATGAAGATTTTGCCATCTTTGTGTTTTATGTAAAATCTAAACACTGATATAAAAATAGTTCTTTAATTCAGATAAATTAATGTTAATTAAATGTATTAATTTCTGTGTTGGCGCTAGCATTTTATGGAGGTAGTACCATCTGTTAGCATGAATAATATTATAAAATTTTACCATTTAAAACTCTATTGACATATGTAGATTTATAATAATATCATCTTTTACTATTTATGTCTCTTGGCTTTATTGACCTTAAGAAAACCTAGAATACAAGAAAGAAAATTGTGAAATCAGGTTCAGCAGAGCTTAAATCTTGGTCTCATCTAGTCTGCTTTGGGGAAGTTGCTTGGTCTTTATTGCCTCAGCTTTTTCTTCCCCCCAAAATAATTACCATAATGACTACTTTCCCTTACGACACCTATGGAGGACTCAATAAGTAATAGAAACTTCTTTCTTTCTTTAAAACATCCCTGACCACTCAAAATGTTGTGTTACAAAAGGACATAACAAGATTTACAAATTTCATCTTACAAGAAATAAAATGGTTTAATTAATTCACGATGAACTGATGTTTAAATTGCCACACAATTGTGTAGAAGGATTAATGAAAAACTATGTGAGTGTTAGATATTCAATTCATATGTTCCCCATTTGACACATACAAGATTTAAAAATCCTTTGTGTATTATGACGCTCATAACAGCTTATTTTCTTTTTGAGTTTTGTTATGTGCTCAGTAGGTAATGACTAATATATGCTATTTTGAACAGGAGCATTGGGCTCCAATACTGCCTAAAAGTCTCTTCCTCTGACATGAGGACACCACCATTTCTGCCTCTGCTTTGTCTTAACGTTACTCTTAGAGTAATTTCACCTCTTCTGTGGTTAAAAATAGTGTGGATGGAGGGAGGCATGCTGGCATGATATTGGACATTGAATAAATCTTAGTCATTTTCTGTTACTTTTATGTTGGCATGGATTAGATTTATCACCTAGCCAGGTACCTTGCAGGCACAGCTGCTGCCCAGGGACCTGAGATGCTCATTCATTCACTCAAAGTTCCAGCGTAACACTGACAAGGAAGACACATCTCAAGGAACACAGGGCCTGGAGTTAGAAGTTTTCCAAAGAGAACATTGAGTCCGTGATAAGAAATTTTGGAAATGAAACCCTATTTTCTTTACAAGTTTGCCTATGCTGGGCTCTACATATATGAAACTGATGCATTTTCAGTGTCTAGAGCAAATATATTTTTGCAAAGTCTTCAGGCATTCCATTCTTATTTAGACAAATGTTGTATGGCATAACCCACCTTAAATTATTTTTGGAATGTGGAATATGATAGGGCAGGACATGTCATATGAAAAATATACGTAACAAGTAAATTAAAAGATGAATATAAAAAGAAATACACATATAAATTGCTTAGTAAACTACTTACCACCATTAAAACATGATTGAATATAATGAGGGAGGTACCTTGACAATATCAACTGAACATTTGTTTCCTACTAAACTATTTGACCCTACTCCGCCTACTGTTTTCCCCCGCTCTGTCCTATAATAAGATATAAAATGTTTTGATTTTGTGTATCATTAACTTCAGCCAACTCTCTTCTCTTTTACAGAATATGCAAAAAATCATGGAATCATCTGGAATCGGAGGTATGTTCAGTGTGTTTACTGCATAATGTGTAAAAGATTTAAATTTGTATGTGTATCATTACCATCCTAGTAGTTCGTTTTCCTTTAAATCTTGTTTGAAAAAGGTTATTTAAAAAGCTGTAGGGCTTCCCTAGTGGCGCAGTGGTTGAGAATCTGCCTGCCAATGCAGGGGACACGGGTTCAAGCCCTGGTCTGGGAAGATCCCACATGCCGCGGAGCAACTGGGCCCGTGAGCCACAGTTACTGAGCCTGCGCGTCTGGAGCCTGTGCCCCGCGACGGGAGGGGCCGCGATAGTGAGAGGCCCGCGCACCGCGATGAAGAGTGGCCCCCGCTTGCCACAACTGGAGAAAGCCCTCGCACAGAAACGAAGACCCAACACAGTAATAAAAAATAAAAAATAAAAAATTAAAATCCCAAATCCAAAAAAAAAAAAAGCTGTATTCCCCCATTTATTGTACTTTCATGCACATGTCTCCCTAATTCAATCTTCACGTGGCAACCAAAAAAATCTGTTAAAACAGAAATGTGCTTACATAACTCCTACTTAAACCATTCAGTAGCTTCTACTGTGATTAGAGTAAGATCCAAAATACTTACATGATACAATATTATTTAAATTGTGTCTCCCAAGTGCACTTTCCCTTTTCAAATGAATCATCACATCTATTTTCTTTGTTTTTTGAACGTTTTTCAGTATATCCCCGAAACTCCAACTCTAGTTTGGTGGTTCTTATGGGACTGACCCTCTGTGACCACAGTAATGAATGCGTGTGACCTTATTTAGGACAACCAGGAGTTTACAAGGATTTTTATTTTATATATTGGATGTGAGCATATAAAGTCTTTTTTCTCCTGTTAACACTAGGAGTGACCCTGGCTCCTGACTCAGGAAGAAAGGCTATCGGTTAGAATAAAGAAAGAAACGGAATGAATCCTGGTGGCTTTTCAATTCTGGGTTCTGGTCCCTGAAGTGACCTGAACAGTCTTGGTTTCAACCTTGTTATAGCTTTACTTCATTGATTATTGCTTTGGTTTCATTGGCTATCGATAATCTTCTGTTATTCCCATTTTTACTCAATATTAATTTATCATAGTTTTATCATGTACCAGAAAGATGAAATAATATAACAGCACACATTTTTAAAGTATTATGTACTGTTAAAATTAGAGAAGGATTCCACTTCTGGCTGCATTAGTTTATATCCAATTTATTTGGGGGAATTTATCTGATCTCTCCTTGCCTTCATATGAAAAAATGTGATAACAATGATTTTTAATAATATATTTCTTAATCTTTTGAATGACTTCTCCTTATGGAACTTGGGTTACAGATTCCTTGATATACAACAGTTTGTACTGCCTCGTCCTATATTCTTCATGTATTTTTCTCTGTTATTCCACCTCTCTAACTCTTTTTACTGTCCTTAGAAAGGCTACAGGTTCTTTCCCCTATCAGAGTGCTTTAAATAATCATAAATGTGAAAGACTGAATTTGACCATTTATTCCAAGTCTCATATATTTATACACAGAGTTAAACAGACTCATATTAATGGTTCTCAATAAATGTATTTGAATAACTAAATTCTGAACACAACAAAATGCCACAATATGGTTGGACCTCAGTGTGTCTAAACTGGGTGTTAGTTTTATATATTGTGTTACATTTGACAGGGTGGGTCTAACTAAAGCAATGACTTAGTCAAAATGCACAACAATAAGTCTAAGCTAGTCCTAAGGACATGAGTTTTGGGGAATGCCTCAATGGAAGAAAATGAAAGATCGTAAGGGCTTAAACCTATTGCCTAAAAAGCTTCATTGCTTTTAACTTACCTGAATTAAGTACTAAGTATTGAGTTATTGCCTGGTTCAGTAATTAAATCAGTTAGGATATGTTTGGTGGTAAGTAACAGAAAACTTATCTGCAGAGAATATTTATTACTTATATGTCAAGAAATCTTCAGGGTTGATTCAGCAATTTAATATCATACAAATTCCGGTTCCCTCACTCCTTTTAATTTTCCAACTTTAGTGGTGTGGTGTTATCACCCTTCAAGTTTACAAAAGGACTGCCACGTTTTCAAACATGAGATTGTCGCACCTCAGTATTCTAAAAATAAGGAAACAAAGAATTTGGGGAAGGAGGGGACAAGCACCTAGAGAAACATAAAGACTTTCTCCTCATCTCAATTTTGCATATCATCAAAAATAAAAATTTTTCCCTTTAAGTCTAGGTAATGGCTATTCAACCTCTAGCCTAAAGGATACCACTATTGGCTTAAGCATTAAACAGCTAAATATTTGGAGGTCTTTAATAGTGTTGATACTGGCTTGTATCACTAACCAATTAGTACAAAACCTCCAGGGCATCAGCATTCCATAAAAGTTCCTCAGGTGAATATAATGTGCACCTGGGTATGAGATTCACCAGTTAAAGCATAATGTAATCCATCCCCTTTATCAGAGAACTTTTTACCAGAATAAAATGGGAGTTCTGTAAGCAAGGAAGAAACAGGGATAATGAATCCAAGTATGAATATCGTTTAGAACCTTAATATAAAACACACCTATGACATCTCACCTGCTTCAACTGTGCCTGAAGGAAACTAAAGCTCTAAAAGAGGTTTTGCCCTAAGAAAACATCTCTGAGTCCTTCCAAAAACATTCTAGGAAATAAATCTTAAAAATTTATCTTCATGAGAGCCAAAGTTAGCACCAAGAATACGGCTTACTATGAATTTCAATGACTGTGTGCTTATGATAAGAGTGGGTATGTGTTTCATGAGCCTAAGGGACAGAAAGCCTATATCTGGATGAAAATGCTATTTTTTATGACTTCATCCTCAAGATCCATTTCAATCAGAATTTTATACGTGTAATGTTATTTTTTAGTGGAGTAAAAATATTCTTTTGAGAATTTTTCAGGTGTCCCAAACTGACAAACGTGTTCAAGGAACATTTCAATCAGAATTCAATCAGAATTTTAACTTCTGATTCAAGATCTAGCTTGCTGTCCAAGCCAGATTTATTCTTGTAAATAAATGGTGATTTAAAATGTAAACAACGAAATGATCACATAATTATAGTAATTCAAAACCTAGACAATATAGGACAAAATATGATTTTTAAAGTCTATATATTTATTCTTTAAAGTATCTATATTTATACATAAATTTGTATGTTGTTTGGTGATAACTGCAGCACATACTTGGTTTAATGTTTAAAGAAGGTATTGGGTGGTTGTTCACCATGTAGAAGGTCACTACCAAATACCAAACGATGTGTGTTGACCAGCTACTGGGGTAAAATGTAAGTTAGTGGAGAAATAGTGAGAGAGTAAACAAAGAGGGCTCAGAAAGTAAAGGAAAACAAAACAAAACAAAGCAAAATGAAACAAAAACCCTAAAATGTTGCTGCCAAAGTCTGTACTTGAACAAATGAAGAAGCTGATGAAATCTATGGTGTGCAAAAATATTCCAAACAGATGATAATACTAATGCTTGAGGCTAGTCACAGAAAGAAGAAAATTGAAATGAACAAGTCAAAGGAGAGAAAAAAAGTCTTTCATGAACAATGAGTTAATCCTACAATATTATGTAAAACTTTTAAATTCAAAATTCATTCTAAAATATGGCACAAATGAACCTATCTACAACTCAGAAACAGACTCACAGACATAGAGAACAGACTTGTGGTTGCCAAGGGGGGGGGGGGGGGGAGAGGGAAGCACTGGGAGTTTGGAATTAGCAGCTGTGAACTGTTTTATATACAGGATGGATAAACAACAAGGTCCTACTGTAGAGCACAGGGAACTATATTCAATATCCTGTGATAAACCATAATGGAAAAGAATATTAAAAAAAAGAATGTCTATTTGTGTGTTACTGAGTCACTTTGCTGTACAGCAGACATTGGCACAGCATGGTAAATCACCTATACTTCAATAAAAAACAAAAAAATTTTTTAAAGTCCTAAATAAATTCCTATTGTGGAAAAATATCATAAGTGTCCCATAAATAATCTTAAAAGATTTTAATTTTTTAAAATTTATACACATAGATTTTAAAAATGTGTAAACGTATTTTATATATCAGTCATACGTATAATGTTATTTTTCAGTGGAGTAAAAATATTCTTTTGAGAATTTTTCAGGTGTCCCAAACTGACAAACGTGTTCAAGGAACATGTCTCAGAGCAGCATCTTTTCTTAGAGGTTTTAGGGACATTTTCGTTTTAATCGGTTCTAAAGTCAAGCATCTCTGAGAAATATTCACCTGAAAAATTAATGAAATCTCATACAGAAGACAATGAGTTTCAAATAATCTTCCACATACTTTTTAAAAGCAAGTGATAAAGCATTAAAGTATTAAAATTTTAATATATTTATGGTTTTTATAAACATTGTGGCTCCTATTGATATGCTTTCTCTGGTTTCAAAATCTATACATTAAATTGCTTAGCAGGTAATCATAAATAAATACTTACATGACACATTTAATTTCTTTACTTGAAATATTTTAATCCTGATGACTATTTCAAATACTAAGTAGAAAGGTGAAATCATCTCTTAGAGATTAAAAGAATCTGTTATTTAAAATATAGAACATTAAAAAATAGACTATGAATAAGAACTTACAAATAGTCTCATAAAAAAGGATGAAAGAAAAAGTGAATTTAAATTAATGATCAAATCTATATAAAAAGTTAGTGTCTTTAATAGTATACTTTAAGTTGCATTCTAAGCTTTCAGAAACAAGAATGACAGTAAAAAATGATAAAAATTGGCTAATCGTTTATAAAAATATAGGCAAACATCACTCAGAAATAGTAACTCAATATATTTACCATGAACTCAGCCATCTCTTTGGTAATCTTGCATTTATTATAAACAAAACTGTGTCCAAATTTGAAAGAAATGCTGATAAAAAGCAAATTAATCTTTTTTAAAAAAGTTAATATGTGCCTCAAAAGTTTTTCTGAAGTTCATTATTACAAAAATGAGATGAAAAATGATAATACAGTATTTGGAATGGAAAGTTCTATTTTTTCCTTTAAAGTGATTTAAAACATTAGAAGAGAAATTGCTTCGCCATTTTATATTAACTCAGAGTTGTCATTGTTTGCTGTTGGACATGAGTTCTGACAATAACTGATCTTTCTTAATTAGTGATGTTTTTGTAAAATTTTTGCCCATTTAGACTTTTCTTATGTGATTAACTGAAAAGTTAGGACAGACAAAGTTATATGTGCCTAGGCTGACACAATTTTAAGCTAGAGGTCCTATGAAACGAGGAACAGTAGGGGAGAAATAAAATTAGAATAGTTTCTCAACATGATCACTCTGCCATGCAACCAAATAAATAATTGAATTTTTTAAACATCTTTATTGGAGTATAATTGCTTTACACTTGTGTGTTAGTTTCTGCTTTATAACAAGGTGAATCAGCTATACATATACATATATCCCCATATCTCCTCCCTCTTGTGTCTCCCTCCCACCCTCCTCATTCCGCCCCTCTAAGTGGTCACAAAGCACCGAGCTGATCACCCTGTGCTATGCGGCTGCTTCCCACTATCTATCTATTTTACATTTGGTAGTATATATAAGTCCATGACACTCTCTCACTTTGTCCCAGCTTACCCTTCCCCCTCCCTGTGTCCTCAAGTCCATTCTCTAGTAGGTCTGTGTCTTTATTCCTGTCCTGCCACTAGGTTCTTCATAACCTTTTTTTTTTTTTTTTAGATTCCATATATATATGTGTTGGCATATGGTATTTGTTTTTCTCTTTCTGACATACTTCACTCTGTATGACAGACTCTGGGTCCACCCACCTACTACAAATAACTCAATTTCGTTTCTTTTTATGACTGAGTAATATTCCATTGTATATATGTGCAACATCTTCTTTATCCATTCATCTGTCGATGGACACTTAGGTTGCTTCCATGTCCTGGCTATTGTAAATAGAGCTGCAATGAACATTGTGGTACATGACTCTTTTTGAATTATGGTTTTCTCAGGGTATATGCCCAGTAGTGGGGTTGCTGGATTGTACGATAGTTCTATTTTTAGTTTTTTAACGAACCTCCATACTATTCTACATAGTGGCTGTATCAATTTACGTTCCCACCAGCAGTGCAGGAGGGTTCCCTTTTCTCCACACCCTCTCCAGCATTTATTGTTTGTAGATATTTTGATGATGGCCATTCTGACTGGTGTGAGGTGATACCTCATTGTAGTTTTGATTTGCATTTCACTAATGATTAGTGATGTTGAGCATTCTTTCATGTGTTTGTTGGCAATCTGTATATCTTCTTTGGAGAAATGTCTATTTAGGTCTTCTGCCCATTTTTGGGTTGGGTTGTTTGTTTTTTTGATAGTGAGCTGCATGAGCTGCTTGTATATTTTGGAGATTTGCTTTGTCAGTTGCTTCGTTTGCAAATATTTTCTCCCTTCTGAGGGTTATCTTTTCGTCTTGTTTATGGTTTCCTTTGCTGTGCAACAGCTATTAAGTTTCATTAGGTCACATTTGTTTATTTTTGGTTTTATTTCCATTTCTCTAGGAGGTGGGTCAAAAAGGAGCTTGCTGTGATTTACATCATAGAGTGTTCTGCCTGTGTTTTCCTCTAAGAGCTTGATGGTGTCTGGCCTTACATTTAGGTCTTTAATCCATTTTGAGTTTATTTTTGTGTATGGTGTTAGGGAGTGTTCTAACTTCATTCTTTTACATGTAGCTGTCCATTTTTCCCAGCACCACTTATTGAAGAGGCTGTCTTTTCTCCATTGTATATTCTTGCCACCTTTATCATAGATAAGGTCACCATATGTGTGTGGGCTTATCTCTGGGCTTTCTATCCTGCTCCATTGATCTATATTTCTGTTTTAGTGCCAGTACCATACTGTCTTGATTACTGTAATTTTGTAGTATAGTCTGAAGTCAGAGAGCCTGATCCTCCAGCTCCGTTTCTCTTTCACAAGATTGCTTTGGCTCTTCGGGGTCTTTTGTGTTTCCATACAAATTCTGAAATTTTTTGTTCCAATTCTGTGAAAAATGCCATTGGTAGTTTGATAGGGATTGCATTGAATCTGTAGATTGCTTTGGGTAGTATAGTCATTTTCACAATGTTGACTCTTCCAATCCAAGAACATGGTATATATCTCCATTTGTTTCTATCATCTTTAATTTCTTTCATCAGTGTCTAATAGTTTTTTGCATAGAAGTATTTTGTCTCCTTAGGTAGGTTTATTCCTAGGTATCCTATTCTTTTTGTTGCAATGGTAAATGGAAGTGTTTCCTTAATTTCTCTTTCAGATTTTTCATCACTGGTGTATAGGAATGCAAGAGATTGCTGTGCATTAATTTTGTATCCTGCTACTTTACCAAATTCATTGATTAGCTCTAGTAGTTTTCTGGTAGCATCTTTAGGATTCTCTATGTATAGTATCATGTCATCTGCAAACAGTGACATCTTTACTTCTTCTTTTCCAACTTGGATTCCTTTTATTTCTTTTCCTTCTCTGATTGCTGTGGCTAAAACTTCCAAAACTATGTTGAATAATAGTGGTGAGAGTGGGCAACCTTGTCTTGTTCCTGATCTTAGAGGAAATGGTTTCAGTTTTTCACCATTGAGAACGATGTTGGCTGTGGGTTTGTCATATATGGCCTTTATCATGTTGAGATAAGTCCCCTTTGTGCCTACTTTCTGGAGTGTTTTTATCATAAATGGGTGTTGAATTTTGTTAAAAGCTTTTTCTGCATTATTGAGATGATCATATGGTTTTTCTCCTTCAATTTGTTAATATGGTGTATCACATTATTGGTTTGTGTATATGGAAGAATCCTTGCATTCCTGGGATAAACCCCACTTGATCATGGTGTATGATCCTTTTAATGTGCTGTTGGATTCTGTTTGCTAGTATTCTGTTGAGGATTTTTGTATCTATGTTCATCAGTGATATTGGTCTGTAGTTTTCTTTCTTTGTGACATCTTTATCTGGTTTTGGTATCAGGGTGACGGTGGCCTCGTAGAATGAGTTTGGGAGTGTTCCTCCTTCTGCTATATTTTGGAAGAGTTTGAGAAGGATAGGTGATAGCTCTTCTCTAAATGTTTGATAGAATTCGCCTGTGAAGCCATCTGGTCCTGGGCTTTTGTTTGTTGGAAGATTTTTAATCACAGTCTCAATTTCAGTGCTTGTGACTGGTCTGTTTATATTTTCTATTTCTTCCTGGTTCAGTCTCGGAATGTTGTGCTTTTCTAAGAATTTGTCCATTTCTTCCAGGTTGTCCATTTTATTGGCATAGCATTGCTTGTACGAGTCTCTTAGGATGCTTTGTATTTCTGCAGTGTCTGTTGTAACTTCTCCTTTTTCATTTCTAATTTTATTGATTTGAGTCCTCTCCCTCTTTTTCTTGATGAGTCTGGCTAATGGTTTATCACTTTTGTTTATCTTCTCAAAGAACCAGCTTTAATTTTATTGATCTTTGCTATTGTTTTCTTTTTTTCTATTTCATTTATTTCTGCTCTGATCTTTATGATTTCTTTCCTTCTGCTAACTTTGGGTTTTGTTTGTTCTTCTTTCTCTAGTTCCTTTAGGTGCAAGATTAGATTCTTTATTTGAGATTCTTCTTGTTTCTTGATTTAGGCTTCTATAGCTATAAACTTTCCTCTTAGAACTGCTTTTGCTGCATCCCATAGGTTTTGGATCATCGTGTTTTCATTGTCATTTGTCTCTAGGTATTTTTTAATTTCCTCTTTGATTTCTTCAGTGATCTCTTGTTTATTTAGTAACATATTGTTTAGCCTTCCATGTGTTTGTGTTTTTTACGTTTTTATCCCTGTAATTCATTTCTAATATCATAGCGTTGTGGTCAGAAAAGATGCTTGATATGATTTCAATTTTCTTAAATTCACTGAGGCTTGATTTGTGACCCAAGATGTTATCTATCCTGGAGAATGTTCCATGCGTACTTGAGAAGAAAGTAATCTGCTGTTTTGGGATGGAATGTCCTATAAATATCAATTAAAATTATCTGGTCTGTTGTGTCATTTAAAGCTTCTGTTTCCTTATTTATTTTCATTTTGGATGATCTGTCCATTGGTGTAAGTGAGGTTTTAAAGTCCCCCACTATTATTGTGTTACTGTCAATCTCTTGTTTTATAGCTGTCTGTTAGCAGTTGCCTTATGTATTGAGGTGCTCCTATGTTGGGTGCATATATATTTATAATTGTTATATCTTCTTCTTGGATTGATGCCTTGATCATTATGTAGTGTCCTTCCTTGTCTCTTGTAACATTCTTTATTTTAAAGTCTATTTTATCTGATATGAATATTGCTACTCTAGCTTTCTTTTGGTTTTCATTTGCATGGAATATCTTTTTCCATCCCCTCACTTTCAGTCTGTATGTGTCCCTAGGTCTGAAGTGGGTCTCTTGTAGACAGCATATATATGGGTCTTGTTTTTGTATCCATTCAGCAAGCCTGTGTATTTTGGTTGGAGCATTTAATCCATTCACGTCTAAGGTAATTATCAATATGTATGTTCCTATGACCATTTTCTTAATTGTTTTGGGTCTGTTTTTGTAGGTCCTTTTCTTCTCTTGTGTTTTCCACTTACAGAAGTTTCTTTAGCATTTGTTGTAGAGCTGGTTTGGTGGTGCTGAATTCTCTTAGTTTTGCTTGTCTGTAAAGCTTTTGATTTCTCCATCAAATCTAAATGAGATCCTTGCCGGGTAGAGTAATCTTGGTTGTAGGTTCTTCCCTTTCATCACTTTAAGAATATCATGCCACTCCCTTCTGGCTTGTAGAGTTTCTGCTGAGAAATCAGCTGTTAACCTTATGGGAGTTCCCTTGTATGTTACTGGTCATTTTTCCCTTGCTGCTTTCAATAATTTTTCTTTGTCTTTAATTTTGTCCAATTTGATTACTATGTGTCTCGGCATGTTCCTCCTTGGGTTTATCCTGTATGAGACTCTCTGCGCTTCCTGGACTTGGGTGGCTATTTCCTTTCCCACGTTAGGGAAGTTTTTGACTATAATCCCTTCAAATATTTTCTCTGGTCCTTTCTCTCTCTCTTCTCCTTCTGGGACCCCTATAATGCAAATGTTGTTGTGTTTAATGTTGCCCCAGAAGTCTCTTAGGCTGTCTTCATTTCTTTTCATTCTTTTTTCTTTAGTCTGTTCCACAGCAGTGAATTCCACCATTCTGTCTTCCAGGTCACTTATCCGTTCTTCTGCCTCAGTTATTCTGCTATTGATTCCTTCTAGTGTAGTTTTCATTTCAGTTATTGTATTGTTCATCTCTGTTTGTTTGTTCTTTAATTCTTCTAGGTCTTTGTTAAACATTTCTTGCATCTTCTCGATCTTTGCCTCCATTCTTTTTCCGAGGTCCTGGATCATGTTCACTATCATTATTCTGAATTCTTTTTCTGGACGGTTGCCTATCTCCACTTCATTTAGTTGTTTTTCTGGGGTTTTATCTTGTTCCTTCATCTGGTGCATAGCCCTCTGCCTTTTCATCTTGTCTATGTTTCTGTGAATGTGGTTTTTGTTCCATAGGCTACAGGATTGTAGTTCTTCTTGCTTCTGCTGTTTGCCCTCTGGTGGATGAGGCTATCTAAGAGGCTTGTGCAAGCTTCCTGATGGGAGGGACTGGTGGTTGGTAAAGCTGACTGTTACTCTGGTGGGCAGAGCTCAGTAAACCTTTAATCCGCTTGACTGCTGATGGGTTGGGCTGGGTACCCTCCCTGTTGGTTGTTTGGCCTGAGGCAACCCAACACTGGGGCCTACCTGGGCTCTTTGGTGGGGCTAATGACAGACTCTGGGAGGGCTCACGCCAAGGAGTACTTCTCAGAACTTCAGCTGCCAGTGTCCTTGTCCCCACGGTGAGCCGTAGCCACACCCACCTCTTCAGGAGACCCTCTAACACTAGCAGGTAGGTCTGGTTCAGTCTCCTCTGGGGTCACTGCTCCTTCCCCTGGGTCCCGATGCACACACTACTTTGTGTGTGCCCTCCAAGAGTGGAGTCTCTGTTTCCCCCAGTCCTGTCAAAGTCCTGCAATCAAATCCCACTAGCCTTCAAAGTCTGATTCTCTAGGAATTCCTCCTCACATTGCCAGACCCCCAGGTTGGGAAGCCTGACGTGGGGCTCAGAACCTTCACTCCAGTGGGTGGACTTCTGTGGTATAAGTGTTCTCCAGTTTGTGAGTCACCCACCCAGCAGTTATGGGATTTGATTTTACTGTGATTGTGCTCTCCTACTGTCTCACTGTGGCTTCTCCTTTGTCTTTGGATGTGCGGTATCTTTTTTGGTGAGTTCCAGTGTCTTCCTGTCAATGATTGTCCAGCAGCTAGTTGTGATTCTGGTGTTCTTGCAAGAGGGAGTGAGAGCACGTCCTTCTACTCTGCCATCTTGGTTCCAATTCTTGAGAGTTGATTTCTTAACAATCTTGGATCTTCCAAACCAAGAATATGGAATAAGTCATCATTTCTTTAGATTTTCTTTAATTTCTCAAATCCATAGTTTGTTTTTTTCATCATATAGTTTTTATTCACCTTTTGCTAAATGTATGGTAACATAAGAATTTTGACACTGTCATAAATAGAATGTTTTAAATTTTATTTTCTTATTGCTTGCTGCTAGTGTTTGAAAATAAAATTAACTTTTGTATATTAACCTTGTAATCTGCAAATGTGCTAAATGCAGTTATTTCTTGTAGCTTTGTGTGTACTCTCCTTAGAATGTGAAATGGTAAGAGTGGTATCCTTCTGTGTTCAGTACTTCACCACTAATTATGATATTGGTTGTAGATTTATCATACTTGGCTTTTGTCAAATTGAGGAAGTTCCCCTCTATTCTTAGTTTACTGAGAGGTGTTTTTTTTTTTAACATCTTTATTGGAGTATAGTTGCTTTATATCGTTGTGTTAGTTTCTGCTGTATAACAAAGTGAATCAGCTATACGTATACATATATCCCCATATCCCCTCCCTTTTGTGTCTCCCTCCCACCCTCCCTATCCCACCCCTCTAGGTGGTCATAAAGCACCGAGTTTGTCTCCATGTGCTATGCGGTTGCTTCCCACTAGCTCTCTATTTTACATGTGGTAGTGTATATATGTCAATGCCACTCTCTCACTTCGTCCCAGTTTACCCTTCCCCCTCCCCACGTCCTCAAATCCATTCTCTATGTCTGTGTCTTTATTCCTGTCCTGCCCCTAGGTTCTTCAAAAGAAATTAAAGATGATACAAACAGATGGAGAGATATACCATGTTCTTGGATTGGAAGAATCAACATTGTGAAAATGACTATACTACCCAAAGCAATCTACAGATTCAATGCAATCCCTATCAAACTACCAATGGCATTTTTCACAAAACTAGAACAAAAAATTTTACAGTTTGTATGGAAACACAAAAGACCTCGAATAGCCAAAGCAATATTTAGAAAGAAAAAAGGAGCTGGAGGAATCAGGCTCCCTGATTTTAGACTATACTACAAAGCTACAGTAATCAAGTAATCAAGACAGTATGGTACTGGCACAAAAACAGAAATATAGATCAATGGAACAGGATAGAAAGTCCAGAGATAAACCCTTGCACATATGGTCACCTTATCTTTGATGAAGGAAGCAATAGTATACAATGCAGAAAAGACAGCCTCTTCAATAAGTGGTGCTGGGAAAACTGGACAGCTACATGTAAAAGAGTGAAATTACTGAGAGATTTTAACAGACGTTAATGTTGATTTTTTTCAAATTCTTTTCCTGTGTCTATTGAAGTGGTTTGTTGAAACAACCTTGCATTACAGAGATAACATTTACTTGGTCATAATGTATTATTCTTTTAACATGTTTTTGGATTCAATTGTCAGTATTTTAAAGTATTTTTGCATCCATATTCATGAACAATATTAGTTCATAAATTTATTTTTTTGTCTTTGTGAGGTTGGGAGATTATGCTTTTTCTAGCCTCTTAAAGCAAGTAGGAAGGGATACCTCTTCCTGGATGAGTCTGTGTAAGATTGGTCTTTCTTCTTAAGTATTTGATAAAATTCAACAGTGAAACCATCTGGGTCTGAAATTTTCTTTGTAGCAAAGTTTTTAATGATGAATTCTGTTTCGTTAGTAGCTACAGGGCTATTACAAGTTCCGATTTCACAGAATGTGAGTTCCGCTCAGTTGCATTTCCAAGGAATATGTCCATTTCAACAGAGTTTTCCAATTAGTTGGTATTAAGTTGGACAAAATATTATCTTTTATCCTTTGACTATCTATAGGCTCTACAGTGATAACCCCTCTCTCATCCATTCTGTTATAATTTGTGGGATTTCTTTTCCTTTTTTCTTTATCAATCTGAGTAGGTGCTTATAAGGGTTTTTGTTTTGTTTTCATTGGTGCATTTTTTAAAAATCTGCTCAAAGAATCAACGTGTGGCTCTGTAATTTTTCTGTTTGTCTGTATTTGGTATCCTATTTCTGTGGTTTGACTGTAATTTACTTTTCTTTTTTTATATATTTTAAGGTGAAATTTTGGGTGATTGATTTAGAATATTTTAGAAAATTTTTTCTCCTCCATTGTTAGCAAATAAAAGCTATAAGATTTTCTCTAAACCCTACTGTGGCTATATATCATGAATTTTTATATGATTTTTTTCATTATCATCAGGTTTGAATTTTTTCTAATTTTCTTATGTGACCCAACAATTATATATATGAATAATGCTGAATTTCTAAATAATTGGTATTTCCCATGATATCCCCTTGTTATTGATTTCACTTGCACTTAATGTGTTCTGAAACATGCTCTCTTTATTTCTAAGCCTTTTAAATTTATTGACTATTCTTTTTAAAGGAAAAATAGGTAGTTTCCCTGTTTCACATACTGTAAATATAAATCTGAATCTTTATTAGTGAATTATCACATAAACTTAACCTATATCCTCACTTTCTTAAAGAGATCCTAAATTATGGCAACAGAAGACTAGCAAACTTGAAAATTACTACACTTTTAAGCAGTTACTACTTAATATGTTAGTACTTTGGTGCAATGGAATTAACACACTGGTGGTGAGCATTAAGTTTTAATATTAATTAACATTAAGTCTATCCATTACTTCCTTCATAAAGTGTTATTTTGATGTAAATGTTAAAATGTTTCTTTATATCTTTAAACAAATAATCCAACCAAGTGTCTTTACATTTATATAGCTTAAAAATACTTCCAAAATAAAGTGAAAGAAGACAAAAGAGGAGGGAAAAAGATTTGAAGGAAAGAAGGATGGGTCACCAAGCCCTATTTAGTCTAATTACTGTATTTTAAAGTAAAATAAATATCATTTTGTGAATCAACAGTTTATATTTTTCTAAAGTCATAGAACACACACACATTTTTATTGCATAATACAATTCTCCCCATGAATTGTTTCCCTATAATGCTTTTCTTTGTCACTGAGAAAAGATGGGTCTATTTATATTCCATTTAATTCATTTTTGAAAAGAATACTCTATCACCTTAATTCACAGAAAACAAAATCATACAGGCTCTCACCAGTATTCAAAAAAAAAAAAAAAAACAAAACGTAAGAAGATAAGAAGAGTACTTTGAACAAACTGAAGACTTACTGAATAAGCCATGAACAGGGAATTTCAGAGGAAAGCATAATGTTCACTCTATCAACAAAAATACATTTTGCCTCTGGCAAAGCTAAGGGCAGACATATCCCATATAGACTTAAGAGTCCTAAATACTGTTTAGAAGAAATTTTTATTAGATTAAATGTCAGTAAAATAAACAAAGAAATTTTCAACTGCTTGTATTTTAAATGGTGTTCAGTACTAGTGCAGGGTATATACTAAGAACATGGGCATCTCTGAATTTAGTCATAAAAATGTGGTAGTCTCATTCAATTTAATAACCAATATTTGTGTTCTGAAACAGTAATATTTTGAATAATTTTTTGAAGATGATCCTCTTATAAAGCATGGCTTTAAATCACTTATATTCCTTTTCTTAATATACATAGCAGATCACTTATTTGGCTTATGATTCATAAAAAAATACTGAAGCTCCTGGTTCACGCTCACATGGAAAGCTACAATTACCTCCCCCTTGGCCTCCCTGCCTCTCCCAGATGTTTTCCTCATCAGTTTATCATGGTGAAATAAAGAAGGCTTTCAACATGCAAACATGATCATGTATCTCTTCCACCCTTCCCCCACTACTTTCCAAGTTTTTACTTGCCTTTGGCCTTAGATTATTATACATTTACATATAGACTACTATACATAACCTATGGGAACTCTACATGAGCTAGCCTTCTGTTGTCTCTCTAGCTTCATATCTTATCACTCTACTACCATCTACCTTCTAGCCTTCATGGTTTTTGCTCGGGGGAGATAAATATTTTGTGGCTTGCAATTTCATGATCTTTCTTCCTTGTTTTGGGACATTTACATGTATCACATCTTCTCCTTGAATACTCTTCCTTACACCTCCTTTTCACCTGAAGACCTTTTACTTGTATTTTATGTCTCGTCTGGTATGCCATTTCATCTAATGAGACTTTTCCATTTAAAAATTCCTATTCTTTTTGTCAACATAGCATGTAATACACCATATCTCTGTCTGTGTGCTTGTCTGTACTCCTTTCTGAATTTATGTGTTTTCTGAAGAATACTTACTACATTTACAATTATATCCCCAGGAGCTAGTAAAGTAGCTTGCACATAATAAAAATTTTTAATATGTATGAATTAAATTGAGTAGAGCTCATATATTAAAAATACTATATCACGTTGCATTCTAAAATAATTTCTACATAGTCTTAATGTATAGTGTATATACACGCGTACATACACAGTCTTTGCCATTCATTTATTAAAATTATTCTATTTTAATTAATATAATTAGTTTCATCTTAAATGTACATACCACTCATTTAAGATCTATTGATATTCCTCTCCAGAATAATTTTTGCACATTCAACCTTGTTTCACCTATGTTCTCCTGTAGACATACCCATCTAGACGTGAGAAAATGTATACACACATTTTAAATACATTTTTGAAGAAATATGACATTTGATCATTTCATTAATCAATTTATTTTGAATATAATTTTTAACTTTGAATTCTATTTATATATAGTACTGGCCATATGTGCTATCCACAGCCTTGAACCTGCTGTTCCACTTGTGCTGATCAGGGTTACTGTGTCAACAACACATCATTGGTCAGGTACAAATGTTTTATCTCACGATGGCCTGATCCCACTTCACACTCTTATTAGTAGGTGAACAATCCAACACTGGGTAAGGTCTGCTTCATAATGAAGAGCTGATATCTAAGGACTAAAAAGCAGAAGTGCTATGAACACTTGGCCAACACATTGCAGTTATCCTTGTGGTAACTTTTCTGATACTTCCTGCTTAAGACCCCAAGGGTCAGAAGGATCTCAAGGACCTGATTTCACAGATTGTGTCTGTTCCAAAAAATCAAGCCCACTTTTGCCCTTCTGCTCATAGATGGGTCTGTCCTCCCTGAACTTACTTTAGGATATTACTGTTTGACTGGTGTACCATTCCCAGTCACCTAGGCTGTAGGTGACTAATCCAGGTATACTGAGCCCAACAGTAGTGTGGCCAGAATATTATGCCTATGGCCTGACATGAAAAAAATGGATGAACTGGATTTGCTCCTTTGGGAATTTTATCTAAGAAATTCTAAAGGATTGAGCCCAATTTTAGGGTTGACAAATTGGCAAATCTAAATGGATATGATATACAAAAAGTCAGAGAAACCATGATAGACAACCCTATGTGTAAGAAAAATGAAAGGGTTGGTAAAGAGAAGAGAAGAGAGGAGGTACAGAGAGAGATGTAGAGATCACATAAAAATGAAAATGGTCCATGTCCAACCAATAACTGTCTATTGGTTATATTCATTATTTTCAAACTATAGAAACAAACAATGACTAATAAAAATAGGAAAATAATTTATTGAGGTAGAGCACAGAATTGATAGAGAAAATGAAAATGACTAAAATATAGAAATGAACATTTTGTTAAACTCTAACATCTAGTTCTTGGGAAAAGCAAAACTGATATATAATGGACTTAATGGTAAAAAAAAAATATCGGAATAAAACACTCCAAATAGAATTGATGATGGGAATTACATATTATGTATATTTTCACTTTTCTTTTACAGTGATTCTGTGCACTAGATTGGAAAATGTGCAGGTCTATTTGATTCTTAAGCAAAATAAATGTACAGATAATCTTTGGAGGTGATATGAATAAATATATCAGCACCTAAACTATCACAGGGAATTAGCTACCCAGCATCAAGGGTCCAGCCTTTTAGCACTGGGCTTTCTAAAAAATTAGAAAATGAGTTTCATATTGCCCAGAACAACAATCTCCATCCTCATAACCACTGTTTTTTGTTTGTTTGTTTGTTTGTTTGTTTTAAGCTAACACTTAGATAATCCCCCAGAGTAGTTTTTATGAAGTCTGATTCCCCTGGGTGTGGGCTATACCTATACTGGCAGAATTTATGCTATACCATCTTAAACATTGGATTACTAAATAAAATTTATAAAAATAAATGTACAAATAGATTCATTGAAGTGAAACTATATCTCAACAAATTTTTTAAACTATATCTCAACAAACACAATTTTTTTGTCTTTTGAGAGAAAAGACAAATTACCTACAAAGACATGATTTCAAGACATTATTTCTCATTAACAAATATAGGTGCCAGAAAGCATGCAGTAATAGATTCAAACTGCTGAAAAGAAAAAAAAACCTCTTGATTTAGAATTTACATCTAAATTATCCATGATTTACAGATAAAATCAAATATAGCTAAATTATTACTATAAAAACAGAGTTTACCACTTGCAGAACGCCACTATAATAATTATCAAAGGTTATGCTTTACAAAGAAAAATAAACCAAAATTAAAAACTCATGGCTTTTACCTAGAGTCCTTGGATCCATTATCAAATCTGCCACAAATAAAGAAACCAGGGTGATTTTACAAAAAAAAAAAAAAAAAAAAGAGCCCACTTGTTTCTTTTTTTTTTTTAAGGGTAGCTATTCTTTTTTTTTTTTTTTTAATGATCTAGCTTATTTGTTCCCAAACATCATCTATTGACTTTTTTTTTTAAATTAATTAATTATTTATTTATTTATTTTTGGCTGTGTTGGGTCTTCGTTTCTGTGCGTGGGCTCTCTCCAGTTGCGGCAAGCGGGGGCCACTCTTCATCGCGGTGCGCGGGCCTCTCACCATCGCGGCCTCTCTTGTTGCAGAGCACAGGCTCCAGACGCGCAGGCTCAGCAGTTGTGGCTCACGGGCCCAGTTGCTCCGCGGTATGTGGGATCCTCCCAGACCAGGGCTCAAACCCGTGTCCCCTGCATTAGCAGGCAGATTCTCAACCACTGCGCCACCAGGGAAGCCCTAAGCCCACTTGTTTTAAGAGATGGCAGGGATTTAAAAATTCATGAATATCTCCTTTGCCTAACAAGGACAACAGACGTGATTTTCAGGTAAGCATACACAGCTCCTAAGAGTTTGAAGATCTTGCAACAAGTAAAAGTTCATATATCCAGAAGCAGAACAAGGGCTGCTAATCACAGATCTTAAAACTTTCTTGTAACATGCTGCTATTTGTTAAGAAGAAGATTGTACTTTATTACTCACTAAATAGAAGTTGTCCTATGATTAACATAAGTATCTGAAAATATTTAAAATAAGTTTGATCCTGCTGCATTATTTCAAATACATATGGAACAACTAAATGACAGAATAATGTCAACCAAAAAAAAAAAAAATAAGTTGTTGCCAAAATTCAAGCTAATATGTTATTACCTCTGGGCAGACAAAATCAGAGTTGCTTTATTGATTTCAAGCTGTTATTTTTAAAATCAATTTGAAATTATTTGCCTAAATGGGAAGTGTCTGGGTGAAATATAATGCACAGAAACGTACAGCATGCAATGTAGTACATGCGGAGTAGTGCATGGAAAAAGTACTTCTTCACTACAAGAAAAAAACTGTTAATTCTCCCTTAAAGTGGGGTCAGTAAGAAATGTATGTTTGTTGACTCTTCTTTCTGTAGAAATTGAAATTTATTCGAAAGCGTTTTCTCAATGGGTAGAATCTGTGGTCTAACTTTTCTGAGCTTTTAGCACTAGACTAGAGTAGAATACACCCCTGTGAGGGTCATAATGGGAAACCAGAAGTGACAATACAAAGTTATTTATTTCACTGTGTTTTCTTACTAAGTAATAAAATTCTGCAAAGGATATGTGGCCACTACAGACATGTGTACCCTGATGGTTATTCTCATACAGACTGAAAGATTTCACTTACATAAAAAATTGAATTTGTTATAAAAGTCGATCTTTAATTTCATGTATTGTGGTTAATTTGGAGCAGATCAATCATATATTTCAGAATCAATATCATTAATAAAATAAAAAGATATAAAATTCTGTTTCATGTGTTACAAAAAACTAGAAACTATTGCAAATAAGAGTAGGAAAACTAAGGAAACTATAGATAATCTTTGAAATTTATTTTAGGTGATATAATTAATATTGTTGAACTACTAGACATATAATGAGATTTAGTAAATTATAATAATTTCATATCAGTAATATAACTACCTCTCAATTTTGTTGATAAGTCAAAATGTTTGATTTTGTGATATATTTTAAATGATTGTTTTAGTTTGGCACATTTGAAAAAGAAGCATAAAATTGAAATTTCCTGAAGTGCCTTCAAAAACTCTCTCTCAGACTTATAAATCATGGAACTTGAGATTGGTCCATTTCACATTGGAGCATTCATAAAGTTAATTCATTTTTATTTTCTGAAGATTGTTTTGACCTAGAAAATCTGACTTGCTTGCCTGTTTGAAATGCACTTTAATATTTGAATTAAATGTACCAGATTTTTTTTTCAAAACCCCTACTACAACACTTATTCAAATATATATATATATATATATTAGATCATATTCTCACTGTCATTTCATTTAAACGAGAGTAGTCCATATGATACTTTTTTTCCTTTTATTGAAGTATAGTTGATTTACTCTATATGATACTTTTAAGCTGCCTGTCAACTGAAAATTCTTGAGACTGTTTTCGGTCCAGCATTGCCTGTAGATATTTCTTCAGTCTTTTCATTAGTTCTCATTAGTTTTCATTAGTTTTTCTTTCTCTCTCCTCTCTTCCCTTTATTTTTTACTCCATTTTCAAAATACTTTTCTATGAAACGATTTGGTTTCTGTGCAGTGTATCTGGTGTAACCTATACTGTGCAGTGCCTTCAGCAAATTTCCTTTCTAAGTCTTTCGAAAAAGCAGCAGAGAAGGTAACAAGAACTTTATTGTTTACAATTTCTTTTCTGCTACTGAAGATTTGGGGAAAACATCATGCATAAAACATTTTGTCTGACCACCCTGACTATGCCCCTTGGTATATTTTAGGGACTTACTCTCAAAGCTACCATATGGCCTGAAGTTTTGCTAGCATATCTAAATAAAGGCTTGGAAGTTCTTTGCTGTGTGCCCCCAGTCTCCAAGACAAAATTTGTGGATTGCTTTTAAAAGTCAATTTTAAAACTCTAGCCGTTGGTAAAAAACTAAATTAAAAACAGCTTGAGAAGAGTTGAACATGACAAAATAATAGTTCAAGGAGACTTAGAGATACTGTCAGAAGTTATGCTGAAGTTAGAAGAAACAATTTAAAGGTTATTCCAAGGAACTTGCAGATCTCATTTTAATGCTAATGAACCAAGAAATATTAGGCTAAGAGAGTTAATCTGTATTCAGAGCATTCAAATAAATTAAATGAAAAAAGGTGCAGATCTAATGCAACTTGCAAATGCTGGTTTCAATAATTGTCAGATCAGCTGAGTATTTATCTAATCAGCCCTGCTAAATTTACCTTTCTCACTAATATTGCTTTTCTCTTTTGTCACATCATTTTAATGGCATTTTAGCCAAACTGAGGATTTCCCCCTGAATCAGTTGAGAAAGAAGACTCTAATGTCCTTATCTGTAGAGGGATTTATTTAGTGGGAAAAACTAGTGTGTGGTCATTTTAAAATACATGCTTCTCTTGTCAAGACCCATCCCTCTGAAGTACTTAGGAGTGTTAGTTCTTTTCTTTCTTCTTCATTCTGGAATCTTGTTTAAAATCTATATTTACACTGTATTTTCAAAAACTTCACGAGTTTATAACAACATTATATAGTTTTTAATCAAAATGATTTCTATAGTACCTTTTTTTGTGTGTATTTCACTATGGTTTCCCTACCAGTTTTCCATGTATCCTCTCTTCCCTTTCAATGCCATCAATCTTGTTTTGTTTTGTTTTTTTCCAAATTAATTAATAATAAAAGGATGTATCCAAACATTGGAATACAAAGTAATGCCTCTCAACATTTTTCAGACGTTTCACTCAAACAACATCTGTCCCGTACATGAGTAAGAGTATGAGATTTCTCGTGCTGTAAAGCGACCAGTCCAGGGCTCTGGTGACCCCAGACCCTGCAAGCCACTCAGAAAGACAAAGAAGCAGTATATTGGCACAAATGTAATCCACTTGGAGCACACTGAGTGAAATGTAAAAACAAGCTTTGCTAATGCTTTCTGATGTAGATTAAATGTGGACTTTGACTTGAGATTTCTTAAGACTTCTATGCCTATTCCTTTGCTTTCTTTCATAACCGGGAAAAAAATGATTCAGTTTGTCACTGGCTGATTCATTTATAGCATCTACAATGTTTTTATAAAAGAGTTAGGTTAATTTTATAATCTTCCACATGGTATGTTTCAATGAAGACGTCTTGGAGAGGTTCTTAATGTCAAAGGAATTTCACAGACAATATTGGGAAAAATAAATGTGAGAAAGGAAGTCATTTTAGGATTAGGGATAAGTGTGAAAAAGGGCCAGACCCTACTTATATGCCTAGAAAATAACTTTCAGTTTGGAGGTTATAATGAACATTAATTTTTTTTAATAAAAAATGACCTTTTTAAAAAATGAAGAGGCATGCCTTCTCCTTTAGCAAGAATATTTCATTAATAATTGTCAAGCTGCAATTAGAAGAAGAGCAAGCTTTCAATTCTTATAACTTTTCTCTAAAATGTTGGCACATGAAAAGAAGTGCCCTGGACAGATGGGAAATTAGCATGTCATAAAAATCTATAATAGATTGGCTCATGCTGTCAATCTCATGAAAGTAATTACATCACGATAACTTTTCCTGAAAATTACGATGGACTTAACACGGGAAATATGCATATAAGGCAAACAACAATACAAATAAATATTTCCTTTCAATACAATTTTCTAATCTCTTTTTAATTGTTTGCTAGGATGGAGGCTTTTAAATTATTTTTGGAGGGTAACATCATGCAAAAATTTTACTTTTTAAGAGGAAGATGTGTACATGACGAGGTGGAGGGTGGTCGGTCACCACACTGCTCAAGGGTTAGTCTTCAGATGATGTTCTCTGATACCCCTGGGGCCAAATGCAGAGGCTTTCCCCTTCCACAGCATTTCCCTTAAAAGTGTCTAGTGTCAAGGGTGGTCTATAGAGTGTTTGTTTGATAAGGCAACAAATTGCAGGGTCAAAAGTAGGCATTAAAACTCCTTGAACAGTTAGTGGGTGACATGCTTGCTGCTTGTCTGTAGGAAAATCCTTATTAGCTTGCAAAGAGAAGGCAGCTAAATTACTTTGTTAGCATAGGTGATGTTTGGCACTCACAGGAATGGAGACTCATGCTCTCTGCCAACAGACTGGGTTCCCACAGGCCTCCCTAATTCTGGGGAAGTGTGCAAAGAACTTGGTGATCTCTTACTTTTGCCTCTTCTCCCATGTTAAAGAGGTTCCTCTTTCCTCATTTCCTCCAGCCCAGGGTTTGTCAACCTCGATACTATTGCATTTTGGATTGGATAATTGTATGTGGTAGAAGCCATCATGTGCATTTTAGGATATAGCAGATATAGCCTCTACCCTCTAGAGGCCAACAGCACCCCTCCGCCCTCAGTTATGGCAACCAATAATGAGTCCAGGTATTGCCAAATGTCCCTAGACAAGGGATGTCAGACAGTGTTTAATATTCACTGCGTTAATCATAGTATTTTTTCTAACGGCATGAAATATAAAGCAATTCATCTGACATCTGTACTCTACTGGTTCCACAGAAACAACAGTTACCTTGAGGAAGTGAGTGACTTAGGTCTAGCTGCCTGGAGTTGGGTGGAAGATAGAGGCTTGGGAATTCAAGTGAAAAAATGCAATAAAAAAGGAGAATGACCTAATATTTCAAAGGTTTCTTCTCCACCTCCATGTTTGCATGTGAAAAGAATATGTCCCCGATAATCTCAAATGAATGAATCCACTAACTGAACAAAACTAGATTTGTTTTACAAAATTTGTTTTGATATAACCCGGATTTTGAGAACTGTGATCTTTTTAGTAACGAAAACATTTTGTATAGTTTGAAAGTGAAACCATAAAAAGTACAGGTGTGTTCAATCTAGTTCAGACTAGCCAATTAGTAATCTCTTCAAAATATTTTTGGGATGACAAAAGAATATAAATACAAATCTATATATATATATATATATATGTATAGATTTAAATGTATAGAATGTGTATATGTGCATATGTCATATATATATCATATATATATAATTTTTAAACATGCCACTCTTTTTTACATTATTGGCATGAGTAAAATCACTAAGATTGGCATATTCTGTGTTCTTCTGTGTAGAACTACTTCAAATACATCTCATGTCATGTCCACAGTTCACCTATCAAAACAGATATAGCAGAGGATGTTATCTGTGAATATGCCTTGTCTTCTTCAGCATTATTAACTTTTTATATCATCTACCTATATCAACACATATTTCAACTCCTACCACCACATTCCCTGTAGGTATCTGTGTCAACAATGTGCTTCCAAGTTGATTAGACATGGTTAAAATCCTATTCACTTCTCATCAAGAATCAAGTATGCACCAGTGTCTTCTATGTAAGATGGCCCTAGATGCAGATAACGTCTTCAAAATTTTTTAAATGTAAAATAAATGGACTCATAACAGAGTTTTTAACAAAGAATTTGTGATTTATTATCTAAATACATCTTTTAGCAACATTAAATATTTATTCTGAAATAATTATGATTGGAAGTATATATTCATATTCATGTATATATGCTATGAGAATGTTATGTTTAAAAGAAAACATTTTACACAGCTTATAATAAATATGACATTTTTTTGTTATCTTTAAAACACGTTGTCTCCTCAGAAGTATAAGAAATGTTATAAAATCATTATGATCACTGCAAGGAAATTCCCACTTCTTAGTTAAGTCTGAGCTCCCATATGTCCCTTTTACAGCATGGCAGAGGGTGTTGATGGAGTGAAGGACTGTGTCCCTCACTCATTTTCACATTTCGCATTTTCATATTATCCCCCTGCCATTTGAAACACTCTATCTTGGGCTCTCAGGAACTCCTCTTCTCTTCATGTTTTCAAAGGCATATTTCAAGGGTTTTTTCTTTTTCTTTTTTTTCCCTTTACTACTGAACATATGGGAAAGTTTTAGTTTAATTTTTTTTCTACTCAGTCAATATTAACTTTGGAAACTTTGGTTTTTTAATTTTTTTCATAAATATCATACTTTGCTTGTTTAGATTAGGGATAAGTTAAAAAGAAAATAAAGCTAACCCATGACATCTAATGACTATCCTTCAGGGAATATTTGATTTAGAAAGTCAAAAAATATGTCCTGATATTTCTAGAATTCATTCACCCATTCATTCATTTATTGCCAAAAATTCACTATGTATATTATGATTTCTAGGAGTCAGTAATTATACTAGATTGTGTTTCTGCCCTAAAGGAGTTTAAAATATATATATACATATAAAATACATATATATATACACACACATATATGCAGATATATATAATCATATGATGAATGTTATACAAAGGAATAACTATACACATATATAGGGTGCATGTATTATATGCATATTCATTATGTAGATATACATATATATTCTTTTCTCTAATATCCATTAAACATATGCAACGTGCAAGGTACACATTAGGTTTATGAAAAAATAGCTCTCCTGAATTTATTTGAGAGACATTTTAAAATGTCCTAATAGGAGAGATAGAAACTTTAAATGCTTTAAAACTGATTTTGGTAAATTTTTTTTAGGGTTCATTCATGAAAATATGTTCTTTATAAGGTGCATGAGAATAAGCCTGTCACTGGCCATGTGATTGGTTGTTCAAAGTGTCATCCTAACTTCCTGGTAGAGAAGGTAGAGCAAATATCAGGCAGGCATTTCTCTAAATAATTTAGAGTGATCACAGTTTACTCCTTCTCCCTGGCAGAAGAGGATTAAGTAAACTATTAAAGATAAAACCCATAATTTAGGTAAGTTCAGATAATAAACTACATAAATATTTTGTGTATGCTTAAATACTGTGTACATTATATAGATATACACAAACAGCAGGTATGATCTCAGAATCATGAAAGCAAACAATAAAACTCTCTCAGAGTTTCACTGCTTCATTGCATTGCTACCTAAATGTGTTTCTAGTTAAACCCCAATTTTATACAAAAGCCTAATTCCATATTCTGTTTGATTTCCAGACTTTTAAATGAATAGAATGGGTCAGGCTAAGGGCATGTTTGCAGTTTTCCTTTGAAGAAAATAATGTTAAGCTATGAACATATTTAAGTAATGTGGTAAACCAGTGGAATTGCCTTCACTTACTAAGACTCAGCTAATTAAGGCAATTGTGAAGGTCACCAACACAGATTTCAAGTTCATACGAAAATACAGATATGCAGTACTAGAAATGTTCACAGTTTCATTAGAACCATGAAATGTGAACCTACAAAAACCTCCACAGTCAATAACAGGTAATAGAGACTTCTGAAAAAGCCACTTTCCTGAAAACACCATCTCATTGTGTCCTTGACTATATAAGTCTTGTGATGGTCAATTTTATGTGTCAGCTGGACTGGGTCATGGGGTGCTTGGATAGTTGGATAGTTGGATAAACATTATTTCTGAGTGTGCGGTGAGGGTGTTTCCAGACAAGATTGACATTTGAGTGAAGGCCTGAACACAAGGCTGAGTAAGGGAGAATTCTCTCTCTGCCTGATTTTCTTTGAGCTGGAACATTGGTCTTCTCCTGCCTTTGGATTTGGCCTTGGGCTGGAACTTACATCATCAGTTATTCTGGTTCTCAGGCTTTTGGACTCAAGCTTGGATTTACCAGCCTCCATAATCACATGAGCTGATTTATTATAATAAATCTCTCTTTCTTCCTCCTTCCCTCCCTTCTTCCTTCCTTCCTCCTTCCCTCCCTTCCTCCCTTCCTTCCTTCCTTTCTTTTTCAAATTTTATCCAGCTCCAATAGAAGTCAAGATAGAGTAATCCCCTTCTGGTCACCCTCTATCTCAGTTTAATTTTTTTTTTCCTTAGCCCATCAAGCACTGAGTAAGCTTGAGTTTTTGAGAAACCTGGCTTTGTACAGTCATTTCAGTTCCAACACTGCCAATTGAATGAGTGCAAGGTCTCATCTTCTTTTCCCTACATGGCCATTAAAACCAGTGCCTTTAATGCAGTCCCAGGATTATTTCCAGCTTTCTCCCCTGGGTACCTTCCTTCTTCTACATTAATTCATTTAAAACTTTAATGTTAAATTTAATTGAATTATCATCCATCCCCTCAGTTCATACTTGATCGTTAAAATTCAGGCAGCCCACGTGACGAAGCAGAACATGGTATCTTTAATTTCTTTCTTCTTTCCCACTCATTCTATTTCTTCTGCATCTATTTATCTTCTTCAGTGTTGAAGTGTGGGAAGAGGGACTGGGGAAAAGATAGAGATATTTGGTGTACATTTTTTGTAATCTGTAGCAACATCTTCAAGAAATTTCTTTGATTTTGCAGTCAAAGTGTAAGGTAAAGGATTGGAAAAATGCATTAACCAGCTTTAATAAAATGCACACTTCTCATTTATAACATATAGTACTCAAAAATTGTGTGCAATAAAATTCTTACAGTATTGTATGCAAAAATCAATGTATTTACTGCAATAATCTGAGGAAAATAAAACCAAAGTGAGGATAAAGTTTCATATTTTCAAATGATCCTAGGTAGTTAAAAACCTTGGGCAAGTCAATAAACTTTTCAATCTCAATTTCCTTTCCTATTAAAAAGAAAATTTAGATCAGATGATCACTAATACTCTATCAATATAGAATTATAATTTTGTTGCCATAAATTACCTTTATTCTTACAGTGAAAATATTTCCGTCATATTTTATACTAGTATGAAAAATAAGATCTGAACTTCTACAATAACCAACTTAATTTGAATAGCTAGCAGATATAACCATGTAATAAATAGACACTAAATGAAATTTGAGTCTATTTTTCTATTTTCTCTCTAGTAGAGATAATCGAAAATACTATATGCCTACCAATCAAGAGCAAACTAAATGTTATCCATATATTAAATTGGTAATATTGCCTGAATTTTAAAGTGCAATTATAATGAAAAGAATATTTTGGACTGTACAAATTGGTTTAATGGAAGCAAATTGCACCCCACACACACCCTTACAAATCATCTTAAAGTCTTGTTTTTCTTTTGACATTAGCAGAGTTGATTCTTCTTTTAATATTAAAATCCTCATTAAATAAACACTGAATCAATTTAAGAATTTATTAAAATTAAAGGAAAGAGTGGGGTAAAGTTATGCATCTAAGAAATCATTTCAAACGTTTTAACTATCTGAAACTGAGAGCTCTTGCTATTTACATATAAGATACTTTTAATGCTTCTAATATAATTGCCAATTTTAACGATTCAGCAAATTGAATGCCAAAGACCTTGTTTCATCTATCTTTTGTTAAAAAAAATTCCAGAACCTGAAACTGAAAATATTTAAGAGAAAAGTGAATCCAACTATGTAGTTATATACATTAATCTTAGGTTAGTGATTAACTAAAGAATTTTTTTAATTTGGTAAAATTCTTCCCTAATAAGTACTCTGATTTTGGTTAAGTGTGTACTCTCAAATACTCTCCATCTACTATGTGTATTTTGTTTTTCATATGAGTTTCTAAATATTTCAAACACTATGATATTGTGAGTTAGGTTATGGACATGTTAAAAGTTTTTTAACATGTCCATAACCATATTTTACTGAGATCATAATGAAATGGGAAACAAGAAAAAAAAGGAAAAACAAAATAGGAATGAGATAGGAAAAATGAAAAAAACGGAGTATTTGGTTTCCTGTCTAAAATAGAATTGCAATACAATTAAGTGTAATATAGATGTTTTTATTTTGGCATTGCTTATTATCAAGGAGTATCAAGTCAGTATTTTGAGATATGCCAATAAATAAAAGAACTAGGAGTTGAGAAACATAAATAATGTTCATAAATTTTTGTCCATGAATAAAACATGAGTTAAACAAAGAATCTGATAATTATTTCTCAAATGAGTATGATATCAAAATCAGACATAAGGTCATGAACTATGCATAGAAATTAATTTTTGGTTCCCAAATTCATCCTGTCATTTTTTACTTCTGTCCACATAGAGATACCCATCAATCTCATAGCATAGCTCTTCAGGCCCATTGCCTTGATGTAATTCTGTGACATGCTTGGCCATGAGGGTCCTTCTGTGAGTCTATTTATAATCCTCCCTCTGCTAAACATAACTACCACAGAGCCGTTTAATCTGTTTTCTTCTCACCTTCCTGACTTTCTGTTTGTATTTATTCCTATTGCTGCTATAACAAATTATACAAACTTAGCAACTTAGAACTACACAAATTTATCTTTTTACAATTCTGGAGATCAGAAGTCAAGAACTGATCTCACTGGGCTTAAGTCAAGGTATCAGCAGGATCCAGGACAAACCATTTTCCTGTCTTTTCCAGCTTCTAGAGACCACCCACATTCAGTGGCTCATGGTTTCCTTCTGATTTCAAATCAGCAAAGATCTGCTGAGTCTTTCTCACATCCCGGTCACCATCCTGCATCCCTCTTTCTCTTATAAGAACCCTTATGATTACATGGAGCCCACCGAGATAATACAGGGTAATCATCCCATCTCAAGATTCTTATCTTAATCATATCTGCAAAGTGCCTTTTGATAGATAAAGTAGACACATTCACAGATTCTGGGAAGTAGGAGGACACCTGGGGTTGAAGCATTATTCTGCTACCAAATCTCTGTGCTGGAAACCACCAGTATTTTGTTTTCACCAACTCTCTCAAATTCATAAAGGAATCCCCATTCCCAGCCCTAATCCTTCTCCCTTAACGGCTCTGTGCATGATGTACATATCTGAAATCCACCCCTTTTTTTAAACTAACTAGTACAACCTTATAAACACTCCTAGGAATTTAGGATTTAGAAATCAAACCCCCAAACTTACAGACAACCTGTGGAGTTTTGTTCTTTCTTATATCTTTCACTTGAAAATGAACAAAGAGAGAGGAAATTCAGGGAAAATAACAGAAAAGTTAAAAATATTAATATGCAGTTAACATGAGGTTAATATTTAAAAATATCATAGAATCATATATGTTAATATTTAGGAAACCTAAATATGCTTGCCTCAGGGAAAAAGTTATGTAACATCAATACATTAAAAAATAATAAAATCTATCAGGATTGTTTTAACATCAATTATGGTAAAAAGATATTCTCATTAGTTAAAGCAGAATTAAAAGTAGAGCACTTCACACTGTGCAGATAATGAATATGGGTAATCAAGTCCCTTAAATAAATTTACTTTATTGTACAAATCATGCACCTCAATTATTAATTTGGCCTGTTGTCTTTAGATAATCATTTAATTCCCATGTGTGCAATTTTCCTCAGTTAGAATATGTGATGAATATGATAGAGATGGAATTTTCTAAATGTTGGTGTATTGAAGTATGTACTCCTGTGCTAATTCTTTTTAGACACATTATGCAGTTTCATGCATTTTTGAAGGATAAGTTGTTTCGATTGCCTGAAAGCACTAATCCTTGTTGTTATAGGGACCCAGTCCTAGAACTGAGCCCAGTGCTAGCACAAACTAAATCCCCAAAGCTATTTTTATTTAGTAATTTAAATTCCATTGAAATAGTGTATGTAGGTCACCAGAAGTAAGAAATGTCTACACAATTATATCAGAATAACATATTTTCAATAGTGCCTACCAAATAATCTCTCTTTATTTTATGCAAACTAATGAAATATTTTGTATTCAGCACTTGGGGTCATGTCATCTGATTAGTGCTATGGGAGTTCTTAAATATTTAAGAACTAAACCTACTGCTTGTCAGCTAACCTTAGATTATCTTCCTCATAATACATGTCGTTCCAGTGCAAATGAATTACACACAGACCAAAGACTGGAAGGCAACAATAAATCAGGTCATCCCATTGGAGAATACATAGTAACTGGAGAATTTGCTAAAACTATGTAATTGGAGCAAGATGTGGAAATTTTCTAATTGTTAATAATACACTGTAATATCTTTTATTTGACCACAAATAACACTCTCAGTTAAAAGACAAAGCTTTAAAATGGCAAAATATTTCTAAAGTTGTTTGGTCAAAAACAGATGTTAAAATATATATATTAAAAATTTAAACCTAGGTACACTTCATACTAAAACAGTATTCTTGTCATTTAAATTCTATTGTAATTCTTAACCCAGGGCACTCATGAATGATATCTGAAACAAAGCTGTAGCTATGAAAAGAGTAGTTAAAAGCAAAGACTAACTTAATGAAGCATAGCTTTTCTGAGGTCATTTTTCTGTCTCTTTGTGTGCGTCCTTATATAATATGGAGAGCCTTTCCTTACTTAGGCCATCTGCCCCTTTGTCAAATATACTTGAAATTGTTGGTGGAATTAAAATGATTTAGTATGATAATCTCTCTGAAGTGAACTTTAAATGTTAGTTTCACACAAAAAAATGATTTTTAAAGTATAACAAATTTCTGATTGCCATTAAATATGAATTCTGAAGTAGAATAATTTAAGAGAGGTTTGTTTTGTCAATTTCACCGCCTGTAACTGATTTTTTTTTTTTTTTTTTTTTTTAACGAGAGGCAGTTTTGGGCTGGGATTGCCTTCGAAGAATAATCGTGCCAATATCCTCCCAAGTCTATGTTTCATGACATCACATTGAAAGCTTCATATCAGCCATTTCGGGGGTATTTACAGTACATAAATCAGTAAATGCTATAAATCAGGGTTCCTCCCCACCCCACCCAACTGAGTATTGACTGTTTACCAACATATCCCTGCGATGCTGACACTGGTGATTTCTGCTTGGCCTGAGCTACATGTCCCCAGTTACTCAGGTGAAATGCTTCAAAATAAAGCAGCCTCTTGTACTTTTTGAATTAATATAGTTTGTTGCCTGTGGTTAACTTACTTCCTGTCTAAAGATGCCTAAGCTAAAGAAAAATGCTGATTTTACACTTTTTGTATTCCATTACCGCACTCAACAACTTGAACATATTTTCCTAAAAGAATCTAATTAATGGTTAAAAAGGGAGAGCCATTAAATTTAGATTGCTTATTAGTAAGTACATAATGATTGCTTATTAGTAAGTACATAATGAAAGAATCGGCAAGATCCAAGGTGAAAATGAGGTCAAATGCAGAATTTTTGACTGGATGTTTATTTAACAAATTTTAGTTGAATGCAAATGAATAAAAATACACACTATGCTATCCAGGGTGGTGGTAAGAAAATAAGTTATTATATTGAAAAGACAAACATCTAAACCAATATTTATAGAATGCTGTAATAACTACTTTCATAAATGTCCAGAGTATTCTGAAAAACCTAGAGACCCATCTGAGGTTTGAAGTCATAGATCTGACCACCATTCTTTTTATTTATTTATTTTCATTGATATATAATTGACACACAGCATTGTGTAAATATACGGTGTATACAAGGTTTTGATTTGATACATTTATATTTTGCAATATGCTTACCACTGCAGTGTTAGCTCACACCTCTATCATGTCAGTAATTATCATTTCCTTTTTGTGATGGGAACAAACAATTAAGATCTTCTCTCCTAGCAACTTTGAAGTTTATAATACAGTGTTGTTGTCTATAATCATTTTGCTGTGTATTAGCTCTCCAGGATTTATTTATCTACTATGCATATATGTACCCTTAACCCACATGTCTCCAATTTCTCCACCCTCTAGCCCATGGTAACTACCATTCTACACTGTTTTCACGAGTCTGGCTTTTTTAGATTCCACATATAAGTGATATCATAAAATATTTTTCTTTTTCTGTCTGACTTATCTCTCAGCATAATGCCCTCAAGATCCATTCATGCATTTGCAAATGGCAGGATTTCCTTCTTTCTCGTGGCTGAATAATATCCATGTCTTTATCTATTTATCCGATGAGGGACACTTAGGTTGTTTCTGAATCTTGACTGTCATAAATAATGCTGCCATGAATATGGGAATGCGTGTAACTCTTTGATATCCTGTTTCCATTTCCTTTGGATATATATCCAGAAATGGGATTGCTGGACTATATAGTAGTTCTATTTTTAATTTTTTGAGGAACCTCCATATCGTTTTCCATAGTGGCTCAACCAATTTACATTCTCAACACTGTACAAAGATTCCCTTATCTTCACAACCTGCCAACATTTGTTATCTCTTGGCTTCGTGAAGATAGCCATTCTAACAGGAGTGAGGTGATATCTCATTGTGGTTTTAATTTGCATTTCCCTGTTGACTAGTGGTGTTGAGCATCTTTTCATTTGGATGTCTTCTTGGAAATATATCTATTCATTTCTTCTGCACATTTTTAACTCAACGAAAAATCACAAGGCACGCTAAAAGACAAGGAAAAAAGGTCTGAAGAGACAAAACAGTCATTGGTATCTGACTCAGAAATGACACAGATTTTGGAATTAATAGAGAATTTAAAATAATTACGATTAATATATTAAGGGCTATAATGGAAAAAATAGACAACATGAAATACATATGGGAAATGTAAGTAGAATGCAATTCTAAGAAACAATCAAAAGGAAATACTAACAACTAAAAACATATAATAAATCGGGACTTCCCTGGTGGTCCAGTGGTTAAGACTCTGTGCTTCCACTGCAAGGGGAGCGGGTTTGATCCCTAGTCAGGGAACTAAGATTCTACATGCTGCATGGAGCAGCCAAAAAAAAAAAAAACAAAAAAACCCAAAATCACAAAAACATATAATAAATGAAGAATACCTGAAATGGGCTCATTAGTAGACGGTACATGGCTTGAAGACATGTGAATAGAAATTTCCCACTGAAATGTAAAGAGAAAAAAAAAGAATGAATACAAAACCAACATCATATCAAAGAACTGTTGGAAAATTTCAGAAGGTATAACGTGTAATTGGAATATCTAGATCAACAATTCACGTGAAATTGATTTTATTATGGAGAGAGCTAGGGATCAGGTTTTATTTTTATTTGAATATCCAGCTGATCCGGAACCAGAACTAGTTGTTCAAAAGGTCATTATTACAGGCTGAATTGTTACCCCCATCCTCAAATTAACGTGTTGAAGCCCTAACCCCAGTACTTCAGAATATGACCAGTATTAGGATATAGGGCCTTTAACAAAGTGGTTAAGTTAAAATGAGGCTGTTAGTGTGGGCCCTGACCCAATCTGATTAGTGTCTTTATAAGAAGAGGAAATTTGGACACTCGGAGGGACACCAGGGATGTATGTACGTAGAGAAAAGACCACGTGAGGACACAGTGAGGAGGTAACCATCTGCAAGTCACAGAGGGAGGCCTCAGAACAAACCAAACCTGCCAACACCTTGATCTTGGACTTCTAGCCTCCAGAATTGTGAGAAAATAAATGTCTCTTGTTTAAGCTACCCACTCTGTGGTATTTTTGTTATGACGGCTGTAGCAAACTAAAACAGACATTTTCCTCCTGCTGCTCTATATTGCCACCACTTTCATATATCAATATTTTACACCAATGTTTTGTTCCAATCATTTTGCTTCAAATATCAAAATCCACATTTTACATGAGTTCAGCAGTATAAGAAATCTTGATAACTGTAGAACAAATACTCCCACTTTCTTCTTCAAAATTGATTTTGCTATTCATGGTGTTCTCAGTTTTATACAAATTTTAAGATGTGAATGTCAGAATACAAGCATTTTGCTAGAATTTTATTTTACATTTTAATTGAGATTGCATTGAGCCTACAAAGCAATATGAGAATTGACATCTTTACAATATCGAGCCTTCTTCCATTTTGCTAGGCTTTAGTTTCTTTTTTCTCAATACAGTATTCATCATATCTAACATAACTCTTTTTAGATTTATTCCTATGTATTCAATATTTTCAATTACTGTATAATTAATATATATTGTCATTTGTTGCTTTGCTGCAAAATTAAGACTGATTTATCGATTTTTGTATATTGACCTTAGATTTTTATATATTGACTAGCAAACATCTAAACTGGATTATAAATTCTAATAATTATAATAGATTATTTTCAATTTTTATGTATACAATCTTATTAATTGTAAGTACAGTTTTATTTTTTCTTTTCCAGTTTATATAATTCTTTTTCTTTCTTTGCATTACCTTTATCGCATTTTAACAATTCTCATACAATGTTGATTAGAGGTATTAATAGCAGGCATCTTTTTTAGATTTTTGTAATTAGAGGACATTTGTATGATGTGTGATGTAGGTAGACTTTTTAAGATGGCCTTTATAATATAAAGGGACTTTCCTTCTATTCCTATATTGCCATGAGTTTCATCACTAATAAATTTTGAGTTGATTTTGTTATTGTAATACTGGTTCTAAATTTTCCATCTGAATTTTTTTATGATTTCTAGTTCCTTTTTCAAAATTTTAATCTCCTCTTTCATCTTTTCTAATCATATTAGACATATTTATTTTAAATTTGTGTTTGAAAACTCCAATATCTGTCACATCTATGAATCTTCCATTTTTATTTTTTCTCTTAGTTTTCAGTTGCATTTTCCTGTCTCCTTGTGCCCAGGTTATTATTGGTATGTACCAAAAATTCTATGTAAAAATTGTAGTAACCTTGTGAGACCTAAGATGATGTTATCTTCTATTAGGGTCACTAGTGAACTATCTTTCCTGGTTCATGGATATTGTGATAAATTAAGTTGAATTTCAGTCCCTGGGAAGGCCAGAGTATTTCCACTTCTCTTGTACTTCTTGGCCCAATACAAAACTATGAGAGATAATGTCGACTCTGATTTACTTAGTAGCCCTTTGTAACTGTTGAATTATTTTCTTAGCTTCTCTCGCTCAATGTCACCTCTTTTGGCATTAGTCGATACCTTGGTTGAAAAGAAACTTCAAATGCTTGCTTCTTTGCCCTGGGTTTTACTTAGTCTTTAAGATCACATCTCCATAATTTTGAGCTATAATTATAGCTATGTGAAACTAACTCATTTTATTTTTCCTCAGGTTTTTTATAGCTATTCTTTTTGGGGGGCTGCTGCGCCGTGTGGCATGTGGGATCTTAGTTCCCTGACCAGGGATCAAACCCGCATGCCCTGAAGTGGAAGTGTGGGGTCTTAACCACTGGGCTGCCAGGGAAGTCCCTAGCTATTCTGGATTTCCCAGAATTGGTTTGCTTTATTGCAACAAAACATAGTGCAACTTAATGCAACTGAAACTCTAAACACATTTTTCCCTTTTATCTTTTGTGCTAAATTATATTTATAACAAGGTATTTCACCAAATGCAAGCATCTCTTTGTTTTCTATATAGAGTCCCTCTCTATAAAGCATAGATGTGAGTATTTGGGGTGGAATGTGGGTACCTACATCATACTATATTCTCGTCACTTCCTTAACCCATTTCAGGGCCCAGATGTCTATACCCGACACTGCCACCTGATACAACTGTCCCTAACATGCAAGATTATACAAAGGCATGTAGACAGACTATCAAGACTCCAACTGCTAAATCTGGGACTGAATTCTATTTTCACTTAGTATTGATTCTTGCTATAAATTTTTGTAAATGACACCATCATTTACGTAACTTTCAGGCCAAAAATCTAGCAGTCTTGGACTCCTCAGTTTCTTTCACACCCTATATACAACCCATTAGCAAATCTGTCAATTTTAATTTCAAAATATATCCTAAAATCCTACAAATTTTCATTTTGTGCAATATTTAAACTACTTTTGAATATTTCTTTTTTCTCATCTTGACTACTAAAAGCACTTTCTTAATGATCTTCAAACTTTTGTTCTTACGCCTCTGGATTATATTCTCCGTAGGTTCCACATATGAATCACATAAACATTCTTCTGCTATACAAAAAATAAATGGCTTTATATTTTACTTAGAATAAAATACGAAGTCCTTATTTCAGCCTAAAGTACCTTATGGTTGCTCCCCATGGACGCCTCTTTGGACTCACTTCATACTAACTTCATCCTTCAAATTCCACTATTGACCAAAGGTCATTAGCTTGTGTGACATTTTTGTTATCATAAACTAATATAACCCACTTCCTTTTTTTACTCCAGTTCTGCTCAACTCCAACCTGCTCAAAGTGGCAAACTACTTTGTGTGCCTGCTATTCGGAATGCTCTAAAAGAATATTTATTTATTAATCAAAATAATAAATTAATGGCCTTCTTTAGTATAATCATGATTCCTTTTTTGTCAAATATGAGGTCATATTAGGGAAAATAGCATTGCATATTCTGAATAAAATAAATAAAAATATTAATATTTACTGAGTTAGAAAAAGACTAATATGCATACAGAAATTTGTGGAAGTCAGGCAATACCCAAAAGCCTAAGAAATATTTGGGCTCTTACTTTAGAAACCACCTCTGTAGAGTTTTCTATTTGTTGGAAAATTTTGCAACCTTCAATTGCTTTTCATACTTAAAATATAAAAACAAACGTGAAAACATTTTAAAAAATGTATACGTCTTGTAAATATTCCACATAAACGTGTAGCAGTTAGCTTCCTTATATGTACAGTTCTGAGTTCTTTAGGAGGCAAACAAGACAATATGTTACTTCTTATAGCTTCGAGTTAAAAATGTAGTGATAGTAGAGAGACAAAGTAGGTTAATACTGTAAAAAGAATAATGTTCATCACTTCCAAAATCTTTAGCAATAATGTGTGTGTTTAATCGCTCGAAGGAATTTTTTAAGTTATGCTTTTCCACTTTTGGTTTTGCTCTTAGATATAAAAATGGAATTAGCTCCCTTCCCAAACTCACAATGGAAACGATTTGGACTAACTTCAAATTCACTGCTTTATTCAAACCCATCAGAGAGCTGAGGTTAAAAATAGGAGGAAATTCAGGCCTTCAGGAGAAAGGATAAGGAAGCATACCCTTACGTAGAGAAGATGCAACAGGTAAAAGTAAGAAAATTTAGGTAAAATAGTTGACACAATGGAGAAGGCCAAGTGCAGGCTGGTGGAACAGTGTGAGACCCATGGGGGCTGCAGAAACTGAGGCGTCTGCACCCTCTTACAGATTCCTCCTCCACAAACCCCACTAAGAGCTGGAAGAGAAGTTTAGAAAGAACACTAAAAGCTGTCCCTTGTGGTGCAGACGTAGAAGAGGGGAACATCAGGAGAGCGGGAGGGTCAAAAGCAAATCCCAGATCCCCTGCGATACTAAAGCACCACAACCTCAATCTGTGGGGAGGTGGCAAGAAGCTTTGCTGCCATTAGGATGGTGTGGAAACTCACTGCAGCTGGAAGAGGAGGAAAGAGGGGGAGGCGTGGGGAGCCTGCTTCTGTGGGAGGGGTCAGGATTAAACTAGGGCACAGCAATTAAGCATGGATTTTGTGGAGCTAATTTCTTAGTGGACAAAAAAGTCATTTTAAAAATGAATAATTCCTCCGGTAAGTAATAGGATCTGTGTTAAACATACAAATCTCCTAAATTTCAAATTAAAATGCGGTGAAATTCAGTGCAGCTTAATCTAAGATTGTATTTTTCATTATGAAATTTATTTTTGTTTAGGCTCTTGAAAATCTTCATTGCTTGCTGAAATGTATGAAATAATTACCTTAAAGTATAAGCTTTGTAGGTAATCTCTGTTCTTTAGAAATTGAATGAAGTACTAAGAAATATCAGATAAACAATACCAAGGCAATAAAGAACCAGAACAAGTTGACCATCACAGTGAATAAATAGAAGGGAGATGAATGCTTCCCAGGTAGCCTAAGATAAAGGCACAACATCAGGCATATTTTCTTTTCCTTTAAAATATTGTATTCATTTTAAAATGTACTAAAATACGCACATAGACAAAACTCTAATGATACAAACAAGTTTAAACATTAGACACTTTTTGATAGCATTTGTTTTAACTCATTTGTTGCCCCTTTCCGTTGTAAAACATGCTGAACATGATTGGAAAAAGCACGTTTTCACTTATGAAAAGTAAGAATGTTTTTAAAAGCTTGACAAAGTAGAGGCACTAAAAATATTTGCTGCTGAAAAGGTGTGGGTGAGACAACTGTAAAAGATCAGAAATAAAAAAACCAAAAATATTAAGGACGATACTGCATTTAGGTATCTTTGCAAGTGTCTCTAAGTTCTCACCTCGCCTTAAAGAAACTGAAAATGGGAATTGTGGAAGGCATGCAGCAAGTAGGGTTTATAAAATAAAAATGATAGGTACCTATCCTCAAAATAGGGAACAGAAGCTTAGCTCTATAACAAAATATTATGAAAAAATATAGTTTTATATATTTGATGTTAAAGTAAGAAAATTAATTTTTCCAATTAACCAAAAACTCCTAATGCCAATGGATAAGAATTTCTGCCCTTATTCCCTCATTCTCAGCCACAAGACAAGGATTTTGACGCTTTACACCACTTCTTTACACCATTTCTTTTTATAGTACCTTTTGATTATTTTCAAGCAGTTTTTATTATTTGTCCATCTATATTTCTTTTCTTATTTTTATTTTAAGTAAGACTTTTGGGGAGCAGTTTTAGTTTCACAAGTAAATTGAGAGAAAGTACAGAGATTTCCTATATACCCTCTGCTCTCATACACATATAGCCTCCCGCATTATCAACATCCCCAACAGAGTGGTACATTCGTTACAACTTATAAACTTACATTAACGTATTATTGTCATGCTAAGTCCATAGGTTACATTGCCATTATTCTTGGTGTTGTACGTTCTATAGTTTTGAACAAATGTATAATGACGTGTATCCATTATTAAGGTACCGTACGGAGAATTTTCACTACCCTAAAAATCCTCTATGCTTTGCCTACTCATCCCTCCCCCTTCCACAAGTCCTGGAAACTACTGTTCTTTTTACCGTCTCTGCAGTTTTGCCTTTTTTCAGAATGTCATATAGTTGGAACCAGACAGTATGTATGATATATACATAGCATGCATAACCTAATCCATTGTATTATTATTTTCAACAAACTGCTGTTAAATCAATAAGAAAAATAAAATTTTTATTTTACCTTTACTTATTCCTTCTTTGATGTTCCTCCTTACTTTATGTACATCTGAGTTTCTGACCTATATTATTTTCCTACTTTAAAGAACAACTTTTAAGATTTCTATCGTCTACTGTCAACAAATTCCCTAAAGGCTTTATTTTTCCTTCACTTTTGAAGGATAATTTCATCAGTACAGAATTCTAGGTTGGTGATTTTTATTTTTCTTTCAACACTTGAAATATTTCATTTTACTATCTGCTTGCTTGCATGGCTTCTGAGGAGAAGTTGGATGTAAATCTTATTATTCATCCTCTGTAGGTAAGGCTTTTTATTCTCTCTGGTTTCTTTCAGGAGTTTTTCTTTATCTTTGATTTTCTGTAGTTTAAAAATGATATGCCTAGGTGTAGTTTTAGGGGGCCCTTATCCTGTTTAGTGTTCTCTGAACTTCCTGGATCTGTGGTTTGTTGTCTAAAATTAATCTGGGGAAATATTAGCCATTATTATTTCTTCTGTACTTCTCTGTTTCTTCTTCTTCTGATATTCCCATTACATGTATATTTCCCCTTTTATAGTTGTGTCACAGTCCTTGGATACTTTTTTTTTTGTCTTTGTTCTTTTTTCAGTATTCAAGGATTCTATTGATATATTTTCTAGATCAGAGACTTGTTCCTCAGTTTATATTTAATTTTTAAAACTTCTTTCTTGTATCTTATTACACTAACCACCTAGTTTGATTTCTATATATTCTTTTTTATTATATTTATTTTTATTATATTATTGGGTGTCTTTTTTTCCTCCTATTTTTGTCTATTTTATTTCATTCTCTTATCATCTTTGACGATCTTTCCTCCAGGGTTTATTTTTCTATATTTTTTCTGGGTCTTTGAGTTTTATGTTTTATACAGATTTTTTGATTCTTGTATTGTCATTTACATATAAGAACAGAAAATAACTTTTAAAATATGACTGAGAGGTCTGTATACATGTGCGGAATTTGTGAAACAGCTGTGGATACATGAGAAACGAATATACCATTATGTTGAGGATACACTAAATACCACCAGGAGAAAGTACCAAAACTAATATGAGTTCTCAGTTCCCCATTGTTTTCCATTATTAGAAAATAATTTTCTTTCTTTTGTGGTTTTATTTTCTTCTTAATTTTGTCTTAAGTATTTATTTATTTATTTGTAAGCTTTTTTGTTCATTTTTCACCTGGGGTTAGATAAGTAAATGCCGGTGTTCTGTGCACTGGGTAAAATAGGAGTTGGGATGAGAGTTCTGTTTCACCTGTTCCTATAATCAGCCTACATCTCGCCATCCTGTCCAACCCTCCAAGGATCTCCTGAACAGATAAGCTTCCTCTTTTGGTGTCACCCTCTTTGCTAGTAATTTAGGCAATGATTTCAGCTGCCCTGCTTCCCTTCCTTCACCATAAGTTTAAAGGAATTGTGTGAACCAAATGAATGCTTTCGTTTTTTCTACCATCTTGAATTAAAAACCCTCTAGTTTCTACTGTTAAATTTTTTGTTAATCTATTTACACATTTGTAAAAAGTATTAAAGCACATATTTCCAACACTTCATTACTCTTTTATGTAAATAATTTTAATTTGTTGAACTATGGAGAAAAATGATGAGAATGATTTGTATTTAAATTTGAACATAATGCCTTCCGGAAGCGAATGTTCAGACTTTACACCAAGATTACCTAAAGCTGTTCAATTGTGATGGCTTGATTGCAAAAGCATCTAGTAGCACTCGAAACTCAATGTCCTTTTTTTTTTTTTTTTTTTTTTTTATTTTTATTTTTGGCTGTGTTGGGTCTTCGTCTCTGCGCTAGGGCCCTCTCCAGTCGCGGCAAGCGGGGGCCACTCTTCATCGCGGTGCGCGGGCCTCTCACTATCGCGTCCTCTCTTGTTGCAGAGCACAGGCTCCAGACGCGCAGGCTCAGTAGTTGTGGCTCACGGGCCTAGTTGCTCCGCGGCATGTGGGATCTTCCCAGACCAGGGCTCGAACCCGTGTCCCCTGCATTAGCAGGCAGATTCTCAACCACTGCGCCAACAGGGAAGCCCTCAATGTACTTTTAAGTTTATCCTGTCAATGATAAATGAAGCTGGATATATGTTTTCACAGATTTTATTCAGTAGTTACTGACAGTAGGGAAAAATCTGACCCCATTCTGATTTGTGCAGAGAGGACAGGGGCGTTTTTTAAAAGGAGAATGAGCGAGTAGGGACGGAGAGCAAGCAGGGCTCAGATAGTCAGGGAAGTGGAAAGTTACGAACGATTGGTCAGTGTTAGATTCCATTAGACCAGCTGTGTCTGCTAGCTGGCAATTATCAAATTAGGATTCTATCCTCCCACAGAGACTGGGAAACTACAGGTCCTATACTTCCTGATGATTACATTTCAAAAAATTGCTTTTAGGTCTTTGAGAAAGACACTCCTGAATTGGAATATATACATGCATCTCAAACGGACAGAGGAAAGGTTCACAGGTATAAGTATTTTTTAGACTTATGCTCTAAGAAATGCTCCTAAATGCTCTAAGAAAAGGAGGACAGGGCCCTTTCCTCAGGTATTGGATAGAAGAAACAAACACTTCTGACAGCCCTGAGCCAGACAGCAGCTCAAAAGGGGCCAGAGGTGCCCCAGGGACTTGGCCTTAAGGCTGCTAGAAGCCATGCTAGGGCTGGTCAAGTCTCTTAATGCAGGAGTTTGGACCTATTCTTATGTGCCAGGTGTTTTTCGCAGTTCTCAATCCAATAGTTTAAAAACCCATACTTACTCTAAGAAAAAAAGAACTGTGGATGAACTGGATATATGACATTATTTGGTACTCATTAAACACTGGGAATTTCAGAAATGTCTCTCTTAGCCTTACTAATGTGGGCATTAAATAGAGAAATAAAATGGGACAATAAATAAAAAGTATTGCTTACTTTTTCAAAATTTCAAAACATTGAATGTCAGGCAGTTTTACAGAAACATTTTTTCAGCTTAAATGTGAAGAAATATAGTAAAATAAAAGCACATTTTATTTTTCTTCTCCTTTGTTCTTGCTTCATTTTTGGCGTTGTTGACTATTTTACATTCTTAAAATCCACTCATATATTGGACACCATCAAGCATCATTCTTGATGAACTTCTTGTTCATCCACACTAAAATTATATGTGTTAAAATCATTGTAATTATTGTTAAATGATGTAATGTGCTTAACAAAAAGCCAGATATTTAATTAGCACTCAATAAATGTTAGTTGTTTTGGTTGTGGCTGTTATTATTAACTGACTCATTCTCAGGTTCCTTTAGTGGCTATTTTGTATAGATTTAATTTCTTCTTGTCTTTTCTTTTTACTTATAAAAAGTTGCTTTTCCACCATGTCTATCTATGCTGATTCTCTGTTGAATATCTTCAGCCAACATTCCCTGTTCCATTCCAATCCTATAAATCCAAACACTTAAAAGTAAGTCTTACTTAACATAAAAAAATTCATAAGTTAACTCAACATTCCACCTTACAAATGCCATCAGCCTTCTTCAATGTCTAATTTCCCTCTCCTCTACCTTCCCTTTCCAATGCATTGAATTTTCTAGAAATACCAAACCACCAAGCCTTTTTGATGCCATACTCTTACATTAGCGATACTGCCTCCTTGGGAAAAAAATGGATTTGCATGTTTCACCAGAAGCATTTCCGACTTTTTTTCCTTAGATTGTATTATGGACCCACTGCTGTGTGGACAGAACTCCACTCTAAAACAATATAACATTTATATTTTAAGTAGTTACTTAATATCTATTTACTTACTTACCAGGCATTAACTCCCTTGTGTCTGAAGCTTGAGTGCTAGGATCTAGTTTATATTTTTAAAATACTTTTAAGTAGATGACAAATATGTAGCTGGTTATAACCACCACTAAAAGTTATACTTCTTAGACAATATCAAAGTATTTGCATATTCACCTTATGACATTATAATTAGTATCTATGCAAAAATGATGCATAATTGTGGTATGGCATTAGATATTAAAGATAGCAACATGAATGTCTTTAATAGAGGTTATTAAGCCTCATTATTCATGGCTTATACAATCCCAAATCCATTTTTTAGTTCTTCCTCACCAAGCACAGCTTGCTCTCTCTTTTTAATGTGGCTATATGCTCAGATTAGTAGTTGCACTTTCCTAAATTTCTTGCAACAAGGGTTATCCAAGTAACAAAATGCCAACTAACTTGACAAAAAGTTTTCTGGAGCTGGCTGGGAAAGTTTTGCTTTTCCACTACGTCTGATTGGTTGCTTCGTCATCTTCCTGTGTAGCACACAGAAAAAAATGATGGAAATATTGAGGTATCTTTGTGAACATTTCACAATCATGAGCACACCTACTAAAGGTACCGTAACTGAATGATAGTATGTGACAGGGACATTTAAGAAATTGTGGAGTCATTGCACCAGACTTGGGTCACCTACTTTCAGACATGGTAGATGAAAAATAAAATCTACTGTTGATTAAACCATTCTAGTCAGGTGTTTCATACGCCTATAGTTAAATGAAATCTCTAAATGATTCAAAATACTATAAGCTGAATTTACTCATTTAAGGAAATTTTCAAAATAATTTGGAGATAGACTTAAGGACTACGATCTTCTAGATTTTATTAGAAACCAAACAAATTCTAATATCATTAATGAAAAACAGAGTATTTTTTAATTTTGCCATATACAGAATGTGAGAAGACACACTAAATTCAAAATCCATCCTTAAGAAAACGATCAAAGCTAAACCTTGCCAAGTCAAATTAGAAACATTTTCTGTTTATGAAGTAGTTGTATGATTCCCTAATAAATAGGAAGCTATGGCTGACTGGGTCTTTTTAATTTGTTTGTTAATACTCATAAATAATTATATGCATCTTGTTTAAGAGTTATCTGTCTCAAAATGAATTCATTCCTTTGAAGATCTGATAACTTTCTAACCACAAATACCAAGATTCAGTACTTTATTCCTACTTTCTTACCTTCATCATGTTCAAATGCTTGATAGCTTTCTCAGGATCCATTCATCTCCTCATCAGCTTATTACAACAATTCCGGGATTTTTCTCTCTTGTGCTCAGTGCTTTAGTGTAATAAAATTTATATCTGCATTCATACATTAGATTAATTTATACGTGGATAAATTTCTTGCACGTTCTATTCTTTTACCACACTTTCATGTTGCCTAGATACTTCCTCAAGGCAGGTCTCACATGCCTTCCTTACCTCCCATTCCCTAAATAAAAATATACTGTAATTTTTTTTTAATTTATAAAAGTGAATTATAGATTCTAGAGAAAAGAAAAGAGGCATATGAAACAAAAATAGATGTTGATCTAGAGAATCACCCTTGCTAAAAGGATTATTCCCAAAAGGGTGCAGAGCAAAATCTTTTCCTTAACCATGAGCTTCAAGCAGAATTTTTAGTTTTCTATTGCTGCAGTAACAAATTACTCCAAATTTAGCCGTTGGATGCAACACCCATTTATTAGCTCATAGTTCTGTAGGTCAGAGTCCAGATATAGCTTCACACAACTGTGTACTCTGCTTAGAGTTTCATAAAGCTGAAATCAAGGTGTCAGCAAGGCTGCATTTCTTTCATGAGGCTCTGGACCCACTTCTAAGATCATTCGAGTTGTGGGCTGGGTTCAGTTCCTCCTTGTGGTTGTAGGACTGAGGTCCCCACTACGATGCCAGCTGTCAGTTTAAGTGCAGTCTTTGTTCCTAGAGGTTGCCACATTCCTTCTAGTGCTTTCCAAGTAGCCTCTGTCCAGGAACTGCAAGTTAAGTCTCTCTCTACTTCCAATACCTCCTGCTTCTCCTTCTGCTACACCCCTGGCCTCCAGCCAGAGAAAATGCTCTGCTTTGAAAGGCTCATGTGATTAAATTGGGATCACTCAGATAATCCAGGATAATCTCCTTGTTTTAAGGTCCATAACCTTAATTATATCTGCAAAATCCCTTGTAAAATATAATGTAACACATTCACAGATTTCAAGGATTAGAAATTGGACATACTGGGAGGCCATTTTTCATCCTACCACACCCACACATCAAGTTCTTGGAAGAAAAAACAACTAAGAAAACACCGTTAATTTTACTTTTCAAATTCAAAAATATCTCTATTTATTCACACGATTCCTCTCATTATTTCTTACTCAAGTTGTAATTTCTCATAATGATGGTAAATTCATATCATTTTCAGCTGTTTTCCTCTGGGTTTGAATGTTAAAGATAGTTTTGTGCATGTGTGTGTTTGTTTTCAGGCATAAGAGAATTTGAAATAAGAAAGCAAGCATAACTTAGATATTTGATGACCATGGCTGTTTTCTCTTTGCCACATTACCATAAATATTGTCACTTTCCCTTAATATACTTAAGCCAAAGATCACCAAAAACACATCTATCGTTAAATAAATTCAACTTATCACTCATTGCAGCAAGGGAGACACAGATAATGGTGAACCATGGGGTGTCTCCTTAAGAAGGTATTAGAAAGGACCTGTTAAAGGATTTGGGGCTTTGGCTGGGTTATTTGAGGGAGGGTGTAAGGAAACAAGTGTTTCCTCTAGACTGCATGCTGTCAGGAAGCGGAGGCACTTCTGTAGTTGTCTATCTCAATAAAATTTATCTACAGAAAGTAGAGACTAAGACAAGTATTACACTGTAATTAGTCAAGGAATATTCATTTATTTTGCCTAGAAAGTGGGGGAGGTGCTTTGTATTTTGGAGGTTTTACAATAATCTTGATTTTGTCTGTGCATAGACAAAATTATGGCCTCTCTTTGTCTCATTTTATCATGGTCTCAGAATAGACTTGTCTGAGGCTGCTTCTCTGTGAGATTGTTTATATCTAATGGGAAAATAACACAGCCTAGGTGTGAATGCCAGGCCATCTTCTGAATGTCAGGAGATGCTCTTTTTTTTTTTTTTCTTTTTTAATTCTAATGTGGTGAATGTCTGCTCTTTGTGTTCAGAGCAATTCACACAATATGAAGACTGATCCAATTAATTTTGTAAAATTTCCAAGCCTGGACCAAAACCTGTTCAACCAGTATCTGAATGGAGAATCTAATTTCATTTAAAACTTGTTTCAAGAGAATGCTAGTTTTGGCCAATCAACAAAATGTTTGCTGAAAAGAACACTTTGCATGAATAATTCCTATAAATCATTCCAGGGTATATTATCCAAAGTCTCAACTGCAAAACAGAGCTGATTATTTAATCTATTTTTACAATCACTTTCACAAAAAAAATACTACAATACCCTTCAAGAATATGTTGATATTTAGCATCTTCTAATTGTTTATCCTAAAATATCAACAGATAGGTGTAGATTGAAGTGTAACATTGGAAGCAATATCTTGTAAGGATATTCTATTCTAAACATATTGAAAATTGTATGTGAATGCCAGGATCTTAATTTAAATGGCAATTGTCATGGTATATTGTCTCTTGCCATCAAAAATACTTCTTATTATAACTATTTTAATTATTTGAAAGAAAGCTTAATGAGATTAAATGAGTGCTTATTTTGTGTTAGAGAGGATCCTACTAAAACAAATACCAGAATTTTAAAATTGTCTGAGGCCTGACCTCAAACAGTTCACAATTCTTCAGTGAGGTAGCAAAGGATGACATAAAATAATTAAATGCAAAATAATGCCCTCAATCTACTTCAGGGGATAATATGTTCTTTTAGTGTGGTCTATTGGCTACAGAATTGCTTTTAATATAATAACAAGGGCAAGAGAATCGGGGTGGAAGTCATTTACAATTTCTTTTTTTTTTTTTTTGAAAGAGACTCCACCTCTTTTTTAAAAAATTTTATTTATTTTTGGTTGCATTGGGTCTTCGCTGCTGCGCGTGGGCTTTCTCTAGTTGAGGTGAGCAGGGGCTACTCCTCCTGAGGTACGCAGGGTTCTCATTGCAGTGGCTTCTCTTGTTGTGGAGCACCGGCTCTAGGCACAAGGGCTTCAGTAGTTGCAGCACATGGGCTCAGTAGTTGTGGCTCACAGGCTCTAGAGCACAGGTTCAGTAGTTGTGGAGCACGGGCTTAGTTGCTCCATGGCATGTGGGATCTTCCTGACCCAGGGCTCGAACCCTATGTCACCTGCATCAGCAGGCGGATTCTCCACTGCGCCACCAGGGAAGTCCCTACAATTTCTTGTATTTTCTTTCTTAGTGGAGTACTCAAGGTTCAAGGAAACTGTTAGAGAGGATGGGAGTGAAATTGTATTCCTTGTTCTCATTATCAATGAATTTCACTAAACTTGAGCCTGTAAATAAGGAAGTAAATCTTAAGTCCCTGAGAGTAAAGCATGCAATGTTTAAATATTAATTCTACAACTGAGATAAATTACAGGGTTTTTTCCCTTTGCTTAACACTTTCCAGTTCATCAAAAGCATAAGCCAAAAAAAATTGAGGTATAAAATCTCTCTATAAAGATGAATCATTGACTGTGAGCCAATAGGAAGAACGAGACAATAAACACCTTGTTAGTGAGAGTGTATCAAGGAATAAAACACACATCTAACCATGAGCGTGGAAACTATGAATGTTGTCATATTCTCCCTGACAATTATCTTCCACTCCATCTATCTAGAAGATGGGTACTATCATTTCCATATGCAATGTCAACGGTAAAAGGCAAAACTTAACAACTGTTAGTCTCATTCTCTATTCTTTCCGTTCGTTTGCATTAAATTATGATTCCCGAAACATTATATGTACCAAATTTTTCAAACAAATATGAAGACGAATTTTACCTAATGTTTGTCAAAATAGCTTTTTTGTTCTCATCAAACATTCTAGAATCTAAAGGGTCCAATACAAAACCATACAAACAAAACAAAACAAAACAAAACAGAGCTAAAATTCTCTTGCTCTAGTTCCTAAAAGAATTATCAGAAAGCACTGAACGGAACCATTTTTACAGATATCTCTCCTTTCAATTTCACCAACTAGAAATCTATTGTATTTAATATACATTAAAAACATTGATGACCAATCAGAAACCTTAAGTCTATTGGTCATTCAAATTGCTTATGGATTTTTTTAGGTTTAATCGTTAACGAAGATCAACAATCATCAAGAAATGAAAGTTTGATATGAACAGTGGATAGAGATCTGAGAAAAACGTGGGCAAGGTTAGCAACTGGTATTCCCAAAAGCCTTTGTAAGAGTACTGTTGTCCAGTGGATTTAAGAGCAAAGTTAAGAAGGATCAAGAGATCTTGTTTTGAGAAATGAAAGACTAGCAACTCTAGACTGCTTACCCTGGCAGTAGTCACATGTTATTAACAATTGACTATTTAGTTATTGATGTTGATGTTTAGATATTAGGACGCTTGAAAGGTTTAAATCTCAGATTGCAAACAAATCAGTCTTTTTGAATGAGGCTAGTCCAATATATGTTAGCAATTAAAACGGGTGTTTATTTGTCAAATCCACTTCTTCCTCTTAGAAAATTTTTGCTCAACTTTGGAATGGAAAGCAAAGCACAAGATAAAAGTCAGCAGTACAATTTATTCATTTGCCAATGTGTTTTATTTAGTTTATACTTCAGAGTTTTTTGGTTGGTGTTTTCCAAATATCCAGAAAAGAATACTGATTACTCCGAACCAACAGTTTTCCTGCAAGTTACAGGTGTTAGGGGAAAAAGGTTTTACCGTGTAAAAAGACTTAAAAGGCTTAAAGACACCTGGAATTCTTGCAGCTGTTAGAATGAATGAGAGGTTCTAGCCAACGGGCCAACAGACGTAGAAGAGAATAACAAACACATTTGGATCCTTGATAATATCTTTGAATTAAAGAGCCTTGTAATTACCCTGCCTTCCTCTATGTGAGCTAATACAGTCTACTTATTTTTAAACCATTTTTTAGTAGGTTCTTGGTATTTGTAGCCAGAAGTGTCCTAACCTACCTTGTCCTTCTTTATTATTATTTATTTCTGAGGAAATTTAATAAATGTTTATCTCTTGCATGAACATGCACCAAAAAATTGAGAAATAAAATAATGAACAGAGAAGAGAAAAAATAATGGAGTTCAAAGTTGTCAAGAAAGTCTTTAGGTAGAAAGTGAGACCAAGGATTGCGCTTGATAGATGAGAAGGTAGAGGGAAAGTGAGAGAAGGAAATGTCTATATGTCTGACTGAAAAGCCTGATTTGACAGCCCATCACAGTACATTTCAAATATATTTCTTATATGTCAATGTGGCCTATTTTCATGTCCTGACAGAATTATTATTTCCATTACTCTTAGTTGGTACTTCAGAGCTTCTGAAAGTTGAATTCTGTTTATCCCATAGCATGTATAATATTTATTTAGTTATAGATTCTAGTCTAGATTTTCTCACTAATAATGATGCTTTCTTTATCTGAAACCAATATTTATTAAAAAATATAATTCTAGGTATACTATGTGAACACAGATGTAAAACTCAATTGGTTATCTCATGAAAAAAATTCCCAGTAGTCATGAAAAAACTAGAGAAGAAACAGCAACAAAATTTTTGTTTCTCTAATCATAGAATTTTTTTAGTGAGTCTTTGAAATAAATAAAAATTTGGATAATTTAAAAAATTTCAGAAACAAAGCAACATATGATTTTGAGCTACTTTTACATTTCAGTTATCTAATTTTAGGATTAACTTTGCCAGTTATTGGTCCACTATTCACAGCCTATACATTAGTATATTCTTAGCATAGCACTATGTTATCTATTAATAAAGGCATTTCATTAACATATTCACAATCAACACTTTTAAAATTAAATTGATATTTGCTTGCATTTGCACTTGCATTTGAGTTATAAGACAGGTTTATAGATTTGAACAAATCAGATCACATGTAAGGTAAAAGCAATTAGTAATTTTTTGGACATTGACAAGTAAAAAATTTTTGTTTCGTTGAGCTTTTATCATCAATGATGAGTTTCCTATCATTAACCATAAAGCTTAACTTCCAAAATTATAGCTATATTTTATTTATGTTACAGAACATAGTAATATAAGAGATGGCTTGTTTATATGGGTGCCTTAAATGTTATTAAATCAGATTTTAATTGCCAAATATTGCTTGTTTATTCAAAACCATCTTTTAAAAACTACTTAATATTTAAACATGTGAGTGTTTTGTTGTATTTATATGTGAATACTAATGGTACTAATACTGATTCCAATCAGCTAACAACAAATACACACTTAGTACAAAAGAGTACAGTTAAAAAAGAAAGTATAGACACAATCTCTTACTTAAAAGAAATTACATTATTCTTGTGATTTGCTATATGATTAATAAAATTTAGGGGGCATTAGTTTTTGTATTTGAATATTACTATATCAACATTAATGTGAAAGGCAATTAAAAAACTTTTTTCCATCAGTTTCTGTAGTTATTACTTGTAGAATTTCTTTTAATATCTTCTTTTATATGTCATTGTATATTCAGTCCCTACACTTTTTCCTAATATGTTATCTAATTGTTACAGATAGATTTAGATTTATTCTGAAGCAACATAATTCCATTAAAAAATTATAAATCTCTAAAGTAGCGATTATTTTACCAGCAACACTAATCATGGCAAAATACAGCTATAGTATATTGCAGGCCATATATTTTTAAGCTTAGACAATTGAGTGTTCTACATATTTATTATATGTAGTTATAAATATATATACATATATATATGGAAGGGCTTATAGTAATACATGTATTTTTCATGAGAGAATGAGATTTAAATAATATTTAAAGTACTGCATTATGCAAAATTATATGATTATGTAAAATAATGCAATTTACTATCTTCTCTGAACTGAGATTATCCCATTTACTTGTTAACTTGGCTTCTAATTTGTTAACATTTTTTATAATATTTTTATTTTTATTATGGTGTTAATATGCTAAAACTTTTTTTCCATTCATATTCTTTGGAAATTTACATATGTTATTTTTATAATTTTATTTATTTATTTATTTATTTATTTTTTAATAAATTTATTTATTTATTTATTTATGGCTGTGTTGGGTCTTTGTTTCTGTGCGAGGGCTTTCTCTAGTTGTGGCAAGCGGGGACCACTCTTCATCGCTGTGCATGGGCCTCTCACTGTCGCGGCCTCTCTTGTTGCGGAGCACAGGCTCCAGACACGCAGGCTCAGTAGTTGTGGCTCACGGGCCCAGTTGCTCCGCAGCATGTGGGATCTTCCCAGACCAGGGCTCAAACCCGTGTCCCCTGCATTGGCAGGCGGATTCTCAACCACTGCACCACCAGGGAAGCCCTATTTATTTATTTTTATTGGAGTATAGTTGCTTTACAATATATTGTTAGATTGTACTGTACAGCAAAGTGAATGAGCTATATATATATATATATCTCCCCTCTTTTTTGGATTTCCTTCTCATTTAGATCACCACAGAGCACTGAGTAGAGTTCACTGTGCTTTACATATGTTATTGACAGTCTTAGTTTTGTCATTTTAACATGATTGATCATTTAGTCACTTGAATATTCTCCTCTTTCAGAAACAATGCAATAAATATTCTTCAACAGGTAAAATTATTCACTTTCACAAGAGTTTCTCTATGATTTACACCCAGAAAAAGAATTCTTGTGATTTAGGTTATATGCATATTTCTAAATACTAAGAAAAAACTATCCAATATGTTATTTCTATTTACATTCTCAGAGTATAAGCTTTATTTCTTAAAGGTATTTCTCAAAGTTAAAGACAATTTGGGGACAATTTCAATTATGGTTGCATGCAAAAACCCTAGATAAATATTTATAAATTGAATCCTTTTGATTTTGCATACTCTCTTTATATTGAAGCAAAACTTGGATTAAGGTAAAAGTCATGGGGCCTTATTTATTTCCTTCATAATATTATAAATGCTTCTCATCTGAATTCTGGAACTATTTACTCTTACTGTGGAGACATATGAGATCAGGCTAATAACACTCCTTCTCTTCCCCTTTGTAGGTAATCTGATTTTTCTGTCTTCTATATTAAACTTGAGTAACTAATGAGTTTATTTTAATATTGCTTTTCCCACATTAACTTAGGTAGAAGACAGACCTTTGTATTGTAATATTCATATTTTTTAAAAGATTGTTTCTCTGATATTCTTTTTTTTTGCATTATTTTCTGTTCTCTTATTTGGGACCGTTATTTTTGTGCACATTGGAACTTTTCTGTTTGTCTTCCAATTCTGCAATTTAATATTTATTTATACTTATATCTTTTCGCTTTTCCCCAACATTTGGTATGGCTTTCAATAGGTATTTCAAATGTTCTCACTTGTAATTTTTTGACTTTTAATGTTATAGTAATCTCTAAACTCTTTTTATTCTTCTCTTTTATAAGTTGTCAACTTTTTAATCTTTTTAAAAAATTGTTTCATCATTGAGTTGTTGATGTATTTTTTCAATTTTGTTTTGCTTAGTAATACAATGCTGTCCATAATTTTGTTGAGTTATTAATTGGAATTATGTCTTTGAATAATCCTTCTCGGCTATAAATTCTTTATCTTTTTTATATCATATGTAATTGTATCTTGGAGAATATTACTTATTTTTAAATATATTCATCAATTTACCGAAAAATTTTATTGCAGAGAGATAAAGCAGAGAGGTAGAGACATGAAAAGTGTCCACATAAGGTTCATGTTTGTTGTTTTAAATATTCTCCCATGAAATCTGTTTTTTTCTTAGCGATAGTGCTTTCAAAGGTTAGTATTTCAAAGACTGGTGCTGCAGAAAGTAAAGCCATCAAAATCACAAGGGCATTTTGTGTTTCCTGGATGTCTCTGCTTGCCTTCCATTTTTAGAAACATCTGGCTAGGTTGCTAAATTGAAAATAGAAATTTAATTTAAGCAAAATGTTTACCTTGGCACCATTCTCTCTTCTCCATGGGGAAATGTTTCATTTCATGATTTGATCAGGATTCTAAGACATACTATTCTTTTTTTTTTTATACATTTATTTATTCTATTTATTTATTTTTGGCTGTGTTGGGTCTTCGTTGCTGCGTGCGGGCTTTCTCTAGTTGCGGTGAGTAGGGGCTAGTCTTCGTTGCGGTGCGCGGGCTTCTCATTGTGGTGGCTTCTCTTGTTGCGGAGGATGGGCTCTAGGCATGCAGGCTTCAGTAGCTGTGGCACACGGGCTCAGTAGTTGTGGCACACGGGCTTAGTTGCTCTGCAGCATGTAGGATCTTCCCAGGCCAGGGCTCGAACCCATGTCCCCCGCATTGGCAGGCAGATTCTTAACCACTGTGCCACCAGGGAAGTCCTAAGACATACTATTCTAATCAACAGAATTTTAGATGGGATTTTCAAGACTAATAATGATTTCTAGAAAAGTGTGCATTTTGTTCTGGGTTACGTTAGTTTTTTGTTTTTCTGACATATCTTTTTCTACTTTAGTGCAACTACTACAGAATTTGACAAGAACACTCTCTGTAGCTTAGTTTCTTTAGTTGTTTCTTTGTTTCATGGAACACTTGTCTTTTAAATATTGGGGTTTTTTTTTCATTTTTTGTGGGTTTTAAGGGAGATAGATGAAGTAAAAACTACTTTCGACAACTACATTTCACAAAAGTTCCAAATATCAACTTTAAAATTGTTTCTTTCCTAATGTCTTCACAGTAACAGGGCCTATAAGAAATAATTGAGAGGAAAACTTTACATACACACACACACACACACACACACACACACACACACAGAAGAAGCAAGTGCTATCAGTGACTGTACACAGTGACACTATTACCATGTCTTCCTCCAGATAGAAAGTTAAAACAAAGTTTACTGCTATTGAATATTTTGTTAACAGAATTATAGTGGAAACATGATGTGTTGATGCTTAAAAACTGAACCTTTCAACTGAAGTAAAAAATGAACATAATAAAACATTCAGTGAGGGAAACATATGCAGCTATAAATTCTGAAGCTATGTGCTTATATACTTACTGTCCCTTCTCATCAGGAAGAGCTATATAAGTGGCAGTTGCTTGCCCCTAGTTCTTACAACCACAAAGCTAGACACATATTAATTACATTACTCAGAGTAGGACAATTTATCTTAATGTTTCAAACTTGGCATGTGAGTTTTACAGAGCTGAACTGTATAAATCAGGAAACATACTTACTGTAGCATCCTGGGTTCAGGAGTTTACACATCTTCTTATCAATTTTAAAAATGAATTTAACATCTCTTTGACTACTTGGTGATGTCTACTCTCTCTTGACTCTTCCACTTTATTTTCTCAGTCTCTCTGTACTCCATGTTTTTCTTTTATCTGCAACTAGTTCATAGGTTATCACTTCAAATATGATGAACCCAATTACCTTGTCGCATTGTCTATACAGCATAATTGTCTAGAAAAATCCCAGCCTTGAATAAAATACTCATTTGTGGAAGACAAGTCAACCTTGTTAGAGAACACTTGACTATGCAGATTGGCTCCGTTTTAAACTCATGATCACCAGATTCAAGTAGACCCTCAACAATGCTCCAGGTTCATCTTTGCTTTCCTTACCCTTTCTTTTTCTTTCTTTCTTTCTTTCTTTCTTTCTTTCTTTCTTTCTTTCTTTCTTTCTTTCTTTCTTCCAGCTTCCCTCCCTTCTCCCCTCCCTCTCTCCTCCCTTCTTCCCTTTCTCGCTCTCTCTCCCTCCTTTCCTTCTTCCCTCCCTCCCTTTATTATGATTATTTCAAAACATCATCTATATTCACCTAAAATTCTACTCTAAGAAAATAATCTCATTTTTTACTCCAAAAAGGAATGATAAGCAACAACATAGGAATCCCTTCAAATTGTACCTCTGAACCAAAAAACCTACTTGCACCAATACATTCATTCCTCTTTTATTACAATGTAAATTAGCCTTCTCTTGCTTTCCAGGTAGATTCCTTCTAACAAGGTTCTGATTTCTATCTTTGCTTCCTTCTCGAGAACCTCACTTTGTCATTTATTTCTTGTCTTCCTTGTATCTTCAGTCTCAGGCTCTCTGGTGACTCATTCTCATAAGCTTTTCAATGCGCTCCAATCTGTCACCAAACCAAAAAAAAATTCCTGAGCTACAAAGATGCTGACACATATATAAAATTTCTCTGGAGAACTATCCATTTATGTGTACCATAGGCAGGTTAAGATCAATATTTATAAAATAGAAATAGTAATTTTTACAGCTGGTCCTATCCTGCTCTTCTTCTTGTATTTTCCTCTCTAAATGAAAGTCACAAACATCTACCAGACAACTAAGAGATAAAGTGAGGCTTGGTATGCTATATAATATATATGTATATTATAGAATGGTACATAAGTATATTGTGAAGAATTTGGAGTTGAAAGGATGATTTTTTAGTTTAAAGAGAAATTCATGATCAAATTAGAGAAAAAGTAAGACAAAATAAGAGGCTATTTATAAAGATGGACACTTCAACGTGAATAAGTACTTTTACCATTAAACAAGTCATAAATTAAATGTTCAAGGCATTTTTCTCTGTGTAGAATTATTTGCATTTGTAATCTTAAAATATACCTATTCTACTTTAATTTTTATAATATTTATATATGATGTTGTATATGTAATTTTAAAATAAGAAATTTTATTTAGTTACTATTTTTTAATATTTTAGAATGTAGAAATATTGGCAAGGAAAAGTTAACAAAAAGTAAAATAAGGGATAATGCACTTTTACAACAAAAGATAAATGTATCAGTTTATAAAAATTTCCAAGTCCAAATGTTGCCATATATGAAACAAATATGGTTTATAACTCTACTTTGTAATATATGAGCCTAACATGTTTGTGTAAAATATATGCTCATGGAGTAGAAGCATGACTTTTTTGGGAGCTGATTATTTTTTAAACAGTACACTCTAAGTGGCTTATCATTATTCTCCTATTGTTAAGAGACTAGTCTCATAATTACCCATTGAAAATGTGCTGAGTTAACAAATTGATTGGCATACATATTGAAAGGATTTGAGAGATTATAGGGAGCAATATGCTTCTTTTTTTTTATTTAAACATCTTTATTGGAGCATAATTGTTTTACAATGGTGTGTTAGTTTCTGCTTTATAACAAAGTGAATCAGTTATACATATACATATGTCCCCATATCTCTTCCCTCTTGCGTCTCCCTCTCTATCCCACCCCTCTAGGTGGTCACAAAGCACCGAGCTGATCTCCCTGTGCTATGCAGCTGCTTCCCACTAGCTATCTATTTTACGTTTGGTAGTGTATATATGTCCATGCCACTCTCTCACTTTGTCACAGCTTACCCTTCCCCCTCCCCGTATCCTGAAGTCCATTCTCTAGTAGGTCTGGGTCTTTATTCCCATCTTGCCCCTAGGTTCTTCAGGACCATTTTTTTTAGATTCCATATATATGTGTTAGCATACGGAATTTTTTTTCTCTTTCTGACTTACTTCACTCTGTATGGCAGACTCTAAGTCCATCCACCTCACTACAAATAGCAATATGCTTCTTTTTATGAACTAAATAACTTTTATGAATCTGAGTAAAATTTTAAGACCTGAGGTTATCTTGCAATTGGTTAATGATCAATTAAAAAATCAACTCAAATTTGATATAGTTGATACTGATGGCATCAACTTCAAACAGCTTGCTGATGCAGTGAACAAATTAATGTAAAGCTATCCATTATTTCCAGAAGACTTTGAAATAAATATTTGGAGCTGCATATATATTTAAAGTTAGAGAGGTAAGAAAGAAAGTTCCAAATAACACAGGAAAACTAATAGTGCCCTTAATGTGTAGACAAGTCAGAGCCTCTGTTTTCTATTTATTGGTTTGCTTGAATGTTTGGGAGAAACACTGATTGCTGGCATGCATACATCTTGCATTTCTGAACAAAACTAAAATGTTAAAGATTTCCAGAAGAGCATGTGATGAGAATTTAGTCAGTTCGTAATGTAGGATCAAACATTACTGAATGTTTTGGTATACATAAGAACATAAAAATGAATGGAACACATTCTTGAATAATCTACTGAATGAAAACAAATGTTATCGATAATTACTATACAATAATAAGAGACAGTTTCACATAGAAATTGGACTGAAGGAGGGAAACCACTTCTTAAGAAGAAAATGAGGAAAATGGACTTCAGGAAAATTCAAGATACATGCAAAGGCATGTAGGCATGACTGAATGTGGGATATTTGGAAAATGTTCAACAGTTAAGGGTGGCCAAGGAGCAGGATGTGGCCATTTTATAGATGAGATACTAAACTACCTGAGACAATTCATCAAGCCACGGGTATCACTTCAATCTATAGGGACTCACAAAGTAATGTATACATAGTAATCACGAGATGAAACCATGATCCAGTTTGAGTTTTAGTTTGTATTTTAGAGAAAGAATAATAGTGAAGAAGATTACTCGGAGAGACAGACTATATAGACAAGGATATTATTATGAATAAACACAATCCTGAGGAATTTTACTAAAACCTGGGGTTTGAGGTGGAGAGAAGGGATTTTTAACAAATATTAAACTTATTTGTCTCGTCAGCGTTATCCTTGCTTTGTATTTCATGAGTGTTGCATTTAACCCATACCAAATGTAGACAGAAACAAACTTGAATGAGGTAATATTTTCAAAATTATAAATAATAAAGACCCTTTCAAACCAACTGCCCTTTCAGTATGTCAATCACTGAGGCAGCTGTGTCATTGGTTCAAATGATTTACATATATTATTTTTATTTGCCCTTATCCTATGTAAATCTCTTATATGACTGTAAAAATTCTACAGACAGCAGTGCCTTTTACCTAGTCTGCTATCTCTGGGCATCAGAATCTGAAGTGAAATTGTAGCAGTGAAACAGGATAGAACAGCTCTGGAGATCCATCTATTTGGAACAGCGAAGGGAAGCTTTAACTGAGGAGGGCCTCACAGTATTAAGACGTCAACAGGATTTGTAGCACATTACTGAAACCTCACCAAAGCATGAGGATTATTTCCAATTTACTGTCAGTCAAGTTAAGCACATTTGTATAAGATAAATTATTCATGATACACAATTCTTATGATATAAATTTCCAATTTTTCCTCATTACAGCATCCCTACAGCTAAGTGAATTGTTTCAATTCTAACTATTCCATATTTCTTTTATGCATTTATCCATAGCCTGTTCATGCTATTATGAATTTCCCTGTTTTTCTGCGCTGTGCTGTCACTTCCCAGTATTAAAACCTTCTTTGATGCTAATAGGAAATATTCATATTCTGTTTTTGTCCCTGCAAAATATTTAGGGATCCAATCTTTATCAGAAGGTCTTGCTCTCTTATTTTATGCCATGTGTTTTCTGCTTAGTCAAGAACTACTTTCACTTTCTTTTCTGCCCTGACTCCATGGGGGTTCATTCTCTTTACCACCAGTGTCCAGCTGCCATTCTATTAGGTGTGTTCATGATCAAGGCTTCCCTTAGACAAGTGGGGCTACAGTTAATGTACCCTCCGGATTCTGTTTGGGTATCAGATGAAAATAATTTCTTTATTACTTTAACACATGAGATACATTGTAAATCCCTTGAAAAACTAAAATATTTATCCTGATCTACAGCATCTCTAGTGGCTGTACATTTTTTAGCATTTCATATATAGTCTTTAGTCAGATATTTGCACATCAGTGGTAAAGAAACACATGCATCTGAAGAATAATGACAAAACAAGTTTAATTAATAGTGTAACAAATGCTATCAAGAAACCATATAAGAATAACATAAGATTGAACTGGGGTTGTTAGTGAGCGTCCGGATGAAGGCTTTACGTCACTAACAGCAAAGCTAATGATATCTAGAAATACGAGGGCATTGAGATGCTGTTTGGCCCTCTGTTTGGGGAAGCATTATTCAAAGTGACAGCAATTATGTCTTGGTTTTACTTTCGATGTTTCTCTACAATATGTTCAAATATAAAGATATATAATGGCTCATTAGTCACTATTACGTTATTTTTTCCTCATAATTATGTGCATGTGTTAACTCCATTTGACACCATAAAGAAGAAGAAATATTTATCTTCTAAATCAGTAAACTTTTAAAAATCATCATAGCATTATGTTAGAAACTTCAGCATAGATGTTGAAAATAAAATCTCTGAATCTATAGAATTTAGAATGTCACATTAAATTTTATACTATAATAAGAAAAACAATTATCAAGAAGGTCATTATCACTCAGTTAATGCTGCTAGTATCTTTCAATATGTAGATTTATCTAAAGAAATTTGAAATGCATGTAATATTTGATATATTTAAAGACTGAAAAGGTCTTGAATTTTCCCTTTTAGAATGACACAATCACACATGAAAATGCCAAATTACTTAAAATAAGACTCTGGAGCCTAAAGTAATTTATGATTTTTGAAAAGTTCTTTATTGGTACGTACAGCTAAATATTGCAATAATGTGTACAGCATAAAGCGAAACAGATGCAGAAAAACATATCTTTTTAATCTCACTGACAAAGATAGCTACAATAGCAAATCACTTGCATAGTGTCTAGATGGGACCCAATAAATATTTGTGGGCTATCATTTAACTATTTTGTGCTTGGATGATGATAAGAGAACAAAAGAACACTTGTCCTTGGAAAAGAGAAGGTTTTTTTAATGTTATGGTGGTATCATCTAATGCAATGTTTGCCATATTGTAGATCTAGACTCAGTGGAGGGTGAAATTAATGTAGGGGTTTGTTCCTAACATTTCAACATGAAATAAATTAGACTAAAATAGGAGAAAGTGGATTAAATGGTGTATTTCAAATATTAAGGGTAAGTATATTGCATGAAATTTCTACATGTTTGTGTATGCATTTGATACTATTTAGCCAGTAATAGCTAGTGTGGCCATACAAATTGTTGATTTTGGGCACGCTTATGAGTTAATGCATCCATTCTGATGCTATAGGCAATGAGAAAATGTCTTTAATACCAACCCTGAATATTATTTATATAATTTTTACATGTCTATGTCAAAGATATTTCTTACTGTTGTTTACAATCAAAATGTTAGAGCAGACCTGTGACTGTAAATACATTTTTGTAATAATCGGTGGTGCCACTGGGAGTTGTGAAATGTACTGCATTAACACATGGCAGCAACTAATAAAGTTATCTTCGAGCAAAATAAATAAAAATAACTACAATATTTTAAAAAATTAGACTTCCACTCAGAACACCTAGAGGGCATGTTCTGGAGAATATGTAAGATCATTACTTTTTTTTTTATTAGCTACCATGCTTTCTGTTCTCTTTCTTCATCCAGTTTGAAGTCAACCTAAAAACTTGATGGGAGCTAAATGTTTCCATTTTCCAGTAATGAATAAGAACATAAACTGTACAAATTGTGGATAGATAAAAGTGAGTGGCCAAGAATATTTTCATCTCCAGTGATTCTGCATTCAAAGAGATGGCTAAATGCTTATAAAACAGGTCAGGGTCCTCATGCAAATTATATCATTTGTAGAGAGGAATTGAGTCCTGCCCGCTAGTGCATGTGTTTATGTATAAGTAAGACACTGAGAAATAATGTTCTTGCCAGCAGCAAAGGCAGCCCAATCAATCTTGCTCTATTCTATTCACAGTGTTGTATGAGAATACTGTACCCTGCCCACCCTAAGAGGAATTCTTGTCCACACTCAACACTTGATTCCATTTTCCATTTTGGAAACTCAGAACCTCAGAACTTTATTGAAAAAATATTACCTTATACGTGGAAGTAAAGTAGGTAATATATAAAAATAAGAGTATTATGTATAATGTTATGACTCTTTATTCCTAATAAATTAGAATATATTTTAGGAGAGGACTCAATTTTTTAACGAAATGACAACTTTAAATTATAAGTCAGTGTTGTTATCTATTGCATTGGTATCCCTCAAATATCTGAGGGATATTGATATTTGGAAAATAAAAAGACTTCTGTGTTATTTATCTTAGAATATCAAACCAAGTAGACTCTTAGAGACCTGACAGTCTCCAAGGAAATATTATTCATTATGTATTTACAGTTATTGGATTAAAACTTTGTAATGTGCAGTGTTCAATTAATAATAATACAGAGCAGGGTGAACTATGAAATACACTGTGCTTTTTTAAAAGCTCTAATATGAGAAAAGACAAGCAGTTTGTCCTAATGAATGCATCTAATTGGTGCACTTTATTATAAAACACTGGAGCAGCATTTTTCAAGAGGCAGTTCTATCTGTAACTGGCTGTCTTCAGCATGTCAGGGTGTAATAAATGTGCTGCAGACTAGAATTGCTGATTAGCATTTCTGGAACCCCAGGAAGTTAGTAAAAGCTGTTTGCCATTAAAGAAAGACCTTTTTAGCAGCCTTCTGAAAGAGAGCTAGAGTCCAATGACCTATGGTTGTTATTCAGTGTAAGTAACTTTCGGAAGATTTCCTATAATGTATTTGGTGCTATATGTGATTAAAAAGGAAGAAAAATGTTAATGAGAAAATTATGATGCCTCATTGTAGTGTAATAACATTTCAGTATTTCCCATGTTAAGTATGTTTTAGGGCTTCCCTGGTGGTGCAGTGGTTAAGAATCTGCCTGCCAATGCAGGGGACACGGGTTTGATCCCTGGTCCGGGAAGATCCCACATGCTGCAGAGCAACTAAGCCCATGTGCCACAACTACTGAGCCCATGTGCCACAGCTACTGAAGTTCACATGCCTAGAGCCCATGCTCCACAGCAAGAGAAGCCACTGCAACGAGAAGCCTGCACACCGCAATGAAGAGTAACCCCCGCTCGCCACAACTAGAGAAAGCCCACGCACAGCAATGAAGACCCAATGCAGCCAAAAATAAAAAAATAATAATTAATTAATTTAAAAAAGAAAGTATGTTTGAGATGTCTAGCACAAGGGGTATCTTCACTATAATTACATGAATCACATTAATTTCTTTTACATTTTTTTTTCATGTTTCTCAGTAACTCAGAGTCAATAATACATGTAAATCAGCCAATGGTGAAAAGATAAATGAATAAGACTAGATTTCAGAAGAGTTCTTAGTGATGACAAGTAAGGCCAAACCACAAGTCACTTATGAAATCGAGTTTGAGCAGCACACTCAAAGGAAAGTTGTCTTCATTTTCTTTCTTAATAGACAATATAACAGAATGTAACCTTAACACAAAACTTTTGAAAAACTGTGTAGCTACAATATTTAATCCTGAAATATTAAAATAATGCCTTTAATAATAATTTTCAAGAAGTAAAATGTAAACACAGAAACAAATCATATACTGATACAGATTAATCTTCAGTGCTTTCAACCTGTTAGTATATTGTTACTCTCAATCTCTTCTAACAATTATTTCTAAAAATAGAGTCTCATAATTCATCTACAGCTAACTTCAATTTAAATAAAAATATTTTACATAATGTATTTTATAGTTGGAATCCCTTGAATTTTTAAAACTAAACATGTAAATACTTCTATGTTAAGAAATGAAATTATTCTTTTTCATAATGATATTTATTTTTATTTTTAATTTTTTTACAAGAGCTCATACGTAAGAAAGAACACATCAAACACAGTAGAATGGTATCCTATGGGAAATGAGGAAGAGACTGGAACATAGTATGTGCTTAATAAATAGCAACTATTATTATTATTACTCTTAAGAAATGAAATTATTCTTTTTTTTTTTAAGAAATGAAATTATTCTTAATGCCAGTCTTCTGAATTAGAAGCCATGGTGGTTTAAAATACAATGCATCTAGTGTGTGGACAGAAAAAATGAATTGAAAAAATAAATAGTATATAACACAAAACCAAAACTAATCTTACACAAAAATAGATGAAAGTGAAAGGATGGAAAAAGATAAGTAGTAACCAAAACAGAGTTGGATTGACCATGCTAATATCAGAAAAAATTAGCCTTTTAATTTAAAAAAGTAGAGACAAAGAACATTATACATTAATAAAAGATTTAATACAGCAAAAAGATGTAACAATTATGAACATTTATGCTTCTAGTCATGGATCCTCAAAATTTTATGATATAAAATTTGACAGAATGGAAGGGAGAAAGGGCTCTACAATAATACTTGAAAACTTCAAAACCCTACTTTCGATAATTGCATATCCACATGCAAAAGAATAAAATTAGATCTTTACCTTAAACCATGTACAGATATTAACAAAATGCATAAAAGACCTAAATTTAAGAGTTAAAATTTTAAGGCTCTTAGAAGAAAACATTGCAGAATATCCTCATGACATTGAATTTCGTGATAATTTCATGGACGTGGCACGAAAAGCATAGTTACCCAAAGATAATAGGTAAGTTAGATTTCATTAAAAGTAAGAAATTTTATGCATCAAAGTATATGATCAAGAAAATGAAAGATGACTTACTGAACAAGAGGAGATATTTTCAGTCATATTACTGATAATGGATTAGTACCTAATATATAAAGAACTCCTACAACTTAGCAACAACGACAAAAACCCAATTCGAAAATGGGCAAAGAAGCTCTATTTACAATAGCCAGGACATGGAAGCAACCTAAGTGTCCATCGACAGATGAATGGATAAAGAAGATGTGGCACATATATACAATGGAATATTACTCAGCCATAAAAAGAAACAAAATTGAGTTATCCGTAGTGAGGTGGATGGACCTAGAGACTGTCATACAGAGTGAAGTAACTCAGAAAGAGAAAAACAAATACCGTATCATATGCTAACCCATATATATGGAATCTAAAAAAAAAATGGTTCTGAAGAATCTAGGGGCAGGACAGGAATAAAGACGCAGACAGAGAATGGACTTGAGGACACGGGGAGGGGGAAGGGTAAGCTGGGATGAAGTGAGAGAGTGGCATGGACATATATATACTACCAAATATAAAATAGCTAGCTAGTGGGAGAAGCCGCATAGCACAGGGAGATCAGCTCTGTGCTTTGTGACCACCTAGAGGGGTGGGATAGGGAGGGTGGGGGGAAGATGCAAGAGGGAGGGGATATGGGGATATATGTATATATATAGCTGATTCACTTTGTTATACAGCAGAAACTAACACACCATTGTAAAGCAATTATACTCCAATAAAGATGTTTTTAAAAATGGGCAAAGAACTCAAATAGACATTTCTCCAAAAAAGATATACAGATGGCCACTAAGTACATGAAGAGATGCTCAATATTGTTAGTCATTAGAGAAATGCAAATCAAAACTACAGTGAGATACCACTTCACACTAGGCTTCATATAATGGGGGAAAAAATGGGAAGAAAACAAGTGTTGGTGAAGATGTGGAGACTTTGAAACCCTTGTGCATTGCTGGTAGGAATTAAAATAAGGCAGCAGATTTAGAAAACAGTTTGGTGGTTTTTCAAAAGGTCAAACATAGAATTGCCGTATGACACAGCAATTCCACTCCTAAGTATATAGCCAAAAGAACTAAAAGCATAAGCTCAAATAGATATTTGTAAACCAATGTTCATAGGAGCATTATTCACAATAGCAAGACGTTAGAAACAAAATGTGGTATACACATAAAATGGAATGTTATTCAGTCACAAAAAGAAATGAAATTTTGACATATGCTGCAATACAGATTGATATTGAAAAAGTTATGCTCAGTGAAGTAAGTCAGGTACAGAAGGACAAACATTGTATGATTTCGTTTATGAGGTATCTATAATAGCCAAATTTATATAGAGAGAAAACATAGTAGAGATTATCATGGGCTGTGGGGAGAGGACAAAGGGAAGTTACTGTTTAATGGGTCGACAGTTTTATTGAGGATAATGAAAATGTTTTAGGAGTTGGGTAATGGTGATGCTTATACAATATTGCAAATGTATTTAATGCTGCTGAATTGCAAATCTTCTCATGCTTAAAACAATAAATATCATGACACATTTTACCACAATAAAAAAATAAACAAAAAATCTTTAGAAAAAAAAAGCACTGGCATTTTTAGGACTCTGAGCAAGTTATTTATTTACGTAATTGTCTTGGTTTTACTGTTTTAAACTGTAAGCATTCAGTAACAGATATGGTTATTATGCACACATGTATATATGCATGATTATATAAATGTTCATGACCAAACATTGATAAAGCATCTACTTCAGGGTAATCTCACTCAGGTAACTAAAATGAGAAGTGCTCACTCAATAATGAAAACTTTTCCACTTGTATAGGTTATGTCATAAATCCCCTCTGAGGCTTTGATGAAAGGTGGGTCTCTTCTTTAGAAAAATAAATTCCTCTACACACACACACACACACACACTTCCAAATGAATTTCTGTGGTCAATTACCCTCTGATGTCCATCCTTGGGCTCTGGATTTAGAATCTTTAGTAATAAAAGCTGGCCCTCTTCTTCAGAAAAATAAAGTCATCTAAACCTTATAAACACACACATCCACACACACACATCCACACATTGTTGTAAGGAGCTTTTTGAGTTCAAATACTCTCTATACTCCATGAATGGGACTCAGGTTCAAAACCTTTAAGTGATCCTCTTACAAAGAGATGAGGCTCTAATGAAGTGATACAATACCTAGAATGCACTCAATACTCCGGACATGAAGCTAGCTGTATAATATTTTCTTCTCTACTGGAAATAGCATATACAATTACATATCCTAACACTTTAATTGAAAGTAAAACTTCATTTGGTTCTACCATGCATCCCCTTACTGCCATTTTCTATTTAAAAGAGAAAGATACAGGAGCAAAACAAAATTATTTTCTGGTGTTCTTACTAATTTTTGAACTTTACTAGAAGTAGGAATACTTACTGATGATACATCAGGTATTTTAAAATAATACACTTGATATTTCAAGAATTTGTTTAGCTTGATTTTGACTGTCATGCATATGCATATGTTACATAGCCTGTGTCATTCAAATCCTTCTAACCACCTCCTTCAAATTTACATAATAATCATTAATATCGTCATCTGCATATTTACTCTAAACACATTTGGTGGTTTAAACCATAAATTTGTTCTTGCTATAACTTCTTATATAGAATTAGCCATCATTACCTTACAATTACTCTTTCACTGTATTCTTCACAGACGTCAGTCAGATTTATCAAGTGTAGGCTTAATATCATCTAAACTTTATTGCCATAACTGCAAGTATCCAGGGATGTCTTACAGTACAAAGCCATTAGCACTAACTGCACATGAAATTCAGTGCCTTATAGAAGCCAATGTACTTGTCATCACTTCTCAGGAGCTAAAAAGCTGCGACCACCAGTGTGTTTCATGTTCACTTTCTTATTTCTCATACACAATCAACTATTTAATCTCCGAGGTTACAAACATAGTACTACTCAGTTATTTACTCTTCATAAACGATCTAGTTCCACTTATGAATGTCAAGTCATAATAGAGATTATGATACATGAATGCTTATAATAGGCTTATTAAAACAGGTTGTTACATTCTTATTATTGTTCAATATTGACATCAACAAAGTGAATGACAATAAAATGATTATGTTTCAGAATATGTCATAAAAAGTCACAAAAGAACATAATAAAATGTTATTATGCACCATAAGGAAAATAAATAGTTTTGGGAATAAAACAGTGGAACCACTAAAAATGTTGTGAAAATGATATCATAGTCCTTCGTGGCCAAAATATAATATCAGATAAGACCATGACATAAAAGTTACATCGAAATTAAACTAGTTCATTTCAAACTTGAAACCACATAGAAGCTCAGATAGCTGGAGAAAAATATATTTAAATTTCTATTGTAATCAAACACATAAAAATTAATATTGTGAATTTTTTTCTTAAACCAAAAATACTGCATTTAATGATTCTGTTAATAGGATAGTTTGTATTAAGTGGAACAAAGATAGTTGTTTAGATGTGTGAATGATTCACAATGATGAAACTTGATAGAAAACAGTTGATAATATTTCAATAGGGAATGGAAGTCTTACACATCTTATCCAGTGTTCATGATTAACAATTGAAAAGAAGGATCAGTGGTAGTCTAAAAGAATGCCAAGCAGTCTAGACAGTCTGACACTTAAAAACTGCCTTCAAACGTGTATAATATTAAGTGGAGTTGATGCAGAGTCACTAAGCAATGTACAACAAAAAGAATCAGAAAAACAAAATTCATATAATGTGATATGTGAGTTTCATCATAAACCACTTTGTAAATCCTATGTAGGGAAGGAAAAATAATTTCCCCTCTACCTTTCTGAATTCCTAACTGAGATCCCTGTAAGATAAATTAATAAGAGAAGACACACAAAAGATTATTAACATGTATACTTCACGTGTGCATGGGAGATAGGGAAAAATGGGCAACTCCCTGTGGTGTTACTTGTGGCTTGGTGATCAAATACTATCTTAACAGGGAAAGGAGAGAGGGGATGCAGTCCTCTTGGGTGAGAGTAAATTATTTTTAGGAAAGATGAGTGGGCCCTTAGAAGAATAGACAGGAGGTATGATTGTGACAAAGTATGTCTGGATGTGGGTCCAACTAGTGGGGAAGACTAGTTGTCTGTGATTGGTTGTTTTTAGGTATGATTCTTAACCTTGAGGCATTTATTGGAATTTACTCTGGCTAAGGTTTCTATTTGCTCCTACAGGCTGCCAGGTCATTAGAGACTAATGGTCTCCATGTTCAATCACTTTAACAAGAGAAAGCTTCATCCTGCTCTTACTGTTTTTCAAGTGCCGGAGTTCAAAATAATCGATATACCAAAGTGGCATATTTTGGCATGGCATTTTCTATCCTTCACCTAAAAAAAGCAGAATAGATAGGGAAAAGGTGCTCGATTAGAGGTCTAATGGCATATATTACAATAGATATTGGATATCAGGCCAAGGTGCAGCTTTACTAAGTGTGTTCAAGGAATATTTGTACTGAAAAAGTTTTGTGAGAAAAAAAGAAATCTGATCTCAAATCAGTTTGGCCCTACATCTTATGCTAGGACCAGCGAGTTTACATCATCATATCCAAGGCTTTGAAAGTCCTGCTGGAAAGACCTTTAACTTCATTAGCTTACCATTTTCCATACTCATTATAACAACAATTTATATTTTTTATTTCACTTTTTTAATTTCATTGAGTCATTGTTTTGGGGGTTTAAGGGAGTGCCTATTACAGAAAACATGTCATTGACTTTTCAAAACTGAATATCGTTGATTTCTTTTTATGAGAAAGATTAATCTACTTACATTTGTTATCACAATGAAAACTATTGCATTTGCTGGGACTTAATTTTACCATCTTGTTTTATTCACTTATACTTCTCTCATCCCTTAATATTGATTTTTTGCCAAATGGAATACATAAATATTATATATATATATATATATATATATATATATATATATATATATACACACACACACACACATATATGGTTAGTAATGATAGATAGACTCAATTGAATTTTTCCAAGGGACCACTTTAAGCATTTTAAAAAACCTTTTTAAAATATGGATTTATCAAATTATCTCTAAGAGCTAAAAATGAGTGTCTACTGGCATCTTATTAATTCAAACAGAAATTATATTTAATCTCTTCCTATTTCCTTCCTTTATAGCATTAATTTTGGTTGGCGAGTTTTAGTGTTTACAACAATTCATTTATTTATATTATATAATATATTTTGTGTATTTACTTCTCACGAATGTCAACAACATTAACATTGTTTTGTAATAACCCTTGAAAATGATTTTGGACTACAATTGAGTTATTGTATAAGAATCATCTGTGGAACAGTTTAACAGTTCATATTCTTGGACCATATCTGGTTTTGATTCAATATAATTTGGGGGCAAGTTTTTAAATCTACATTTTTTAAAGTTTTCAGGTATAATCCTGATGTATAGCCAGATTTAGGAGCTATTCCTTATTGCTGGATTAGTGGGCTTCCATATAAAATGCTATGGCCTTTGTAAGAATGTGCATGGAATTTGTTACTTAGGGATCACAAAAATCTTTGTTAAAAATTAGCTATATACTGATAATACCTTAGCTATAATGAAATATTTGGAAGTGTGAGAAGATACAATTCATTACCAAAACTAAAATTTTACTTTTAGAAAAATATATGTACAAACTGAGTCCAGAGATTGCTATAAATAATTATTTTATTTTTCATCAAGTTTCCATCAGTTATTCATTACAATGTTACCTCACATGGTCAACAAGTGTTCCCTTTTTTTAGATATCCCCCCAGAATCTCTCTTCTCTCCAAAAGTCTGGGCTGGCCATTAGACCCTATGCGTTGTGGAAAAGGGGCTTTACATACGTGCAAGTCCCTCGGAGTGAATAATATTGGGAGAGGGGAAGCACATTTTCTTGCTGTACACATCACACAGTATAAATCTTTTTGTTATTTTAATGTCTATGTCACTTTCTCATTGTTCCAAAGACCTCTGCATAGTTACAAAATGAGGGGAAAGCAAGGAGTAGAAAGAAGTCCTTTTTGCCACATTTCCTAGTTGTAATTTATATATGTCAAATATATTTGGTTGTCTCCATGCCCTCCTTATGCCACGTTAGATAACTAGAGTGAACACATCTTAAATTTTACTTTGAGCAAAAAACTTTTGTCTGTGTATATAAGATCAAGAGTTAAGATTGATGCTTTTTAAAGGGCATGCATTTCATGAAGTAGTCATCTGAATTAGGTTGAATGATTGATGTGAATAGCAGAAAAAAGAACAGAGCAAGTTTCAGATTCAAGGAAGAATGAAAATGTTTCTTAATGTAAAGAAGGTGATTGGATGTGGCAAAGAAAGGTGACTTTTACCACATTCGAAAAAATCTGCCCATTAGAAAACTGTTGACCAGAATAAATCTGGAGTAGTAGAGGTAACATGAAAAATCAATGACTGCACTATATCTAGAAGAGATACTTGTCTGTGTGGGGGGAAAAAAATGGAGAATGTCAACAAATTGTATCCTGGCCAGATAGAACATAACTACTATAAACTGATCCATGGTACTCCTTTTGCTGGGCACATAGGGAAGAAAGGCAGAAAACAATTTAGGAAAAGAAAATTTCTTCCTACTATTCACATATTGGAATGTGGCCAGTGTCAGCAATTCTGTAATGAATAAGGAATGTCAGCAGAAAGACAAGTAAGATACAAGTAGAACCTCTTTCACTTAAATGATTTTACATAGACATTTTGTTCTTCCATTGAGGCCATGGGTAAATTTTAAATAATATTTAAATTTAACACTTAAAGTTTGTATGAAAGAAGAGAAATAGTTATAATTTTAGACAATGTTATTCTAGCAAAAGAGTGGTGGTCTCTACTCAAGTTCCCAAAGTTGAAACAAAACACAGAGAGAGAATTTAAGAAAGGAAAAATGCAAGAAACAAATTGTGACATTTCAAATGGAAAATTGTGAATTATGATTTTCTTCTTAATCAGTAATTCTAATAAATATTCATTACCTAATAATTAAAATTTTGCAAGTGTTAATATTTTTCTTAGAAAAGAACCCTGTATTTCATTTATTCTAAGAAACAGTTTCAGTTGTAATATCTTCTTAATCAGATTACTAAAATTTTTACCATTTTTTAAGATACTTCATATTAAACTTAAAGGTATAGTCAGTTGATGCTTTAGGAATTTTTTTGTATTTAATGTGCTTAATACAGTTAATATTTATAATCAGATTTTCACCCTTCAGTAAGTATTTTTCTATACTTTTTTTTAAAGCCCTCATATGGAGGGATTATTCTGTCCTAGATCTAATTGTTACCAAAATCAAGTTCAGCTGCTCGCCACTCAAAAGCCAATAATCGAGAGGCAAATGTCAGTAGAAAGGAAAGGTACTTTAATCAGAAAAGCTGGCAGTCTGGGGTGAAGATGAACTCATGTCCTGAGACCAACCCCGAAGATTCTACTCAGCCATGACAGTTTTTAAAGGGAAAAGGGCTGGGGGAAGAATCTCAGTGAATCATCGGGGCAGGAGGTTGAGTTCAGCTTGATTCTCCATTGCTTGCAGACTGGCTGACACTTTCTTCAGATTTATCTTGCCCACGTGATCTGTCTGCAGGATTGCTAAGGGGGGTTTTGGGGGTAGAGAGCTAGTCATTCTTTACTTAATTCTTCATTCTTCTTTTTATCTAAGAAAAGAACTAGCAGGTTAGGCAAGGCATGGTGTGAATTCAGGAGAGCATAAGTCAGGAGTTAGGTAAAACTGCTAAGTTATCTCACTCCTATAAGTAGGTTCTTTCAAGGTTAGAGGGCAACAGAAATGGGCAAACAGGAAAAGGGCAAAAGAGCTGCTTTCATAATAACAAATATGTATGAAATTAACGTGGTTTTTTTTTTTTTTGCTTTTTTGTAATAGTTTTGAAAAGCAAATATTGCGTAGCGTGATTTTATATTAAATTATCTAATTTCAAATATAAATAATTTTTAAAATTTGCAGCGGTTCAGTCAACAAATATTTGTTGAGTGTGGACTTAGTAAAGGCTCTTGTATTAAAATCTGGGGATAAAAAGGTAAACAAAGAGACAAGTTTCAGCCCTCTTGGTACCTATACAAATGGATGAATTTGAGTTCACTGATAAACAGCAAATAAACACACGTGTCTAAACCATCTTACTTCTTGTGGAGAATACCAATAAATTAGTGTACATATAAATAAATGATATTTGAATGCATCTTGCTGAGATAAGCCAGCACGTTCTGATTCATGTTTAAACATCTAGTTGGTTGTATTTCTTTCTAGTCAGGAGCCCCACAAGAAAAAAAAAGTAGTATTCCATTGTGTTAGCATGAATGTATAATGCTGAATTCTCACAGCAGACCCATGGGATCTTACCCAGCACCAAACTTTGCCTTTGATTCAAATGATACCACAGCTCTGGGACAAAGGAACATTTTTTTCTTTGAGGAGTTGGAAACCCAGCAAATATTGCTCTCAAAACATGTCTCTTCTTTCCCGTATTACAGTGCCCTTGGTGTTGTGGGGTAATGTGTGTGGAAACATTGATCAACAAAGAGCTTTTTAAGCTGTTTAACCTCTTTGTTTTTATTCCTTTAAGTACTCAGACAGGAAAAAAGCTTACATGATTAAGCTCATTCTCCAGCCAGCCATGCCCCACAAATCTATACGTTCCAGGTTGATTTACAGATATATCCACAGAAAAACGGGACTTTGCTATTTTTAAGCTAATAAATTTACAAGGAAGTCTGAGGTACATCATTAGCATATTAAAGAAGGAGGGATATGGTTTCACAGGTATGGAGGAAATAGGGTATAGTCCTATCCATTAATTTGGATAGCTTGATTAATCAATCTGATTAATAAGTGCACTCAATAAGATTAATAACTTTAATAGTGAAATAAGTCAGAAAGAGAAAGACAAATACTGTATGTTATCACTTCTATGTGGAAGCTAAAAAAATAAAACAAATGAATGAATATAACAAAACAGAAACAGACTCACAGATATATAGAGAACAAACTAGTGGTTATCAGTGGGGAGAGGGAAGGATGGAGGGGCAAGATAGAGGTAGAGGTTTAAGAGGTACAAACTACTATGTATAAAATAAATAAGCTACAAGGATATACTGTACAGTACAGGGAATATGGCCAATATTTTATAACAACTTTAAATGCAGTATAACCTATAAAAATAAAATAGTCAAACTCAAAGAAAAAAGATTAATAACTTTAAGAGTTATAGAGTTGTTATAACATTTAAAATAAATTATATAAAACTTATTGTGTACTTTCCACAATACCCAGCACATAGTAGGCTCTAAATGTTAGCTGTGAGTATTCTAAAAGTGAATGACAGTAAAATTAGTTTTCAAAAATATTTAAAGGATTGAAAGTATTATTACTTTTTGTGGTAACTAAAGTAACTGGCAATGCTATTTTTGTAGAGATTTGCCTAGCATTCATTGTGCAAACAGTCTCACTAACCAGGGATGCAGGAAAATTCAAGTTCTAAGACTGTCTCTGTATCATGTAGAAAAGTTAAAAATAAAAAATCATTAATAAAATTAGTATCAGAAATAGAAGAAATACTGTTAATAACAGTAGAAAAGGAATTTAAGACTGTGAATATATAAAGTTGTATGCCTGCATATATTCCTGGAATAAATAATCATTATAGTAATTCTTATATTCTTAATTCTTAATTCTGGAACTATTTTAAACATTTTTATAGACGTGATTTCTTTCTTAATTGATGGAATGCCTATTATTCATTTGTGAAACCAGAAAGAAATAAATAGTACTGAAAAATAATCTAATTTCCTTAGTTATCCTTTAAGAACAAAATATTTTTAACCTCCTTGGACTATTGAACAGAATATATTAAGGAACATGTATTAGTAATGGCACAAATAGCTTACATAGTAACCATGTATATCTTACTGCCAAAGAACTTAAAATCATAAGACTTTGATTTAAACCCAGTTTTTTCACTAACTAGCTTTGTAATATTTCTTGTCTCTGTAAATAAAGATCTCAGTTTTCTTACCAATGAAATTGAAAAAAAAAACCAATACTAGAGGATATCAAAATAAGCCACCCCAAAATATGCCACTCTGGCGTATTGATTGTTTTGAGCTAAAGACAATTGAGAAGAAGCAGATACAAGAAAAACTCTTTGCTTTCCCCCATTTACCTAAAATCAGTATAAAATTTTGTAAAGGTGAACCATTTCTTTACTAGGAAGGACAGAAGTTAATCATTGGAAACTGAGGAAATTTACATAGCAAACCTTACTTCCTAGCCCTATCTTCCATTAGTTTTCCCAATACATTTATCCTCCCACAATTTGCTGTCCCTAGAATGTCCTTATCCTCTGTCTTCTGACTTCTGTAAAAAGTGTATTGTTCTTTTGTTAAAACGCTGTGAAAACCCAAGTTCTAACCACCACTTTGAGTTACTCATCACTGGATTCCCCTATATGTACATGCAATGCACACATTAATAAACGTTTGTTTGTTTTTCTCTTGTTAATCTATCTTTTATTAGCCTAATTTGCAGAGCCCTAACCAATGAACCTGAGATGAGTACAGGAAAAATAATTTTTTCCTCCCTATAATACCTACTCTGACTTTCAGATCAAGAATTCAAAATGTATGTCAAATTCTTTCATAAGAAAAAAGGACAATAACAATGTTAGTATTTGAAAGTATATTTCTCTTAACTATTTTCTTAAATTTAGATAATTTATTGATCACATCATTCTGCCAATTCAGACAGGACTAATGTCTGCAAAGCAAAGCTTAGTAATTCTACAGAAAAATAAAACAACTAGTATATATATTTAGTCACTGCTGAAGACTCAGCAAAGCCTTCAAGATTCCCATACAGGGCAAGGCCACCTGTCACAGGAGACAGAAACCCCTCTATATATCTTCCTGGGAGATGAGAGCCAAAAATTGTTTTGAACCTACTATGTGCTAGGAACTGTCCCTCAGGTTTATATTCATTAGCTCTATTTTTTTTAAATAATTTTTTAAAATTATTTATTTATTTATTTATTTATTTATTTATTTATTTATTTATTTTTGGCTGTGTTGGGTCTTCGTTTCTGTGCGAGGGCTTTCTCCAGTTGCGGCAAGTGGGGGCCACTCTTCATTGCGGTGGGCGGGCCTCTCACTATCGCGGCCTCTCTTCTTGCGGAGCATTGGCTCTATTTTTTAGCTGTGGAACTTTGGGCCAGCGACTCCATCTCTATGGGTCTTCATTTCTTTATCTGAAAATAGACATGGTAATAAATATCTGTGTGCTGATCACATGAAGTAATATATGTAAAATACTTAGAACATTGCTTAACACATAGTAAATTCTCTCTAAGTGGCCCCTATTATTATCTTCTTCACCACCATGCTGTCATTTTACAGATAAGCAAAGTGAAGTTTTAAATATGCTCTTTGTATTTATATATGTATAAAATTCTTCCATATACACAACAGAGAAAATCTGATCGTGAATAATTAGAAATGATTTCAGAGTTTGTAGCTTGCAAGACTATTCACTCTGTCACATAAATTCTATCACATGACATTCAGAAAAAAAATGCTTCATATTTTTAATATTTTTTAAATGTCAATAGCTATATAGTCTAAGTGAATTTTTTTTTTTTTACAATTTATAAATTGTTGTTAGAAAAACAGACAAGGACCCAGTTACTATACCTATATTCAAGGATATCCCAAGAAAATGTATTACTTTATATGCATATGACAAAAAAGTCTCAACAAGAGTGATTGTTTAGTTTTTATTTAAGTGCTATTTAATCTTAAAGGTGATCAAACTGCTATAAAAATGAGTTAACCAACAAAATAGTGAAATATTTATACAGATTTTATTGAACTAAGTGCATTTTCCTTAAGGTTAATATGTTAGCACTAGTTCATGAAATGTCATTGTCACCTAGAGCTAGATAGTCATGGGATATTTATTTGTAGGATGGTATCTTTAATGTCAAAGGAGGGGTATGGGGTATGCTTATGGCAGTTAATTTACATGGAAATTGCAATTAGTTCTTAGGATTTCACTGCTATTTTACAAAAAGCAGTGTAACATTTAAAAACAAAAACCTGCTGTGTTTGATCACTACACCACTTTCTTTTTTACTGCTCAATTGTAATATCTCCAGGCTTGTACTGGATATTTGTTTTAAATGTCTATATTTTCTTCTTTAGAATGTCACAATAGAAAATATTTAAAAATGTATATATGGAATATTTTTTAGATGTATATTTTAAGAAAATTTTCATATATTAAAATAATCATTGCATTATTTTCAAGAATGATATAAATAAGATCAGATGAAATTAAGAAAAATGATCTATTGTGCCATTGACTTCTTGTGGTGTACTATTCCATAAACAACTGTACAACAACCAACCAACTCTAGCCACTATTTTAAGCAAATATACAGGCAGTGTGCACTATTCAGGGTAAGAACTTTAGACTTGGCAATACACCTGACAGTCTGGCAATTCACTAATTTTCTTTTTTTTCAATATGTTCCATTCAAATGAAAATATTGAGAGTTTTTGAATGTGTTGTATTTCCTCACCTCAGCCTCCTTTCCTCCTTTTTTCTCTATTCAAATAATCTCTACAATCCATTTTATGATTTCGTTTGGCTATCTAACACCTTAGGATATCGTGTCTTGTGCCCATCCCTACCCTGAACTAGACTTTGAGCCCTTTTCAGACTCTATATCTATATTGTGATCCTCTGTTTACATCTCCAGTTACCCAACAATATCCTGCATCTAGATATGCGTTGGTGCAAACTGATGCTCAACTGAAAGCAGCTCAGTGAATGATAAAGATAAGTCCTCATTCTCTTCCTGTCTTGAATTGAGGCATTTCCCGAGTTTCAAATGCAATTCTCTTCTCTTCATTTTCTTCTCCCCTTTGGCAACATCATGAATTCCTGTGAGTTCAATTATAGAGCTGTTTGATGAGTACAATTCTGACACCTCCCCAGAATTCTAGTCGTGCATTCCAAGTGACTGCCGGAGGTGTTTATATAGAAATGCAAACCAGTGTATTGAAGGACATTTAGAGTAGATACTATGATTTCATTATTTCTTATTCCAAGAATGTTGCTTGGATAAAATAAGCCCCCATCTCACTGATGACCTGAAGAGTAAATAACCAAGTTCATCATCTTCTAAACTCACCCCTACCCTTGGTTTCCCTATGCCTTTTATTACTGTCATTTCCCCAGAAATCAGTCGAGGTACTTCATAATCATTATTGATCTATTGTACCCTCATGCCTCATAAATAAATTCTGTAATTCCTAGCTTCCCAAAGCTTACTTACTGCATTTTCCCGTTCCTTCCTTTTCTTTCATGGCTGTGCATGTTAAGTAAAAATTTTTTTAACTTCAAACTAGAAATCTCTAACAGCTTCATCCTTATTTATTTTAAAAGTGTACTATATACATGTTCTAATTGATTCTACAAAATTCAAAATGATAAGTATTCCTGAAATTTTGCTTTGGCCCTATTATTTTCTTTCTCAAAAACATGCAATGATTTTTCCATTACTAATAGTATTATCTGTAGACCAAAAAATAAGATTTAAAAAGTTGCAGGAAATCTGTAAGGAAGATTACCTTCTAAAATATCAGATATGATATTCAACAGAGATTGGGGTCTTGTTAATAAAAGTATGGGGAAGATACATTCAGAATAAAAACAATGACAAAAATAAAAGAAGAATAATTGTAGTAAATGTGGTAAGGAAATCCGACCTTTCAGACCTATATAAAATTGTGAATTTGAAGTTTATTGCACTTATGTGAAATTGTATTTTCATCAGTATCTCAAGTATTGGATTTACAACAGATTAAATATTTTATCAATTTATAAGTATTTTTTAAATTAAATAAGTTTGTCCTGCCCAGTGTAATGTAGGTCAGTGATTCTTATTGGAATACTGAAACCCAGTATGGAGCATTTCATAAACTTGAGGGGAAACTTCGGTTGTTACACTGAGAGGCTTTGTTATTGAAATTTATAGGCAGGGACAAGGATGCTAGCCTTCCTGCATCCTGAGTGGGTGAGATCACATATTGTGACTTTCAAATTTTCCAGGAAATAGTTTTGTAGGTTAAAACCCTATTCATAATTAATTATTCAAGCCTTGAAACTAGCTATATTTAAATATTAACATATATAATTTTTATGTATTTATTTTTAAATATGCTTTAACATTTTTCAGAAAGAAACTACTCTGTAAAATGAGGAAATACTTTGTTTCTTTGGAATTTTACCAATATTTGTTCATATTTCAGAAAAATTATCATCCTGATGCTATCATCATTTGTGATATTTGAGTCACTCATAAAATCTAGTAGGATCAGTCTGTGTTTATAGCTCTTGAATTCTCAATAGTAAATTTGTTTAAGTCCAAGAATCTGATTATTACAGTATGCTATCAGGCTTACTCAAGCCCAAACACTTTTATATTAAGATACAAATTACTGTATAATAAATTACTTTTATTTTTCTTTTGTGTGAAAGAACATTTACTTTTTTTGTTGTAAGTTATGTGCATTTTAGATTATTTCATTCATGACTTTTTTTCAAGACATAAATGGGAAATTTGTGAAATATTTGTTATAAAAAGGGAGTAATGTAATAACACCAAATGATGGTAAAGATATACAGCAACGATAGCTCTCATTCATTGCTAGTAGGAATGCAAACTGGTATTTTAGAAGCCACTTTGGAAGACAGGCAATTTCTTACAAAGCTAAACCTATTCTTAGCATATGATCAAGCAATCACACTCCTTGGTATTTACCAAAATGAGTTGAAAAACGTATGTCCATATAAAAATCTTCACACAAATATTTATAGCAGCTTTACCAATAATTGCCAGAAATCGGAAGCAACCAAGATACGCTTCAGTGGGTGAATGAATAAAACCATGGCACAGCATACAGTGGAATGTGAGTCAGTGACTTTAAAAAATGATCTATCCAGCTGTGAAAAGACAGGGAGGGAGCTTAAATGCATATTACTAAATGAAAGATGATAATCTGAAAACGAGACATACTGTATGATTCCACCTATATGACATTCTGGAAAAGGTAAACTATACAGTAAAAAGATTAGTAGTTGCCAAGATTTCAGAGATAAATTGGTAGAGCACAGAGGATTTTTAGGGCAGTGAAACTATTTTGTATGATACTATGATAAGGATACATAACATTATGCATATGGCTAGACCCATAGAACTGTAGAACACAAAGCATGAACTCTAATGTACACTATGGACTTTAGTTAATATTAATGCATCAATATTGGTTTATCACTTGTAACAACTATACCACACTAGCATAAGATGTTAATAATAGGAGAAACTCTGTGTGTGTGTGTGTGTGTGTGTGTGTGTGTGTGAGGGATTTGGGAACTGTCTGTACTTTTTGTTCAATGTTTCTATAAATCTGAAACTGCTATTAAAAATAAAGTCTAGGGCTTCCCCGGTGGCGCAGTGGTTGAGAAACTGCCTGCCGATGCAGGGGACACGGGTTCGAGCCCTGGTCTGGGAAGATCCCACATGCCGCGGAGCAACTAGGCCCGTGAGCCACAATTACTGAGCCTGCGCATCTGGAGCCTGTGCTCCGCAACAAGAGAGGCCACGATAGTGAGAGGCCCGCGCACTGCGATGAAGAGTGGCCCCCGCTTGCCGCAACTGGAGAAAGCTCTTGCACAGAGGCGAAGACCCAACACAGCCATAAATAAATAAATAAATAAATCCCATTAAAAAAAATAAATAAATAAAAATAAAGTCTATTACTTACTTTTTAAAGGGAGTAATGGGTCTGATACAGTTGAGAGACCATTCTTTTTAGAGTCAGAATAAAGGTAAGTAACAGAATAAAGGTAACTAACATAAAGGTAAGTAAAGGAGTTGGGTTATTTTTACTCTTTTTCAGTAGGCTACATTGCCCCTTGAGCCACAAACAATGGATTCATTCATTCCTCAGCCAACTTTATCTAAATACATTTTATTCTTCCAAAAGTCTTTTTGTTTTACAAAGGATTTTTCAAAGACTTCACTAATGTTGTATTCTGAAAGCTCTGACACCCTCTGATCTCATATCATAATTTTTTGTGTCCATTCCTTTGTATATACATGTTCTTTGTTGCAGTATAATATTAAAGGGTAAACTTATGATTTTTAGGTGGTGCAGTGAAGAAAGCAGTGGGATTTTATGGCTGATTAACAGAGTATTTTGCAAATTGGGATTTCTGTGTTAGCTGTACATGGTTAATATCTAATAGGGCCATGAATTTTGGGATTATCTGTTCCACTGAAAAGGAATTATCTGCACCATTGCTACATAAAATCTACAAGTTACCACCTAACTGTAATAAGTCTGCAGACTTTAATCAATGAGTAATAGTGAGTTAAGTATATTTCCCCAAACAATCCTTGGATGGATGTCATCCCTATTTGACATTGAAAGGGTGTGCCACCTGTCTTGAGTTATTTCCAAACTGTAAATAATTTTTCTGACATCTTTAAAATCTGGACATACTAAGAAGTCTCTAGGTAGACACTCCTCTTCCTTAATGTGGCTTTCCTTTTCCTAGAAGACGTAGATTGCACATCAGTTGCTTTAACACCTTGATCCATGTAGTATTACTTTGATGAATTGTTGGGGATGTAAATTACTGATACCCTGTGTAAACAATCTTCTCACTTGGAGTTCACATCTTTTTCTCTGTCAAATAAATGAATTAAAATTTTGTCTCTCTATAAGGGTATAAAATGCAGGTTGATATCTGACATGGTAAATGTCATAAAATAGTAGAACTTTAGTGACATGAGGTGGAAAGTATGTTTAATACCATGTTAACATTTAAATTTTTTTTTTAATTATGGAGAATTTTAGGAGTTTAAAAAATTTTTTTCTGATATTCAAAACATATCTTCACAAAAGACTAAGTTTAACGTTATAATATATCTTGGTTAACTGTATTTCTGATCCAATGTTTACCTGGATTACACAAATTGGTTATTCATTATTATTGTTACTAGTAATAGTAGTAGTAACTGTAGCAGTAGTATCATTATTATTTGGTTCATCCTTGACTACCAAAATTAAAAGAAATAATGCAAAATGAAATAGAATTGTCATCTTATGTCATCTTATGTAGGCCAAAATCCCAAAATGAGTTGTCGTCACTACTTTTTTTTTTTTAGTAAGTGCACAATTATTTAAGACTAAATTTAAAAGAAAACTCTTTATGGATAAAAATTAAATCGTTTATAACTATCCTAGAAGTAAGGTATTTGAAATGACCTTCTGCTATCTTAGAAAATATGCCCATGTTGGACTTTTCCTCAATATACTCTCATAATCATTCAAGTTCATCTGATTTAAAATTAAAATTAGTCTTGAGGAGAATTATTCCTTGAGAACTGTTATAAAAAAATCTATTCACCTCACTGCCAACTCTCAGATTCTACTACTTGAATTATCTCAAGCCCTCATGTAAATTTATGTTTTTATGTTTTATGGAGATATATGGAGATTAGATGATATTAAAGATAAGAAGAGTCTGTGAACTGGCCTGTAACTTTTGTGTGTTAGGCCTTCTCCAGAAAAACAATTTTTGGAAAAGATTTTGGCAAATACTAAGATATTCTATTTAAATCCAACCTGTTCAAAATCCCATAAAACATGGTCTTAAAATCAAGAAGGTAATTGGATTTATGGGTAGCAAATATGTTTAAAATGCAGGAGGATTTCCCACTGAACAGGCAAGAAAGAAATCTACCTTCAATATGTTGACAGAAGATCTTTTCAATAGAAAATCCCCATTTCACTCCCAGATTCAGTTATGTTGAATATTTTCTTCTCAAAATTTTTAATTTTATTTATTTATTTATGGCTGTGTTGGATCTTTGTTTCTGTGCGAGGGCTCTCTCTAGTTGCGGCAAGTGGGGGCCACTCTTCATCGCGGTGCGCGGGCCTCTTATTATCGCGGCCTCTCTTGTTGCGTGCGGAGCACAGACTCCAGATGTGCAGGCTCAGTAATTGTGGCTCATGGGCCTAGTCGCTCCGTGGCATGTGGGATCTTCCCAGACCAGGGCTCGAACCCGTGTCCCCTGCATTGACAGGCAGATTCTCAACCACTGCACCACCAGGGAAGCCCTCAAAATTTTAATATAGTCAATCTTTCCATACTTTATATGTTGCTTAGAATATGGGTTAAGTTGTTATGAGCAGACTAGGAATAATAAGAGAAAAAAGTATAATTTTTTGATTTAAATAAAGAGTTTGAAAAAATATCCTGTTCAAAAGTTAATTATACTACTTGTTAGTTATATTGTCCTGGGAAAAAAATAAATTGGTCATTTTGATGATCTTTAAAATATATTTAATAATACCAACCTCATTAATGTAAACATCCATGAAGGTACATAGTATATTATTGCTCTTACTGTATTAACACTGTTAGTTTCATGAATTAAATATGGTAGGGGCTCAATTGTTGAATGAATGGTTGTTACTATTTCAATTCTAGTATAGAACAACTTTGAGCAAGTGCATTCTCTTTAATTCCAAGGAAAGATGTTCTAGAAGAAAACTTGAGTTTCAAAAGTTTTTCCATTTAGCTAGTTTCCTTAAGGTTGTACCAGAGATGATGTCTAGTTATGAGGCAAAGAAAAAAGGCAGGAGTAGTTTCGTAAAATGGGCAGAAAAGCTATAGGAAATAATCCTGTTATCACCCTTTTAATCCACTCCTAACTTTCTTTCCATTGAAGCAAATTTAGAGATAATCACTAAGGTTTTTACCTAGTACCATGAAAGGACTCAGAGCATGTGGACCCAAAATATGCTGCTTTGGCATATTGATTATTTTGAGCTAAAGGCACTTGAGAAACAGCAGGTGCAAGAAGGGTTCTCTGGCTTCCACTTTCTATCTCAACATATACTATAAAATTTTCTGTGAGAAAAGTGCCCTCCTTGTATCAGGAAGAGAATGCCATTCTTATCACTGGAGACTGAGCTGATGCTGAAATGGATCTGTACAAACAACTCTACTAAAGTAACGCTAATCTTCCATTAGTTTCCCCTGTATATTTTCTAGTCCCTTTCCCACAATTTACTGCCCCAGCCTAAACTGCTTTGTCTTGTTACTCTCCCCCAAGTTTACCATTTCTTTGTTTAAAAAGTTTATAAACTCTCAGTTCTTACTGCTTCTTTGGGCCTTCATTTTCCTTCTGAAGATTGCTGCCTGCATGTAAAATTATTTTTAAAAATCTGTATGCTTTTCTCCTATTAATCTGTCTTATATCAGTTTAATTCTAAGGCCCAGCAACAAAACCTAAAAGGGTAGAAAGAATCTTTTCTTTCCCTACACCCATTTGACCTTTATTAACTCAGGTACCCAGGGCATTAGGTTGATTAAAAGAATGCAACTCAAAAGATCGTTTCAGTGGGGGTTCGGGGGGAAGGAGGAGACAGTGGAAAGCAAAACACCTTTTCCCAAGAGTTTTTGGGAGCATAAAAGGATGTTGAGACCCATGTGCTAAATAATGAAGGGAGCAATAAATAACATTTAAATTATACAATACATTGGAAAGAGCGAGGATAAAGAGGCTGGGTATGAAGCTGAGTCACTGGAGCCTGAGGTGGCATGTGTAGGAGACAGGACATGGAAACCGGACCAGCAGGGACTGTATAGAAAAAACAAACAAGCAAACAAAAACTGTTGCCCAGCTGCCTGCACAAGCTCCTAAATTGCAGCAGAAAAGCGAGTGGGAGCCAATTTATGGAGCCATATTGGCATGACTTCTTCTTGTCACTGGCAGGGGGCCTCCCAGTGACAATTATCCATCCCTGCTTTAAGAAATTGCTCAGTTCAATTCCAACCGCTCTCTGTGGGCACTGTCTTCAATAACGAGGACACCTGTAAACCCAGCCTCTCTGCTACAAATCAGTAGAGTGTGGGGTCCTTGATTCTTAGGGTTGTAGCAGAAAAGGGAAGGTCAAGATTACCAATAATTGGGTAGGGCTGCTGCATATGAGCCTGAATTTTCCTTCGAGTCAAAAAACAAGGAGATTCTCTTACATTATGTACATAAATCTTATCTCCCCAAATGTACTATAAGAACATTCAAAAATTAAGGAAATGATATCTGAATAAGTGCTGGGTAATTAGAAGGTAAAGACCATCAATTTGATTTTTCTGTCTTCCTAAGGTGAGCAATCCTAGAAACATAGTCAAGTGATTGTTTCAAATCGGGTGGCCAGATTTATTAATAAAAAAGTATTCATTGCATTTTTCTATGAGAAGGATGTAGCCCTGTGTAACCCAGATGTCTCAGATTTCCCTAACCATATGGCTACAAAACAAAACTAAAAAATGCAAGTTGGACCCCTCCTTGGTATGATCAACTGGCAGAACCCATTAATGGGTGTGGCATATACAGTCAAGAAGCACTATCTGCCCTGTTCTTCTCTCAACTACAGCTGCTACTTGTGCAAAACTGAGGCTTATGAAAGCATCCAATGAAGTCTGAGTATAGGGACAAACATACTTTTTTGAAAACATGTCTGAAATGCCAAAGTCTTTAATATTTGCCATATAGGACATTGTGTGGTATGAGCAAAGCACAGAGCCAATTACAAAAAACTAGACTCCAGTGATAAAAGATAAGTAGAGAAGAATCTTAGACAATTCTCTCAGACTAAGTTCTGCAAACTGGGTGGCACTCCCTAGAGCTCATTGCAGTAGAGGTGGGTGTTCAGAATTTTCCATCACATTCTTTGTGAAAGTATTGTGATAAGCAAGCAAACAAGCATGAAGAATCACCATGTCTTTTTTTTGTGCTACAGGCCCTGGAGAATATTTGGTCCCTACAGTATTAGGCAGAAGAGAAGGCTTTACTAGGAGCCAGTGAGACTCAACTCTCTAGCAAAGGGTTTAACAAACAAAAAAACAAAAGTTTTAAAATTTATATGAATAACAGAAAAGAAAACAAAATTGTTACCGAACCAAACTGGAGTACTCTTGCCAGTGGGCAGTCAAGCCAATCTACCATGAAGGAAAGAGCAATGTGTGACAAAACATATGAAAATCGTGACCTGTCATTCCACCATTGACTCAAAACACTTGAATGAAATAAGTACTTCTATCTTTCTGAGATATATTATTTGGTGAAAAGTATAGATAAAGAGCATTTAATCAGAGTATTGTGTAATACCAATTGTGTGATTGGTTCTTAAGGTGTCATCTCTAAAAAGATTCATCAAAAGACTTGAGTGAATAGTTTTGCCTCTGAGTAAGGGAGCTAGGGAACTGGTAGAAGACATACTGGCATTATTCTCCATCCTCCTTTAAACACTTTTGTAAATTGCTTTTATACAAAATTGTGCATTTTGTAACTTCTTTATGTATCATGTATCCAGTAAAACAAAAACGCAAATAAATAAAAGCTCATCAGAAAATAAAGTTTTAAAGCAAAGAAAATGTTTCAAGAACAAGTGTTAGCAGTAATCCTTAGCAGGAAAAAATACAACAAACACAACAAACACTGGTTCTGCTGGCTCCACCATTGATTATATGATCTTAGCAGTCTATTTAAACCCTCAGTCTCATTTTCTGTTTCTGAATCTTGGGGACAATAATATGTAAATCAAAATTGTGAAGAAAAATATTTAAGAGAAACTTTGAAAAGCGCTATGAAGCCTAACACTGACAGATGCTCAGTAAGAAGAGGGTGTCATTACATTTTTTTGTATCCAAACATATTCAAAATTAGGAAAGCTGATTCATTAAATAATAAAATAAAATAAACAACAAAGAAAAACTCACCAAAGCTAATTATTCATTCTAAGGAATTTCAAATTTGTCCTTTTCTTTTATTCAAGATAAGACCTATTTGTAGGTATTCACTATCATAATGAAGAGTTTCAGAAAAGAGCATATTATGGTAAACTTCTGTAAGTAGTAAAAGGGTATATAAGAACAAGTGTAAACGGTGATCAATGTTATGGTATTTCATTAACCATTTATTTTAAGAGTATTTTATGCACTCAGACTCAGAAGGCAACACAGGAATTAGTTACTAGTGTTAGGTTTTAATAGTAAATCTGGCAAATTATATCTCAGCATCTTGTTCTTGCTCTCATAAACAGTTGTGATAAAACAAGGCCTTTCTGCTTATCTCAGATGTAAGGTAAAAGGAGAAAATAGAATGATAAATATAAGAGTTACTTGTACTCTACATAATTAATAACTATTTTAACCAATTTATCTGATGACTCAGAAGACTAATAGTAGGATGCTAGAGAGAGACTATTTTTAAACTGCTGGGATTTAAAGAAAAAACATTGCTGATTGCTATGTTTACTGCAATTCCTTCTTAATCTACATATGAGTATATGTTTTAAACTTAAGCATCTTTTTAATGGAATTAATTCAGGTTGAAAAAATTGTAAGCAATGAATTTAAAGGATTCTAACAAATCATATTTTAAGTTAAGAACTTGTTTATATATAGATAGATACATAGATCTAGATATATAGATATAGTATATCACCTAAGAGTAGGAAGTTCATCATTTGAAATATTATTTTGTTATTTTCTTAATTAGCAAAATAAAATAAATACATTAAAATATGGCAGTCTTTTAGTGGTCTTATATTTTGATGTAGACTAGAACAGAATTTAATTTAAACATTAGAATATGATGGAGTTAGCATAATTAACTGTAATAAATTAATAATTATAGAGAGGACATATGTTTGAAAGGGACATTATTAATTTTACCAAATTCAATATTTTCTAGGTTTATGCATAATTCATTTATGCAAACTAGATGCATGACATTAGACAAAGATTTTTTCATTTAAGTATATAATTGGTAAATGGTAATATTCTGCTACTCATTATCTTAACGTATTAGTTTCTAAACATCTTGAAATAATTTCCTTCAAATTACAATTCAAAACTCACTATGCTTTGGGTTATATTTTTGCATTATAATACCATCTAAAGTTTGATGGTTTATATGGAAAGCATTAGTTAATCCTTCCTTTAGAAAATAAATGGATCTTCAGCTTAATGAAAATCACAACTCTAATAACCCGATTTCTATTGTTTCTACTCATAGGGGAAATGTTAAATCATTTCGAATGTTTTCATTCTTACTTGTTATTGATTAGTTTCTAAGTTCTTCTAAGACAAATTTAAGCAGCCAAATTGCTGAATGTAAAGACAAATTTAGCTTAGCGAGTTAAACATTCAATAAGAATTCCAAGACGGTCCATTCTTCAAAAGAAGAATCTTATTGGAGAGAATATCTTTTATGTTGCTGTAGAGACAATTTAGTATTTGATGAAACTGTGGTTAAAGTTTATTTTTAGTTATCCTACATGTTCCAATTGTCTTGCTCTCAAACATTAAAGAAAATATTTGAAAGTATAAAACACCTAGAATATTCTTTGCACATTTTATTGAGATATGAATATATTAATAAGCAGTGAAGTAGAATTATGCTTAGAAATCGATTTATAAGGGCAATATTTGCATGCCCTCCTCCCTAATATTATGTCTTTGTCTCCTTCCTGGATGAATAAATGCTCGGTTCCTGCGTCTTCTAGCTGCCATAGTTGCCTCTTACAAGGAAATTGAGTAGTAATTTCAGGAAACTCCTTAACAAACTGGTGACTTGCTTTCATAAGTACCTAACATAGCAATCATTGAATATTTAAAGAAAGATGAAAGGAAAAGGAAGCTACAAAACCTTGATATGAATATTTGTGGCACCCAATAATGACTTTATGGTGAAATTTAAAAGAACATAGAGTCAGATTTTCCTTCATTTTCATATTTAACTTGGAGGTAAAGATTAATTTTAAAATTGTGTTTAATATCTTATTGTTTGTATTGCTTCATTTGGGCTCCACATATTCTTTTCTCAACATGGGGTAATATGGCAGGTGTGTCATTGAAGGGTGTTTCTCTTCTCATAAATCATAAATTTTGTCCTATGAATCAACATTAGAACCATATCTCTACAGAAAATGTTAAGGCATAGAAGACATGCAGAGAGACATTCATAGAAAATCAAATGTTAATTCAACATTTTCTAACATTTGCCTAACACAATGCAGATATCATTCTTTTTTAATTATTTATTTATTTTTTATTGAAGTATAATTGATTTACAATGTTGTCTTAGTTTCTGATGTGCAGCAAAGTGACTCAATTATACTTACACACATATATGTGTGTGTGTGTGTATATATATATATATATATACACACACACACATATATGTTTGTGTGTGTGTGTGTATATATATATATATATATATATATATTCTTTTTCAGATTCTTTTCCCATGTAGGTTATTACAAAATATTGAGTATAGTTCCCTGTGCTATACAGTAGGTCCTTGTTTATCTATTTTATACATAATAGTGTGTATATGTTGCTCCCAAATCCCTAATTTATCCCCCTCACCTTTCCCCTCTGGTAAACATAAGTTTGTTTTCTATGTTTGTGAATCTGTTTCTGTTTTGTAGATAAGATCATTTGTATCATGTTTTACATTACACATATAAGTGATATCATATGATTTTTGTCTTTCTCTGTCTAACTTACTTCACTTAGTATGATAACCTCAAGGTCCATCTGTATTGCTGCCAATGGCATTATTTCATTCTTTTTTATGGCTGAGTAATATTCCATTGTATATATGTACCACATCTTCTTTATCCATTTCTCTGTTGATAAACATTTAGATTGCTTCCATGTCTTGGCTATTGTAATTAGTGCTACAATGAACATTGGGGTGCATTTATCTTTTTGAGTTATGGTTTTCTCCAGATATATGCCCAGAGTGGGATTGCAGGATCATATGGTAGCTCTATTTTTATTTTTTTAAGGAACCTCCATACTGTTCTCCAGTATGGCTGTACCAATTTATATTCCCACTAGCAGTGTAGGAGGGTTCCTATTTCTCCACACCCTCTCAAGTATTTATTATTTGTAGACTTTTTGATGATGCCCATTCTGACTGGTATGAGGTGATACCTCATTGTATCATTGATAAGGGGTTAATCTCCAAAATATACAAAACGCTCATACAGCTCAATATCAAAAAAATCAAACAACCCAATAAAAAAGTGGGCAGAAGATCTAAATAGACATTTCTCCAAAGAAAACATACAGATGGCTGAAAGGCACATGAAAAGATGCTCAACATCACTAATTATTAGAGAAATGCAAATCAGATATTATTCTTATCACTGGAAATATAGTATTGCTTAAGATGGACAATAATTTCTTCTTTCAGGAAGGTTACATTGAAATGAACTGGGAAACCAAAAACATCAGTAGAATAAGTGGGTTAGCAAATACATGGAGACATTTGGTCCACACCAAACAGTCCTTGATATCTGGTCCTTTCCAAAACATTTTGGCATGGACCAAATATGCTCATGGATGTTTTGGATAGGACCAAGTTTCAAGGATCTTATGGCATAGACCAAATGTCTTATGTAGTTTGGACAGGACCAAATGTCCCACAAGGGAATAGGTATAATTTGTAGTATGTTAAATGGTGATAGGTACTATGGAAAATAATAATAATAATAATAATAAAGGGAAGGGGAATAGAGTGGCAGTAGAGAGGTGGTTGTGGAAATTTAAATAAGGAGGTCAAAGTAACTGAGAGATACAAAGTGACAGTGACTCACACAGATAAACTGCTGGAAGGCATTTTAGGCAGAGAAAAGAATAAGGGCAAAGACCATAAGGTCTGGATGTGCTTGGCATGCTCTTGATGAGAAAGAGCTAGAGAGTCCTGTGAAGAAAATGGGAAGAGGGTTATAGGTTGTGAGTTCTTAGATAGAAAGGAAGCTGGACTATGTGTACCCTTACAAGCTATGAAAGACAGTGGGCTTTTACTTAGAGCTATGCATGGCAATTGGAGGGCACTGGGCAGAATGACACATACTCTGAGGAATGTCCTTTCAGGATCACGGTGACGGCTTTGCATTGAATACCTCGAAGGAGAATTAAGAAAAGAGGAAGAAAGACAACTTCTGAGATTTTCAACAATCTCAGTGAAAGAAGATGGCTTGGACCAAGGTGCCCAGAGATGACAAATGTTAAGATAGTGATGGTAGGATTTACAGGCACAGGGAAAAGAAGAGAGGTGAAGGGAATGACCTAAACATTGGAGGAATAGAGAAAACATTTTCTGAGCTGTGGAAGACAGTAGAAGGAGGAGACTTTGTCGTAAGAGAGGGAAATCAGGAGTTTGGTTTTTGATAAGTTTCACGTGCCTAATTGATATCCAAGTGAGTAGTTAGGTGAATATATGATTTTTGAAGTCAGCATAGAGGAACAGCTAAAAATATAAATTTAGGAATGATCAGAATGCAGGTGGTATTTAAATCCAACACTCTGGAAGAGATGATTAAGAAAGAGAATCTATATGGGAAAGATGTGTGGTCCAAGATCTGAGGCCTTAGGTTAAACCAACTGTAAAATTTGGGGCGACATTTGGGGAGTTGGGGAGAAAACTTCTTAGGAGCCTCAGATGCAACAGCCAATTATGCACGGGGCAAAAAATCTTGTAAGTCAAGTGAACAAGTTTTTCAAGGGAAGATAAGAGACACAGTTGTGTCACATGCTGCTGATAATAGGTCAAATAAGATGAGGTCCGAGATTGGATTGAGCAACTGGGAGGTCATTGGTGAACTTGACAATGGAGGTTTCAGTGGATTTGCGGCAAAAGCCTGACAGATGTTTTCCCAAGAAATGGGAGAAGAATTTGAGACAGTGAGTGGGGAAAAAAAAAAAAGCTTTCAGTTTAGCTGTAAAGGAAAGGAGAGAAACGCAGTGATCCCTGAAAGGAAAGGGGAATAGAGAGAGAGAATTTTTTTTTTTTTTTTAAGGTGGGAGAAATACTGCCTTCTTTGCATGCTAATGGGAAAGTCTGAGTAGAGAGGGAATACTGTGGACCCGGTATATTTGTTAAATTCCTTTGTAAGGTTGGAGGTGTCCAGGCTTTCTGGCCTGGCCAGGACCCCAGGGGTGGGGGAGGGAGGGAGCTCAGGTGTCGCCACTGCCACCATCAGGTCCCAGGAAGGATTTGCGGTCACGCCTGGCAGTGGAGGCTGAGGAATGGAGGGTCCTGGGAGCGCCAGCTGCACCAGGCTTCTCATCGCCTCTCTGCCCCAACTGGAAGAGTGTCTCTGCCACTACTCCTGGGGCCACTTGTCATTTCAGCTGCAGCACCTGTGGACAGTCCCTTGTGCGCTGACCACGCCCACCCCCAGGGCTCACCTTGGTCTCTGCTTTGCTGCCCCAGACCTCTTACTAAACCTGTTCAGCTCAGCGTGCTCAGTTCGGGTCCAGGGCAGCTAGGAAGTGAGAGAAGCAGGGACACAAAATGAATAAAACCTCCTCTTGTCCTAGGAGAGACAGTTCTGGAATATACGCTACACAGTCCCTCCACTGTCCCCAAGGACACTGCGCCACGCTGCCCACAGCAGTTAAATGGATACTCCCTCTGTGCTTGCGTTTTCCATTCCCTGGAGGGCATCTTGCTCCCCTGCTGAGTTCACCTCCCATATAAAGTACCCGAACCCAGCCTTTCCTCTTGGCTCTGTTTAGTGAGGCACCCAAATTGTATGATGCCGAAGGATTTTAATCATAACCTTATTTACAATGGCAAAAATAAAGCCAGCGTTTAAAACTGTGCATGAATAGTTAAACATTGTGGTCTACCATTATTCAATACTATGTAGTTATTAAAATATTTTTGAAGAAAATATAAAATTTCCATAAAAGCCGAATCTGGGGTGGGGGGGTGTATATATGATTGGGTTTTATTATATTAATTATTTTAGTAAAAACAGTTTCTTAAGTAATTTATGCCATCTTTATAAACATGATGATACAATAAATGTTAATTAGGAAGATAAATACCATTAGCAAATCATAAGATATAGGAAGAAAGTCAGTCTATTCTTTTCTTTGCCTGCAGGCAAATTGCACAAATGATTGGGTTTTAACTAGTTCAAAAGATAGAGTGAAAAGAATAAATATTTTTAAAGAACTGGAATATGGCAAACAATGTGCCCCCAAACCCTAAAGTAATAGCATCTTTTAAAATGTATACCCATTTTTATTCATATAAGTATATCGATAATGTGTAGTGACCAAAATGAAATATATTATTGACAATAAATACCACACATTTATAAAACTATAAAGTAAGACTGTCTTTTTCATGTGGCATGCATGCTTACAGCCTTTATATGTGCTTTAGTTCATTGAACAGACATCCACATTTATTTAATCACAGTGATGTCTTTATACATTTTTTTTCTTATTTGATGACTAATTTAGAAGCCATGCATGGATCTAAATCATTTACACTGTTTCTTGCCATGTTTACCTCCTAGCCTTCATCTATGCCATACATCAAAATTAATGTTTTTATGAGGGTTTTAGTGCATTACTGGAATTATGGCATGTTAATAAAAAATACAGCATTTTATTTTATTATATAAATGGGTAATCTCCTACCAACATGTTGCCAGAGAAATCTTTACAGTCTATTATGCTAATAACTCAAGGATATAAAATCCTCAACTGAAAATAATGAACTATAACCTAAAGTAAATAAATAATAGATCACAGAGTGATGTTTAACCATCTTCTTTCAGACACCAATAAGGTGTTTTAAAAAGCAAGAATATTCTGATAGTATGTATCTTCATAGTATCTTTGTATTTGGCTGTATTCTTGAGATTTAGTAGATTAGATTATTTTCTAAAACCATAATGGAACCTTTGTAGAATTCATAATGATTCCATGAAGATTTGCAAATTCTGTGGCATAATATGAACTTTGGATTTGCTTATACACACCGTGTAAAATATAAATATAATTTCCTAAGTAGGCAAAACAATAAATTATGTTTGAAAGTAAGACTAAAGCATATTACCATAGAACTTCATTAAATAATGAATTCATTAATTTTTTGTTATTCTCTTATTCTGCAAATAGTTATTGAATGCCCTGCATGTGTCAGGCACTGTTCTGGGCAGTAGATTACAACAGAGAACAAAACAGGCCAAAGTTGGTCTTCAATTTAGTGAAAGGACACAATCTATAAGCCAGATTTTGAACACTATATGACATGTGTGAGGGAGACTAGAGCTATGGAGAAAGAAAGGTAAGGAGGGAATGGGGATCAGGGTGGGAATAGTACTACAATTTAAATAGAGTGGGAAAGAAAGCCTTCACTGAGAGTAATCCTTGAGCAAAGTCAAGAGGAGAGAGAGCCAGCAGTAGGGAAGAATGTTCCAAACAGAGAGTGCAAAAGCCCTGAGGTGAGAAGGGAGGTGATCTGGTGTGTTTGAGGATAGGAAATGAGTTTCCTGATTTCGGAGCAGAGTCGGTGAAGGAGATGAGGAGTATCTGAAGAAAGAGTGACACGTGTCACAGGATTCTGTGGAACACTGCAAAGAGTGCCCTGCACTGGACCCTCGGTTCTTACCTTACCAGAGCCCGGAAGCCACAAACTCCTCCTCCGCGTTTCCAAAATAGGGGCTTGGGGGTCTCTTATCACCTGAGTGGAATATTCTCCATGAAGACTCAAGTCTCTTCTTTAAACCATATGAATTAAGCAAGCAGGATTATACAGCCCCATGAACATCCCCAAGGAATGTCAGTAACTATAATTACTTTAAATTTCTTGATCCCAGCTGTCACTGACCAGAGTTCTCAGACTCCTTAATCAACAGAAATTGATAAGAGCCCAGATAAGAAATTCAGGCAGTTTTACTGGGGCTGGTGGGGCAGCACGAGGGAGCAAGAATAAGTAACAGGTTCCCTTGCTTGCTCTCCGGGGGGGAAGGGGGGGGCGAGCCGGTCCCTTAAATGGGGTGAAGGTAGGGGTGGGTCCAGGGGTCAGCCCAGAAGGACGGCCTGGGTGGTCTGCCCACCCTCTTGGTGGTGCTGTGTGCAGGGATCACGCGCAGGACCCTGCTTTTGCTCCGCACCTCAAAAGCGGCAGTTAGGTTTCTGGTCTTTTTGTCTCTTGTTGTTCATAATTCGCCCCAACAGGGCATGCACGCAGTTATTGATAGTTTCTTTGCATTCTGTTGCTCGAGGAGCCGTTTGCCCCGGTGCAAACACTGCAGCAAAGGACCCCAGGTCCCAGGTCCCAGCCTGTCTCAAAACCATCTGTAATATGGAAATTGAGTTGGTCTCTCTACCCAGAAATTTCAAGAATTATTAAATATAATGCATTTATAGAGTTCCACCTCATTTCCATCTATTATAATAAAGACAGAACTTTTACTTAGACTATTAACTTTCACAATAGCAATCTGAAAACTGGCACAAATTATGAATTTGCTAAAGCATGTTCAATCATTGCAGATCCCAGCAGGATCTCCACATTTAGCATGCTATATTAAAAACAAGAAGCAGGGGGCTGGCATTGCAAACGTGGATTTATTTCATTTGTTGTCAAGAATTACTATTCAACTTTTATGCTAATATTTGTAAATATACTGACCCTTACATAAATAATAGCTACTATTTGGCATCTGTTATATGTAATACATTATGCAAAGTATTTATATGCATTACCTCATTTTCTAATTGCAATAGTGAATATATTTTTAAATAAACTTTTAATATTAGAACAGTCATAGATTTACAGAAAAAAAAAAAATCCAAAGAAAATATAGAGAATTCCCATATACCCTGCACTTAGTTTCTCCTATTAATAACATCTTACATTAGTTACGGTACATTTGTTACAATTGATGAGCTAATATTGATACATTAACTAAAGTCCATATTTTGTTTAGATTTCCTTAGCTGTTACCAACTGTCCTTTTCTTTCTTTCTTTCTTTTTTTTTTTTTGGCCGGGCCCTCGGCAGTGAAAGCAAGGAGTTCTAACCATTGGACCTCCAGGGAATTCCCTGGATCATTCTTTTCTGTTCCAGGATCCTATCTAGGATATGACATTATATTGAATTATGGTGTCTCCTTAAGCAGCTCTTGGTTGACAATTTCTCAGACTTTTCTTGTTTTTTTTTATGACCTTGATAGTTTTGAGGAGTATTGGGCAAATATTTTGTAAATTATTCCTCAATTGGGATTTGTCTGATTTTTTTTTCATGGTTAGAATGGAATTATGTTTTTTTAGGAGGAAGACCACAGAGGTAAAGTGCCATGTTCATCCCATGATATCAAGGGCGCTGTTATGGCTTGTACACTGCCCCCCCCCAACCCCCACCAAGAAAAAAGATAAATGAGGTCCTAACTCTCAGAATCTCAATACATGATCTTTTTTGGAAAGAAAGTTTTTGAAGGTGTGATTAGTTAAGTTAAAATGAGGTCATACCGGAGTAAGGTGGGCTCCTAATCCAATATGCCTAGTGTCCTCATAAGAATAGAGCCTGTGAAGTCACAGAGACACAGAGAGAAAGCCATGTGTTGGTGAAAGCAAAGATTGCAGGTAAGAAGCCACAAGCCAAGGCATGCCAAGGATTGCTGGGGACACCAGAAGCTAAGAGAAAGGCATGGAACAGATTCTCCCCTAGAGCCTTTGAGAGAACATGGCCGTGTTCATATCTTGACTTCGGACTTCTAAACTGTGACATCATTAATTTATTTTATTTAAACCACCCAGTTTGTGGTACTTTGTTACAACAGCCCTAGGAAAGGAATGCAGATACATACTATTCACATCGCTTATAATTACCGATGACCAGGCTGAGGTAGTGTTAGGTTTCTGAACCATAAGTTACTGTTTTTTCCCCTTTTCCATGCTATACATTTTGGAAGACAATCTCTATGTACAACCCTTTCTAAAGGAATGGCGAGTTATGTTTTACCTCCTTGAAGGCAGAGTATACACATAAATTATTTGGAATTCTTCTGCATGAGAGATTTGTCAGATTTTTTTTGATCTCCCCCCATTTAATTTTTGTATTCATTTAATTATTTAGTTATATCACCATGGAATCATGAACATTTATTCTATATTTTTTGGTTATAATCCAATAATGCATTATTCTGTGACTCAAATTGTTCCATGTCTGGCTATTAGGAGCTGTTTTAGTTGGCCATATATATTTTAGTTGGCTCATTTTAACTTAACTAATTACGTCTGCAAAAACCCCATTTCCAGATAAGATCACATTTTGAGGTACTGAGCGTTAGGACTTCAATTTATCTTTTTTGATGGGAACACAATTCAGCCCATAAGTGTCCTTGACATGATGCAATGAAAATGTAAGAAAGTGACATTTAATTCTGTGGTCTTCCTAAAAAGACATAATCCCATTCTTTTTTTTTTTATTTCATAATCACATTCTAATCATAAAAAGAGATCAAACAAATCCCAATTAAGGGAAAATCTACAATATGTATATGTATATGTACATATATGTATATATATATATATATATATATATATATATATACGCACCCTATATGTAATAATTTTATTAAAGTTTTAAGCATTGTCATAATAATAATCACTTAAAAATTGCTTTAATTTTTTTGCCATTTCATCATCCTCCATAAGTAGCTATGACATCTAAACTTTAGTTCTAAGCTTGTTATCATAGGTGACTAAGTTTCTGGTTCAGAAGGTTCTCTATTATCTTTTGTCTGGACCTTGAACATTGTTTTGGAATTAACTTCCTGTTCATATTTATCATACCCACTGATATCAGATGTATATCCCTAAAATACAACAATGATCATACCAGGCCCTTGTGGAAAAAATATTCACTGCTTTTCCATCACCAGCGAAATCAGATTCTACTCACCCCCAAGGTTTATAGGATCTAGCTACATACACAATTTCTAGTATTACCTCCTTATCTACCCTTTCCCAATTCTCAAACTTCAGCAAGTAGAATTTTCACAGGTCTACATATGTACATAGTGTTTTCCAGTTATGTATCATTATTTATACTGTTCCCACTATCCAGAATACTCTATCGCCCCCAGCCAAATGTCTAAATCTTACTCCTCCTTCCCAGACAAGAATCAATGTTGTTTGCTTGATAAAACTTCTCCTAATCTTTCCAGTTAGAAGATATCTCCTGTCTCTGAACCCCCCTGACATTTGAGTGTTTCCCCTTTTACACACCACTCTTGATCTTATTCATGAATCTAATGTTACTGAAAGCAGGATACATATCTTAGCACTTATAAAAATTCTCCACAGCACCTAGCACGACATCATCCATATTCAGTTTTATATTTAACATGGATTCATGTGGCGGAAGTCAAGAAGAATGGAGTTATTTTTAATCTTCTTTCAAATTGATAAAATTTACAAATTTTTTTCAGTTAAATCCAATAGTTTATTCAGTATCTCCTTCATATCCAGCTTTCCATCTTCAATAAACCATTTAATGGAGCTTTTCTAACTCAGGCTAATTTATAAAATCAGATATTAGTTTAGCCCTGTCTCCTTCTTTCCATTATTCTCATATTTTTTCTGTATTTCTAGCAGTTGTTTTCTCTAAGTATATAATTACATTGTTTATTTGTATGTGAATGTTGCATTTGTTACCCTTAAAATCACTCCTTTTCAAAGTTAAGGAAAGAGAGAACGTTTCCTAGAAGCTAAAGTTAAAGAAGTCTTTAAATCTAGGGAATCCTTGTAAATGAAAGTGACAGTTTTTTAATATAAGCCCATCCTTTAAATTAGCCAGTGAAATTTTTAAGCATTTTAACTCCCTGCTAAGAAATGATATAAAGACTGATAAATAATTTAGAACATTAATGGGGTGAAGAAGCAAGTTGAAAGCTAGAAGCAAAATAGAAAAACTAGATGTTAAAATGCCTTCTCAAATATAAACAAGGCAACAGCAGGGATTAATATTATTAGTAGTAAAATTCATATGGCTATGGTTGATTCTTTCCAAGATTGGTCAACAATTTCCAATATTTGCTTGTCCAAATAGATAAGTATTTTTCTAGGAGCATATTTATTTGTAATGAGTCTTCGAGGACTATAGTCACTAGTTATCTTCAAGGACATATTTGACAGGACACACCGATTAATCGCATATGCAAAATTTGCATTGAGCATCTAATGTATGGCTGGTGCAGTTCTATAGGCTTTGGATACAATGAAAAGTCACTGCTATTCCCTCCTTCTGTGAACGTCCTAATGGAATGGACAGAAAATAAACAAAACACATAGATTTTTAAGTAATCTTAAATAATAATAATTCTTATAAAGCTCAATAAAATAATACAATATGTGAGGGTATGGTTGAGGGTGTGGAAGGAATTATGTTTATATGTGCTTGTAATTAGAGAGGTCATGGAAGGCATTTTTGATATACATCATTTTAGCAGAAAGCTTGAGTGAAGTGGAAGGGTGGGCTCTATGAATTCCTAACATTGGTGCAATCCTTCTCTACTGGGATTTTCAGACTGAAAATAGTGTAGTTTTTTAAAGAAAGTGAAGAGAATTTGAGCAAAATAAGGGTTTGGTATACGTTAATTGTATTCTTTATGTATCTTGTAAAGTTTATAGCTTAATCCAGGTTTTTCTGTATCTAGCTGGATCAATAGGCACATTGCATTGCTTAAGAGATATAGACTTTTGTAAGTTTTTGATATAAGAAACTCCTTTGGAGATTCAGTGTCATGGTCAATTTTATGCATCAACTTGAAGTGAGGCCCAGGATACCCAGATATCTGGTTAAACATTATTTCTGCCCAGATATCTGGTTAAACATTATTCTAGTGTGTCTGCGAGGGTGTTTCTGGAAGAGATTATCACTTGAATTGATGAACTGAGGAATGCAGATGGTTCTCCTCAATGTGGGTGGGCATTATCCAGCCCATCCAGGGCCTAAGTAGAACAAAAATGTGGAGGAAGGTTGAATTGATTCCCTGCCTGAATGTTTGAGCTAGAACATCAATCTCATTCTACCCTCAAGCTGGGACTTTATACCATTGGCTATCCAGGTTCTCAGACTTTTAGACCCAGACCAGAATTGGCTCTCCAGCTCTCAGACCTTTAAACTAGACCTCGCGTTCCTGGGTCTCCTCTTGGTATACTGCAGATGATGGCATTTCTGTCTTTTTTACTGTGTAAGCTAATACTTTATAATAAAACTTTATATATATATATATATATATATAATCTCCTATTGGTTCTGTTACTCTGGAGAACCCAAATATATTCAGCTTCTGTTGATGTAATTGAAAAGAAAACCCACTTTAGCCCCAAAGAAACCTCAGGTAGTGGCTTTTTAAATAAAACACATGACCATAATTTTTTTCTTTTTAAGATGGCATTCATTTTTCTAAATATAGCATCATTTTATTTAATTTATTTTTTTAAAGACATAGGCATGTATAGTTTATTTTTGAGATGATCATGTGAAGCATACATGTGAGAGTGAGGAAAGTGGGAGAGGAAAAGGACTAAGACCAATGAAATCTGTATTAGTGTTTGGGTACCTTAGCTATCTACTGCTGCGTGACAAATTAACCCCAATACTAAGTTACTTAAAACAACGATAAATATTTATCATAGCATCATTTTAAAAACAGCTTAATAGGAGAAATGTTAACATTATATAGAATACATACATACGGAAAATTTATAACTGGGAAAAATCTTGTAGTTATTCATACTACTTGGTTTGAATATCAAAATACATATTTGCGTTTAAGCTTTTTTCCTACAACTGGGTTCTAAAAACTCTCCCTAATTCCTTTGAGCATTGGTAGTTAAGCACACCAACATGATGATACTGTATTTTATAACACATGCTTGTGATTTTAGACTCATAAGCAACCAATTATTCACTGTTCTATTTGCCTTAATTGCTATTTGTTTAAACGCATAGTATATTTTCCTATTTTCACTGTCTGTTTTTTTTTCATTATATGATAAGCGTCTTTTGTGTAAATCCATTAGGATATTTTTACCTTGTATGTAAGTACCAGAGTGGTAGTGGCTAAGAATTAAAGATGGTAACCCCTTTTAGAGGGGAAAAAAATCTCTGAACATTCCAAGATAGTAATTTCCTTCCTTATTATTGTATTATCTGGTATATGACTTTAAACTATAATTAGATTAAGATTTTCATTTTAAGATTATCAAAATGTGTTCCTTTAAAAGGCATTTTAATGATTTCGTTATCAAGAATTAGGGCTAAACATTTAAGTTAAACTCCAATGCAAATAAGTCAAGTGCAGTGAAAATCAGTGGAAGACACATTATCACACTGCTAATTTCTCTCCGGGACAAGGAGAACACCATCATAATTTATTCCTGTTACGTATACAAACTACTCCTTAGATCTGGAGTACACATACAGTGGCAACTCTTCATTACTGTGCTGGATGTAATTAATACTTTATTAGTAAGAAATCCTGGGTAACCTGCCTGGATCTCTGTGTAAATTGTACAGCAACCCAGGATTCCGGTGCCACTCGAAAGGGTCAAATCAGATTTCACACATAGGGTGAACCCTGGAGTCAGATTGGTTGACTTTTGCTATTGCTTCTTAACGCCACATTCCATTCTGCTGAAAATTAGTCAAACACTGGTAATCTGGTTTCTCAGATTTAAAGATTTCCTGCTGGTTCCATCCTAGTCAGTGCTCATTGTTCTTCAGGGAAGAATACAACCATTCTCTCAGTGCTGGGGTGTGAACTAGGTCTTTAATACAGCAGCCACTCGATTCTGCTTTTAGACTCACATATATTCATCATTCCTGGCTGCTAGCAATCAGGATTAGTTCTAGCAACTTCTACCTGAGAGACCCATAAACACTTTCCCACAACCTTCTCCAGGAGTCAAGCTGTTTGTCCATTTTATTTATTTCATTTTTTTATTGAAGTATAGTTGATTTATAATGTTGTATTAGTTTCAAGTATATAGCAGAGTGATTCAGTTATATATATATATATATATATATATATATATATATATACATATATATTCTTTTTCAGATTATTTTTCCTTATAGGTTATTAAAAATATTGAGTATAGTTCCCTCTGCTATATAGTAGCTCCTAGTTTGTTATCTATGTTATATATAGTAGTGTTTACATAATAATCCCAAACTCCTATTTTATCCCCCGCCCCTTTCCTCTTTGGTAACAATAAGTTTGTTTTCTATGTCTGTGGGTCTATTTCTGTTTGTATATAAGATGTCCATTTTATTTATTTATTTAATTATTTTAAAATTTATTTATTTAATTTATTTTTTTGGCTGCGTTGGGTCTTCGTTGCTATGCACGGGCTTTCTCTAGTTGCGGCAAGCGGGGGCTACTCTTCGTTGCGGTGCACGGGCTTCTCATTGCGGTGGCTTCTCTTGTTGCAGAGCACGGGCTCTAGGCGTGTGGGCTTCAGTAGTTGTGGCACGCAGGCTCAGTAGTTGTGGCGCACGGGCTTAGTTGCTCCGCGGCATGTGGAATCTTCCCAGACCAGGGATCGAACCCATGTCCCCTGCATTGGCAGGGACTAAAGAGACTAAAACCCCTACCAGGTGGAAGAAGTTAACTACATGATGACCAGACTGTAGCCATGACATAAGCTGCCACAATTCCGAGAGCTGGCCTCAAAGAAATGGGAACAAACCCACCCTGGAAGTGAAGATTAACTGTACTTAAAACCATCAAGATGACACTGGTCAGACCACCACACAACCAATGTCAAGATGGCTGTCAGAGCTGACTGTGCTGTTTCTGCATGCAGCTCCCTCCCTTCACCGGTAAAAGCTCTTGCCCACTGATTGTCAGTGGAGGGGGAAGTCAGCCTTTGGACAGGAGTCCGCCCTGCTCCCGCCCCCTAGGCTGCCCACCTCTGAAATAAAGCAAACTTTTCCTTCCAACAACCTTGCCTCTTTAGTGGCTTTAGAGCGGTGATCAGCCAGACCCTCACTTTCAGAAACAATTCCAAGATGACTGTCAATTCATGTACGCATTCTTATTAGCTACTCTCAATAAGGGATGGGTGTAATCTCTGCCAGAATAGCCCCTCTGGTAGTTTCCTTATGGTGCTTCTCTGCCAGGTGCCTGGCAAATTTATTTTGGCACCAGTTATAAGGTATCCTGATTTCAGAAAGTAAAATGTGACAAATGTGCTACTTAGACTTTGGCAACATAGTATGTAGAGTCACAACTTTCATATTATGTCCTCGAGTTGAATTCAGAACTGAGGAATTATGCCATGAAAGAAATTGAACAGGGAAAAAGAAGAGCTAAATTGTAATCTTGATTAGCATGTTCGACTCTTCTCACTCCTTAAGGGAAAGTGGCACTGCGATCTCCCCCTCTCTTCAAGCCCGGAAACTATGTATCATCAGACTTCCTCTGCTTTCTCATTTTTCTTGTCTCCCACATCTAATCCATCACCAGATGGTGTCAGGTCTGTCTCCTAAATATAATTCACTTTGGTCCATTTCTTTTCCATTTCCACTGATATACTTTGGTCCATGCCACCAGCACCTCCAGCCGGAATTGCTCTAATGGCCTCCAACTAGTGTCTCTGCCCCAAGTTGTGTTTGCAAATCAAATCCATTTTCCACACTGTAGCCAAAATGTTCTTTTAAAAGTACAGATCTGATCATGTCACATCTCTGATAAACTATATTATTGGTTCCCCAATGTTCCCAGAATCAAACTCTACACGGCTTACTCGGCTTTTCATGATACGAGCTGAGCCCTATTTACCTTCCCAGCTTCAACTCTTAGCAGTCTTCTTCCCAAATCCAATAATACAGTAAACTGAACTTGTCTCCAGGTAATTTCACACCCTGTTGTTCTCTCCGAATGGAATGTTCTTCTGCCTTCTCTCTCTATCAAGCCCCAACTGCTCCTTTTAACCCTCAACTTAGATACAATTGTTTCAGAAAAGTCTTCCCTAACTCTCTGGGACTTGTCCCAATACATGTTCTTAGTATGACATTTATCATTCCATACTGGGATTCCCGGCTTTCCTAGCCTATTTTTTATTTGTAAGCACTCTGGTGTCTCACGTAGAAAGCAGTGGAAAGACTCATATTGCACGGTCCCTAATTTATATTGAATACTCTCCATTTCAATGTCATTAGATGGGGCATATAATCACTCATTTTCCAGTCTTCAATTCTCCCTTTCTTCTATTCCTGCTCTAACCTTTTAAGAAATCATGCTTTTCTTCTGGAGCTATTTAATTATGTGGCTCCTATACTAGCGTGTTAAGTCTTTGGTGCCTTCCCTTGTTTAGAGTTGTATCTCCTGAAATTTGCATGAGCCTCCAGTGAGGCTCAAAAAATATTTACTGAGTAAATGAATTCTATCATCAGTGTGAGTTATAGATAACTTATTCTTACTATCTATCACTTCCTACCAAATACATAAGCCTATCTGAAACTGGAAGACTTGTATTTGCTGTTTAAATTTTCATTGTGGATATAAAGTGAATTCTCTAACCACTAATTATAAGTTAAATCATTATCCACAAGAGATAGTTTACAATAGACAGTCCTTATGTTATTATGGGTGAAACAAATAAAGGAGATTTCAACATGTATAAACATGTTTGTGAAGATTTTGAAAATAAAGAGTAATATGACAGACCTTCCCCCCTCCCGAAATTTGCTTACGAAGGTCTATATCCTTTATACTAAAAAATAAAACAGAAATATTTCTTAAAATTTGAACTATATTTTATGGCTGACCATGTTGTTGGCTATAAAAGTGAACTACAATAATATTGGATCAAAATAGCCTAAAATTAAAAATAATGTTTACTTTTCAAAAGTATTCTTTTATTAAAGGTTGGAATTTCAATGGTTTCCATGAATTAACTAGAGTAGTATGAAAATATCTCTTTATAATGTTTACTGAAAGGGTACCCTTTGATCACCAAGTTAATTAGGGGCTATGTATTTGGTTAATTCCTTACTCTGTATTCTCCGTAGACCTAACTAAAATAATAATAACTAACATCATTTGAAAGCTTGCTGTGGGAAGTGACACACAAACTTAGCACGAATTTATTAGCTCACAGTCTTCAAGACAATTCTATAAGACAGTAACATGATCTTTGCTCTATATTTGAGGAAGTTGATGCTCTGTGTAGTACAATCATTGTTTAAAAGCTAAACTGCTTCTACAAGCCAGAATATGAAATAGGGTATTCTGCCCTTAACTGCTATGTGCTCTGCCTTTTTGGGCTAAACTGGCCTTATTTATATACCATGGAGTGACCCTCCAAAGGCAAGGTCACCTACAAATGTGGTACATGTATTAAAACATTTATGAAATTCACAAATTAAAAAAAAAAAACCTACCCATAAAGGAAACAAGAGAGAAGAGAGAGACAGAGAAAGAGAGAGAAAGCATCACAGAGAAAATCCAAACACAGAAAGATAGGAAAAAGGGAAGAAAGGAGAAGGAAATGAAGAATGGGTAAGAGAAAATAGAAAACAAAATGTTGAGAATGTATAAAATGAGGGCGTGTAGCTAATGATGAAAAAAAGAAAGTAAAACTTGGATTTCTGGCCATTCCTTTGCAATCTGATCAGTACTGTGTAGCAAAGGCCCCTTCTTCAAAAAATATTGTAGGTACCTAATAGTTTCTAGATACTTTCCAAATGATTGAGATATCAGAGTGAACTAATAGAGGAATGGAATTTCCTTTCCATTCTAGCGGGAGGAGAAAGCTATTACACATAACGGATGTGTACTGTCTTAGATGTGGAAAGCATTCTGACCAGGTGACATTTGTGTAGAGGTCAGAACATTTGTAGGAGTAAACAGTGATGACAAAGGAGAAAAGCATTCTGGGCATCCTGTCAGGAGGAGCTCTGATGATGCAATCTCCCTGAGATATGCCCATTAGACTCTCACTAAACTTGTCCTGGTCTATGGTGTTCTGACCTTCTTTCTGCTATCTCTCTTCTTAGAAGTTCAAAGGAAGGAGAAGAAATCGAGCAACTCCTGGCCTGCTTGTTAAATGAGGAGTCACTTTTATTATATTCTTCTGTGTAAGTTTTTTTAAAAAGACTTCATTAGTTATAGAAGAAAGTTTTTCCTGTTTTAATTTTCTGTCAAAGTAGAAAACATTTTCAACTTATGTTGGCTCTGTCACACTGATAATAGACTTTACTGTATTTTATTTTTCCAGTCAATTCATCTTTTCAAGTCATCACTTTCATGTTGTCATTGCCTAACTAAAACCTACCACATAATCTTTGCTGTCTCATTAAATTCCAACTTTTCAATCCAGATTAACACAATGAACAGGATGTAAAAGGAAAAATTTTAGGAGGGCTATGTTGTGGGTTGAATTGTATCCCCCCAAAATTCACATGTTGAACTCTTAATATCCAGCACCGTGGAATGTTATCTAATTTGGAAATAGAGTCATTGCAGGCAGAGTTGGTTAACGTGGGATCCTTAGGGTAGGCCCTAACCTGATATGACTCGTGTCTTTATAAAAAAGGGGAATTTGCACATAGAGATATGCACACGGGGAGAATACTATATGAAAATGAAGATAGAAATTGGGGTGATGCTTCTACTAGCCAAGGGACACCAAAAATTGCCAGGAAACCAGCAGAAGCTAGCTGAGAGGCATAGACTTGATCCTCTCTGATAGCCCTCAGAAGGAACCAACCCTGCTGACACCTTGATCTTGGATGTCTAGCCTCCAGAACTGTGAGATAACAAATTCATGTTGTTTAAGTCACCCAAGTTGTGACACTTTGTTGCAGCAAACTAAAACAGGTGATATGCCACCACAAAACACACCACATACAATATGCCATTTTGGCATAAAGTTTGTTCTGAAGGTAATTAAGAAACAGCAAACACAGGAGGAACTCTCTGCACTTCTTTCTGCCTAAATTTCTCTTTGTAAAGGTGTTTCCCTCTCTTTTCCCAGGAAGAGAATGATGCAGTCAACGGAGATGACTCTTTATAGCTGGAGATGGCATCAACTTGAGTGTGCACAAACCTCACTAAAATAACCCTTACCTTCATTAGTTTCCCCCATATATTCACCTTCCCACAATCTACTGCCCCTAGACACCCAAATCCCTTTTGCTTTGTCTAGTCACTTCTTCACAATTTACTACCACTTGTTAGAATGGCGTATAAGGCTCCAGACCTAAATGGTTTTCGAGGTTGTCACTTCTTTTCTGTGAACACCCTGTGTGCATGCAAAATAAACCTTTTCTCCTGTTAATCTGCCTTTTGTCAGTTTAATCCACACTCCTCAGTTACTATATCTAAGAGGGTAGAGGAAAAGGTTTTTTTATCCTCTACACAGACTTGACAAATTTAAATATAACCTGAGTTACTTCAATGTGGCTATTTTGTTCCTTTCAACATGTTGTTGAATAAAAACAAATTCATATTATTTTTTTCTTCCATGAGGTAATATTTGTCATAGTCTTTCTTAGTTTGAGACTTCTGTTTTGTTTCATGATATTCTGCATAGTGAAAGCACAGATTAGTCATATCAGAAGAAAATTAGTCAAAGTGAAGTTTGACAAACCAGTGGCTATAAGCTAATATGTCCAGTACAACTGAAATCATCATTGTCATTGCAAGTCTTGTATTTACAAGAATATCATTTGGACTGTACTTTGCAAATGATAGAAATGAAGCCAATGCAAGTGGATTATTTGCACAGAGTCTTAGGACTTCTAGCAGCAGACACTCAGTTGGTGTTCTGGTCTGTGTGACTTTAGATTCCAGCTCCTAAACCCGATTTTAATCATTCGCGATCAGAAGAAGAGAAGATTGCAGTCAGTGTCAGAAAGTCAAGGTGTTGTCTTTTAAAATATTGGTGAATTGAGGTCTGCTAACATGTGGGAAATAAGAAAGTAATAGAAAACTAAAATATAATAAAAACTGATGTTTTCAAAACTTCCTATGAACAAGACGTTGTGCAAAACTTGCATGTATCAAGTTTTTCTTTACTGTCAAAAGTAGGCACCTCTTCAGCTTGTCCTACTCTTCTGTTTGTTTATCTTTGAGTCAAAACTACCATCTCTTAGTTACCATAGTGCTATAAGTTTTGATGACTAGTAGAACGATTTCCTCAATCTCGTTATTCTTCTTCAAGAAAATCTTGGCTATTTTTGTTCCTTTTGAGTGTCCATACATTTTACCATCACTTTCATTTTGTCATTGCCTAACTAAATCTTACTACATAATCTTTGCCATTTTATTAAATTCCAACTTTTCAATCCAGATTAGCACAATGAACTGGATGTAATAAAAGGAAACATTTTAGGACGGCAGTGTTTTTACAGTGTTTTATAGTGGCTATAATGCTAGTCTATAAAAACATACAGGCACAAATGCAGATCTTGTTTCTGCCATTTCCTACCAGTTGTACTTCAGATATAACATTTGCTTCAGTTTTTCCATACGTAAAAATCAGATAATAATATGATGTCACAAGTTCACAGCGATATGAATAACAGAATCTATCATTTATTGATCTTACTATGTATGCAAACCTCCAGTAAATTATTTACATACACTAGTCCTCATGAAGTATATTATGACCTAGGTTGTCACTTTAGAAAAAAAAAAAGAAAACACTAGAGTTTAAATATAACTGGTTTGATTTTGGTTCTTCTCTTTCTCGTTGGAGTACTTAGTTGGCAGAAAGAAATTACAAGCAAGAGAAGGTGTCCCAGCCCACTGAAGGTGGTGAACAAATGCAGAGAACATAAACGGGGCACATTAGTTTTAACTCACTAGAGAGAGAAAAAGTAACTGAAATTAGAGATGCTAATGAGTAACTTTAAAGGTATAGAAATTCCTAAGGAATTGGGTTTTAATACCAACTATTATCATTATCACAATTTTTAAATTTCCAGAATCTTTGTGGTATTTTATTTGATTTGTAATATTTTTTCAAACTCATTTGCCATTCGATATACCAAATTGATGCCTAATGCATTTTTGCAAGGATAGAAATAGGAGGAAGTAAACTGCATCTAATCTTCACAAAGTTTAAATAGTTCACAGTAATATATATATAGTGTGCCTCTTAATTTCACCTAATATAAGATTATGGATGACCAATATTGTAATTGAACATCTTGGGGAAAAGAGGGAAATTGTCATAAAAAGTAGGCTTTACAATTTTACATATATATATATTTAATAATACTATTTAGTTTAATAAATATGTATATATATATTTTAACCTGGAAATCAGATGTTTTGCTTTTAGCAGATTTCTGTTTCTTCACATTACCAAGAACCAACAAGCTACAAGTGTTAATGAAAATGGCTCCCATCATCCAGAAGCAAACAAAATTCTAAATGAGTTATTTCAGATTGAAATACTGTGAATGCACAGCTAAGAGTTTAGTGAACATTTAGGGCAATATGCATGCAGCACAGATAAGGTCAGAACTGAACCTGCAAACAGCCAGGTTATTGAACTGTACTGCAATATTTTCAATGTTTTCATTTGCTTTTCTTTCCTCCAGGAAAAATGATATAGAGGCTCCTATAAGCCAAAATCAAGGATGTGATACCTAGGAAATTATTTTATTTTGAAGTCCTATGAAAATAAAGAAGTGTGTTTCAAAGCTGAATATTCATAACACGTATATTATTAGAGAACAAATAAACAGTGAATGTAAAAAAATCAAGTTTTAAGCTGCCTCAGAGGAAGTACTTGGCAATGTTTAACTTTACCTGGTTCTTGTGATCCTGTAAAACAGCAATAGTTAAAGAAATCGTCTCACTCTGTTGTGTTCCAGGAAGCTAATTATTGCAAAGAAATCCTCCCCCATATGAATTAGATAAGACTCAGGGTTGCTCCCTATGACAAGGCACAGACATCGGCTCTCCAAATTCATTATTTTCTCCTCACAAAGGATGAACTCAGCCTTTTGCCCTGGCTTATCAGTGGAAAAAGAATGCTTGTGAACCAAACTTTGCTTAAGCTTCTCTGCTTCCCCCAGGCCCCTGAACTTTGACCCACTCTCAGCCTGAGCCCTGTGTGACCCCTCCTTAACAGCCCCTCCAAGAATTGGCTGGCGTCAGGGTACAGATCCTCTGATCTACTGCCCTATCACTGCCGCCTCCACCCACTCATTCCTTCATCCCACTTCTCCACAGGCTGCTCTTTCTTGTTTTGTTTGCTGTTGTTGTTGTCTTGTTCACTCTTCTCTATATAAGAAAAGCTGCTTTCTGCCTAACTTTTGAGGCATACGCAGAGTTCATGGTCGCTGTGTTCTCCCTACTGCAATCGTCTTCCTCCCCTACCCTAATACTCCCTTTCCTTCTCTTGCAACAGTCCTTTTACATAAAAGTCTTTCCTTAGCTAAATTCTGAATGTTTTTTATTTGACATAGTTTAGAATAAATATGACCTATAAAAATCTTGTTACTCTTGATTTTGAAATAAGTCAACAGATAAAGACATGGATAGATAGATACATAGAGGGGTAGATAGATGATAGATAGATAGATAGATAGATAGATAGATGATAGACAGGAAGAAAGAATTACAGAACTTGGTCATCTCTAACATTTATTGTCCAAACCAAAAAGCCAGCATGAATCACTATTAAGTACTCTCCATCATTTTTTGCTTTATCTATATCTTCCCTTACACACTTTACCCAGAATTAACACCTTTGACTGTAAGTGTAAAACATTCATAAAAATAGAAGAATGAACTATTTAATATGCTTATTTCATTTTGATTCTCCTATGGCTATCCTTATTTCTCATTTCAACACTTTTCACAAGAGTTAATATGTAAGAACTCTAGGCAAATACTTGATAAATATTACAGTTATTAATGAGAATTAACTATTTTTCCTCCAATATAAAAACCTCCCTTAGCAGCCGCTCGAGATATCTTTGAATAGTACTTGTTTATAAAATAACTTCCATATTTATCTCTTCACCCTCCAAAAGCTCTTATATAAAAGTCTAGCCTATAGATGTATTATTATCTGCTCTTTATTAAGGAAGAAAAGATTAGTAAATCTAAATTAATGCTCCAAGTTCACACAGATAAGTGTCAAGTTCTTTTGATTAATATATGTTTTCTGTATTAGAAAGTGAAAGTATTGTAGACATTGTACCTAGTAATTAGAAGTTTGTGAGACTCATTTTTTTGCTTTTTTGCCTGAGTTGCTAGGAAAACCAGTTAGGTTAGCACTTTACTTTTTCGCAGCAACGATCCTTAACCTACTTATTTGCTGCCCTCTCTACCTTGGCTTTAACACTTTTAGTAAGACTCCTTACAATTTCCCTTTTTCTTTTTTTTTCATAAAGTAGTTGAGGATATATTAATAGATGCACAAAATGATGTTGACTTATAATTACTTTTCAAGAATCTTTCTTTAGTGCCTGGAGAGCAAACTTTTTCACAGTGTGATTAAGGCAGTCTTTAGGTAGTGGGGATTCTTCCTCTTATGCTTTCAACCTCTCATTGTTCATGAATCAGAAGGATGGATATGTCTTTAAAGCCTCATTTTAAATGTTTCTATGAAAATTGGTGAGATCCTGATGTGAAGACAAGCAGAATGTCTTTGTAGTTAGAACATCTTATCTGGAATTCTGGTTCAACCACTTATTTGCTAAGTCGCCTTTAATGAAGCATTTACTATCTCTCTTAAGCTTGGTTCTTTCGTCTGTGAAATGGGGCTATGAAATAATCACTGTTTCAGAGACATTTTGTAAATATAAAATGAAAGCATGAGCAAAAGTACTATTTCAAATGCTATGTGTCATAAAACACATAATCATTGTACTTTACAGAGCTTCAGGGAATGAGAAGTTTCTCCAGCAATTTAATGTTTCACTTAAACTACCTTTTAACTATATTTTCTTTGCATAAAGCAACTTGTATAATGTAAAAACAGAAAACTGATTGATCAGATATTAGCATGCATATATTCCACTAGTAATTTTTCAGCTGAGGCAATGCGAGTGTGTGTGTAGGGTGCGTGTGTGCATGTGTGTACGCAGAGGATAGGAGTGGGCAAAGATAAAACACTCCTCAAAGTCCACACCCAGAATAAGAACACAAGCATTATTAACTTTGATCTTGTATTCTGTTACTTCGGTTCTCTTGCTTGGATTTATACATCTTCAGTGGAATTTAAGCGGGATTATTTAAATGATCTTTAAGATGTCAGGGCTCTGATGTTATTTCTTTCTTGAGGAATTCGGCTCCTATTATAGGTTACTGTGTTGTATAGTGGGCATTTGAAAACCTACTACTTAGCTTCATACTCTAATTTACACCCATTCCATGTACTGTATGGTTTTAACTGACTTGCCTTAGAAGGATCCCAGGAGTTGCTAGGAAACCTCTCTGTTCTTTTCACTTTTCATATAGCATTAGTGTTTCAAATGATAAGCTGCACCTGTTGGTACAGGAGGATTTAAGTAGAATCGAACAGTGACAGCAAGGCTAGGCATAGATAACCACTCCTTCCAAGTTTCTTGTTCTTCATACAGGTAATAAAGTATAATACGAGTGGAGAAAGAACAATATGTGTTTTCTTTAAACATAAAATATTTAGCAAATATAAATATTTTAAGATTTCAAGAAAATACATATTTTCTTATATTCTTATTCTTTATATTTTGGTTTTCTCTCCTATCTCTCCAGTGTTGCAAGGCAAATGACATTCAAGATAAAGATGACTAAGACCTTTTAGAGTTTTAAACCAATCTTCCTGTTGAAAATATCTGTCATTCTCATACTTTGTGTATGAACCCTATTTATATTCTTTGATACAAAATTATTTTTAGCAGGATGATCAGTTCTAATTCATCAAAGACCAGTTAAGATAGCAGGTCAATCTGGTGTTGTAACATTTTAGCAGTTTGGATTACGTGAATTTTTTTTTTTTTTTTTTTGCATTTCAAGTAACTAAACATAACACTTAGAAAAATATTTGAAATAAAATTCACATGAAGAAATAGTGACAGAAGAGGTGATTGATGGCTGCTGTCTCATTTCTGTTCTTCATTAGAATAGACCACTCATTTTTTTCTCATATTTTTCATTTTGAGAAAAGTAATACTTTTCCATCTTGTTCAAGATATGAATGTGTATGTATACTAGATAGAAAAACTAGTTCAATCAGGACTACTTTTTAGGATAACATTTCATAATGACACCTTTTTTAAAAAAACTACTGTATTGGTTCTCTTCAATAGCTTCAAATGGCATTTTTAAAGGTTAACTACAAAGAGCCTGTTGAATCTACTCCTGTTTCAAGTCTTTTTATTATTTTCCCATGGGTGTTTCAAAGTCTCTGTAATACTGTCGAAGCTGCTCATTCATGCTTACACTTCGGGGAGCTGAGTATGTGTCAACTATTATCCCAAACAATAGTTAATATAGCAATCCTGAAGCACATTGTACTGCATGATTATGGACTTAAAGAAAATATTTATCTGCTTTTAAATATGCTGGTACAGATACTAGTACTATCTTCTTACTTAGGGAAACATTTTCATTTATAGGTAGATTTACTTTTGTAATTGTTTGGTCAATGTTCTGAGTTGCTTGTGTCTAAGATCTCCATTTCAATCATAATATTGCATCCTGAACAATGAAATGCTCAGCTAAATTAATTGTTTAGAAGTTGGGATAAAACGGAAAGCAAAAATCCTGTTCCACTGGAATATTCCTAATGGAAAGCAAAAATTCTATTTTCCCAAAGATAAAAAATGAACAGGTTAATAGCTCAAGTGGTTATATAGCTTATTTTAGCTGGTGAATTTTAAGGATATGGGAAGAAACCTAGAAAAAATCTGTAATTATATTCAGTTATCTATGAAATTATTTCAGCTTAATAGGATACTAACAAATTCAAAAGCTTTTGCAGGTATTAATACACAGCCTATTGCATTCTTTTAAAAAAAACTTGTCCTAACGATGAGTCAAAACCATTGTTTGGTTATCCATTCAGCAAAATGGCTAAAATAAAGATACATAGACTCTATTAGACTGCTGATCTCTTTTCTAAAGATTTGAAGACTTACAATTAGAGTTTCTTATGTGAGCACATAAAATAACTAAGAGGTCTGGAATGAAGTAGGAATTACTTATTTGAAAATTTAAATAACTCAAAATAAAAACTTTTGATTGTGAAATTTAAAAATATGTTACTAAATTTTCTGTGTTAGTAAATAGGACAAGGCAATATAAAAAATTAGTTAAGACTTCTGGTTTTATGTACTGCGTAACCCAAACTAGTTTGGCAGCTTTTAGCAAGTTACTTACCCTCTCTGTGCCTCATTCTCCTTATCTACAAAGTAGAGATAATAATTATAAATATCTTCTAGAGTTATTATGAAGATGAAGTAAATATTTTTTAAATGCTTGGAATAGAACCCAGCACATAGGAAGTATATAATGGTTTATTAAACAAAATATAGGCTTAAAATAAATAAAGACATATATCATGTTCCTGGATAAAATGAATTGTTATAATCCAAATGAAAGAGGATTGTATCTTGGGTAGGAACGTTGGTGGTACAGATGAAAATAAACAGTTATATGGAGAAGATATTAAGAAGTCTTTGGCTCTGAAGAATGAATATTATGCTCATAGTTGACATAACTCTAAGGATGGTGGGAACATCCACAGACACAAATTGCTAGAAGTAAAATTGGCCTGGAGATGAATATCCTGTCCACTGATTCATGTGTGGTACATTTGAGGTAACTTTGAAGATGAGAAAAGATATCCTGCAAGCAATTGAACGTACAGCTCTAAGAGCTCAGAACAAAGAAGTTTGTAATGAAGACATGAATTGGGAATTCATCTTTGTATGTGACCATCACTTCAGCTATCAGCATGGAAGGGATCGCCTAAGGAAAAAATGAGAGAGAAGAAGCCCTAGAAACAACCACAGAAAAATCACAATATATAATATTTGCATAGAGCAGGATAATCACTCATTCATAAAAGAAAAGATTACCAGAGAAGTGTGAAACAACTGGAGATTTTTGTGATTTAGAAGCAAATGAAGAGAAGGTTTCAAGAAACAGCTCAACAACATACAATGACTCTGAAATAATTATGATATGGAAATTAAAATGCCCATTAAATTTAGTGATGTGAAGGTAATTGGAAACATAATGAAAAGTCATTATTCTTTTGAGTAGTAGGAGTAGAAGCAAGCATTAAATTTGGTGGTAGAGGAATGAGTATAGGAAAGAGAGATGGTGAGCCTTGAACATTTGTTTGAAGAGTTTGGCTTCTAATCCAAATATTGTAGCTGTTGTTGATGTGGCATCCCAGGGGGGAAATATAGATCAAAATAATTAATAACTGGAATCTGACTTAAAAACAAATTCCACATCTTCATTGTCCTTAATTGGTCAATTTTGTAGACTAGCTGATAAGTACATACATTGCCTACTTCCTTTCATGAAAATAAATTAATTAATCAAAGTTTACTTACCTATATACAAAATTAGTTCCTTGCTCTCCATAATATTTTTTCATAATCTTTATCCATCTTATTTAACAACATTAAATCACTGCTTTAGTTATCAACATCAGTAATACCTATTTCTGCTCCTAGCATGGTCCATAGACTATGTGTTAACTGCATTAAGTTTGATAAAAAGATCATAAGAATAAATAGCTCATGCTTTGAAGAAATGATGTTGAGTACTTTTATTTATCATACCTCAAAATTTGCAAATTTATCCTTATTAATTAAATATGCTACTGCCCAAAAAGGTGTTTTTTTACTTTTTCCAAATACTTAGAATTTGTATTGTATAAATGAACCTTTAATCCTATGATGATATTGCAAGTCCTGTAAACTGCAAGCATTATAAATGTATTAAAGAAATTTCTCTTTTAATAGAATACAACCCGAATAACAATTTTGGCCACATAGTTGAATCAGAGTGGGGTAATAACAGCAGGTGATCAGTAATTTTATCAGACATCTAGTTTTCTTTACAATAAATTTGATACCTAGAAATATTTTTACTTTCACAGAATTTCATAACTTTACTTGACACCTAGGGTTATCTTGTAAAAATACCTTACTTCTCCATTCTTCACAGGTGTGTGATATTATGCCCCGCCCCCCACATCAAAGCTGATTACCTGGAATACAATTTACCAAGCACTGGAGTCTACACATCAAGATGTCACTCAATTTCCTACACACCTGTAATTTTTTTTGGCCGCTTGACTTGCGGGATCATAGTTCCCTGACCAAGGACCGAACCCGTGCCCCCTGCAGTGGGAAGGCAGAGTCCTAACCCCTGGACTTCCAGGGAATTCCCTTTACACACTTCTAAATACTGTATAGATCTTCCTTGACTTCTGATGGGGTTACGTCCCAATAAACCCATTATGAGTTGAAAATATCATTAAGTCAAAAAATGCTCTTAAAACATCATAACTTAGCTTTGCCTACCTTTAATGTGCTCACTTACATTATTTACGCTTAAATTAACCTATAGTTGGGCGAAACCATCTAACACAAAGCCTACTTTTATAATAAAGTGTTGACTATCTCATGTAATGTATTGAATTCTGTTCTGAAAGTGAAAAACAGAACGGTAGTAAGTGTATGTGTTGTCTTCCCTCCTGACGGTGATCACGTGGCTGACTGGAGCTGTGCTGCTGTCACGTGCTGGCTGTCACTGCCCAGCAGCATGAGGGAGAACTACACCACATACCACTAGCCTGGGAAAGATCTAAATTCAAAATATTTGAAGTACAGTTTCTACTCAATGCGTATGGCTTTGGTACCCTCATAAAATCTGAAAATCATAAGTCAAACCATAATTGAGTCAGACACTGTCTGTACAGGAAATACCTTTGCTCTATTTCTTCAATACTGTTTTAGAGGGGGAAATGCCTTTTCTCTCTGCATGTAATTCAAAAACAGAATATCCATGCAGGTTCATGGTTGTAGTCTTTTCCATCTTGGAGGTCAATAAAAGAAGTAAAGTATAAGGTATAACCCTTTCCGGGAGTCAAGGCAAAAGCATCACATATTTCCCAACTTCGGTTTTTCTTTTAAGTGACTATTTCTTAAAACACTTCATAAAGGAATAAGGAGCTACCAGGATACTTGTGTCACTTATTAGCTGTGTAACCTTGGAGAGTTACTTATATCTTAAAGCCTCTAATATCTCATTAGGGAAATAGGGATATTAATGATACTAACCCAGCACTACTAGCGTTTCGTAGGGGATTAAATGAATAACTGTATGTAAAGTATTTAGATGAATATGTGTAATATAAAGTTTTTAGTACATATTAGGGTTTAGTATTTTTATTATTATTGCTGCTTTTGTTGCTAGAAAAATTGTTCAGGCTCCATTTTTCAACATAGAAAATAGATTCTGGAGAACTAGTTGTAAATTGTGATATTGTAGACAATAAATGAAAGGGTTTTAATTATTCCTACTACAAAGACTATTGCATCATTCACAAGTACCTCTATTTTTGAAATAATGATTATGATAATAATAATAATTATTATGGCTTATATTCTTAAAGTGCCATATATCAATATTAGTAAATGAAGGAGCCAGGATATTAATTCTAAATATTTTACTCCAAAAGTACAATTTTTACTTGCTAAAATATATTGCAGTAGGAATGATATAGGACATAAAAATTTAACTCAAAATATTTTATAAGGTAGATTTAACATGACTTAGGGTCTACATGTAAGACAGCAATGAGGTAAATGGAGCTGCAGATTCTGGTGTTTTCTTATTGGCTTTTTTGTCCTGCACTTTTAATTCAGGCAGTGCATTCTGCTGGTCATGCCAAAATTCCTTGACTGGCTTCTCCTGTCTCTATTCTTCAGTATAATTTCCACCAAGTCTCTAACTGTTGGCTCTATACTTCATCTGTCACAAGACACTTGGAATTTGGAATGTCTTAAGATTTTTCTTGTTCTCGGTTTCCTGAGAGTAACTTTTATTTTGAGCAGTGCTATTAGCTCTTTCCATTTTAAGCTAACTTCAATAATATATCAAACATTACTAATAATCTTGCTCCTTTTTCCACTGAAGCAATAGAAGCAATCAGAAGATCGTATCTGTATCTTACCAGCACCGAATCTACTGTGATAACCAAACTTCCCTCTTGACAGCTGTGCTTGATGAATCGTCCCCATCCAATTTATGCCATTCTCTGATTCTTGCACTGTCTCCCACCTCCTCTCATCTACTTAAGGATGTTGTTCCTACAGATATGTCTCTCGCCTGCATCATTATTTCCACTTTCAAATTGATAATGCCAATTAACATCCAAATCTGACTTAAAATAATCATCCATAAATATACAAATTAAAAGTATATTATAAAATGTGGACTTCCTTGGTGGTGCAGTGGTTAAGAACTCACCTGCCAATTCAGGGGACATGGGTTCGAGCCCTGGTCCAGGAAGATCCCACATGCCGCGGAGCAACTAAGCCCGTGAGCCACAACTACTGAGCCCGCGTGCCTAGAGCCCGTGCTCTGCAACAAGAGAAGCCACTGCAAGGACAAGCCTGTGCACCGCAATGAAGAGTAGCCCCCACTCGCTGCAACTAGGGAAAGCCAGCGCACAGCAACGAAGACCCAATGCAGCCAAAAATAAATAAATAAATTTATTTAAAAAAAATACTCATCCCCTACAATGTATGTCAAATTAAAACCTTATAAAAAATAAGAAATAAAATGTAAGACTACTATTTTTAAAAATACACAACAAAACATTTCTTTGACCTTTCAGCTTCTGACTCCATCATCTATGGAAGGCAGAATAATCATTCCCCACAAACGTCCAGGTCCTAATCCCTGGAACCTGTAGATATGTTTTCTTATGTGGAAAAAGGGAATTTTACAGTTATAATTTGGTTAAGTATTTTAAGGTAGGGAAATTAACCTGCATTATCTGGGTGGTCTGAGGTAATCAAAGGAGTCCTTAAAAGATGCAAGAGGGAGGGAGAAGGAGCAGAGAAGGAGATGCAAGTATGGAAGCAGAGGCACTGAAGATGGAGAAAGGGTCTCTAACAGGAGGAGTGCAGGCAGCCTATAGAAGCTGGAAATGACAGGGAAACAGCTTCTGCCCTAGAGCCTCCTCCTATCAACACCTTCATTTTAGTCCCTTGATTTTTGAAACCCTTTTTGGACTTCTGGCTTCCAGAACTATAAGATAATAAATTTGTGTTATTTGAAGCCACTGAATTTGTGGTAATTTGTTACAGCAGCAATCAGAAACAAATACAACCTTCATTCTCTCTTGAACCCACTCCTTTCAGGGTTTCCTCTTCACAACCAGAGAGAAGAACACTCATTTCCAGGTAATCAACCTCACTGTGGCCAACCTTTCAGCAGTCTTTGACATCAAGGTTTGTTTCCAGATATTTTTAGTATTTTCTGATTGTCAGCTCATATTCCTTGGAACTCTGTTTATTCTGTGTAATATTTTTTAGGTCTGTTTCTAAAATGCATTCTTTGAGAAAGGTTGAGTGTGTTATTGCTGCCAGGCACTGGCCTAGAGCCTGATGATGTAACCCCCACCCCCAAGAAAAATTGTTAACCTCAATTCTCAACTCTTCAGGACACAAGGCATTCAGACGCCAGTTGAGTGAATACTGGTTAGGATTTATCAAAGGAGGCTCTATTATTACCACTGTTTTTACTAAAAGCAAGGTTTAGCCAGGAAAGTCTTCTTTGGAGGGACATTTTTCCTGAGTTCAACCATTGGGGTCTTGACTATATGGGGATCTCAGGTCCTGTTTTCCTCTTTATGTTATTGCCTCTTGTACTTGTGCATAGATGGCTCTTCAAGACAAGGCTCCAGGCCACCAGGATCAGAAGGATATTTTGAAGGAAAACACCAGCTCCAGTGTTAGCTTATGTCTGTGGAGTGCAGCATTTTTGTCATTTCTGGCATCTGGTTGTTTTCCTAACATTACCACCTGCTCTGTTTTGCCTTGAAAACAACTTTGTTTAAAATATTATGTCCATCTTTTATAGAATCTACACTGGGAGGATTTTCTCTGTTCATCTAGTGTGTCATCTCCTGGAAGTAGAAAACCACTACTTCTTTAAACATTTAGACACTTGGCTACAGAGATACCACCTGCTTTGATTTTCTTTCTGTTGCATTTGTTGTGCCTTCTCAATTTCCTCTGCTAGATTCTCTTTGTCTTTCCAATTATTTAAAGTTGGAATAAACTAGGACTCAGTCTAGGGCATCTATGTTTCTTTTTCTCTTATGTGGCCTTAAGTGTCATTGTGATATTGATAACCTTGAAGTCTGCAGTCCAGAGACTGTCACTAAGTTCTTAATTCTAACACACAACTACCTGTTTAACAAATATACTTGGATAACTGATAGGTATCTCAAAATTAATATGTACAAAATAAAAACATAATTCCCCTCCCAAACTGCCTTTACCAAACCCCCAAGTTTACCTTCTCCACAACATTGTGGCTATCCCCTCTGTTGCTCAAGGGAACACGTCATCGACTCTTCTTTTTCCCTCCTACGTCACATAAAATTTATTATCGAGGTCTCCAATCTGACCACTCTTCACCATCTTACACTGCCTCCACTTCCCCAATTCAAGCCATCATTATCTCTCACTTGGTTTAGTGTAACATCTTATATGATCTCCCTGTGCCAACACAGTTGCCGAAAGCTTGACTGTATAACTACCCCATAAACATGTTAATGTTCAACTTGAGATTTTTTTAAAATTTAAATGTAAGTGAGATCACGGCACCCACACCTGCCCCAATTTTTCCAATAGCTTTCATCACACTTAAGCAAGGCCTGAAAGGATGCCTAACTAAACCTCTCTTTGATCAACTCCTACCACTCTCCTCCTCACTCAGCTCTAGCCAAGTTATTAGTTTTTTAGTTATTCCTAAAATATGCCAAGTTCTTACCCCCTGAAAGATTTTTGTACTTCCTGGTCTCTCTTCCTGGGATACTCATTCCTCTGTTATCAGTCATATCTCATTGACTTATCATCTTCCTTTGCTTCCTTAAATGTTCCTTCTCCAGAAGAGTTTTCCTGACAGCATTATTTAAAATGGCATCCCTCGCCCTCCATTTCTAACTCCACATTCTGGTTTGTTATAGAGTTATCACCACTTGAATCTGCATTGTTTATTTTCAGTTAGAATTTTAGCTCCATGAGGACACAGAGTTTGTCTTGCTTGTCACTGTGTCCCTAGAATGTAGAACATACCTGTCATTGAGAGATTGCTCAACAAATATTTTTGAATGAATAAATTAATAAGAGAATAAATAAATTAATGATTGAATGACTGGTTTATTACAAGAAGCTAGAAACAATGTTTTGTGACCAGAAGTAGCTTGCTTTATCAATTGAAATCTGAGGGGAGTTTAGTATACTTTACACAATGAGCATCAAAAGATGTAACAAAAAGAATTTAGATCTGCCTCAAGTAGAGTCCCAATTTGTTAGGAAATCCGTAGGGAAAATAAATAAAATTATAGCATTTATGGGCCCTCTAGGAAAATGGCTTCTTCTTAAACCCTGTTGATTATCATGAAACTTTAGTGGGAATAATTCCCATGAAGCCTCTTAAAAGTACTGAGATAATTACTGAGGGTATTGAAATTGAATCCTTGGGACTTTCCTGGTGGTCCAGTGGTAAAGAGTCCACCTTCCAATTCAGGGAACATGGGTTCGATCCCTGGTTGGGGAACTAAGATCCCACATGCCGCAGGGCAACTAAGCCCACGCACCACAACCACTGAGCCCTTGTGCCTCAACTACAGAGAGAAAAACCACACGCCACAACTAGAGAGACGCCGGCACACCGCAACAAAAAGATGTCGCATGCCGCAATGAAGACCCGACACAGCCAAATAAAGAAATAGAAAGAAATTGAATCCTCTAAGTGATTCTTCCAGGGATGAATAAAGAGAGTAAATAAAGCTTTGAGAATAACATCTTATGGTGGAGATATGCCCAGCGAGAGTGTGTTGGTGAGTTGAGATTGATGATGCGGCATTGTTCCCCTTCCTAATTCAGCAGCGCCATCCACCTTCAGTATGTCTCCTCACCTCTCCTTCTTTGTGTCTGTATGTGTGTTTCACTTCCCTGTAAAGCCTTGGACAATGTTTCTCTTAATTTCTCAGTCCTTCTCTCAATTTCTTTCTTCCCTTCCTTTCTCTTTCCTCCTTTCTGTAATATTATTTAGATGATGTTTCAATACCTGTCCCATTCCATATTCTACTGTACTTCCTGGTAAAAATTTGATGATTTTAGTAAGGACTGAGGAGGTCCCTCATATGAATTTCATGTTCAGGGACCAGAGCATCTGTCATGCCACAACAATATTAGAAGTATTCCAATAAAGATGGAAATCCAAACTTCTCCCAGGGGTTTTATAAAGGAAAGTCCATGTAGGAGTTTTGGCTCAGGGTTAAAAAAAAAAAAAAAAAAAAAAAAAATGGAGACTTTTATAAAAAACCAAAAAGTGAGGTGATGAAATGTAACATACATGGAAGAGTAAGGGAGTGCCTAATTCAGTGAGAGATTGGGGTAAGGACATGTTGAACATAATCAAGAATAAAAACCTGCTGAAATTTAAAACTAGGAAATTTGTGACAGGTTGTCAGCACATTCTGCTACATTAAAGCACATTTTGGTACACGAGAATGGAATTTGCAAGAGAGCAAAAAGAAGACTATGTTTAACTTTAAGAAATTATAAGTATTTTTGGAGCAGCAAATATTGATGGATGTTTAGGTGAATAAGAATTTTATAACATAGCAACACTTCTATAAGGAAGGAAGATATATTCTATTGACCACTTTTCATCAAAACATCATTTCCAACAGTATAAACAGTAAAATAAAGTAACTCTAAGACAGTGTTTGAGTTTGGGGGTTTTTTTCCTCCTCATCAGGAGGTGCGACCCACCTCCTTCCTTCCAGGGATTAGGCTGCAGCCATCATGGGAATGGAAGCCAGTCTTCAAGGGCACCTCAACTCCATGCTTCCAGAGAGAAGCCCGTAATTAACCCAATGCCACTATATCCTGCACCTATTCAATAGCATGGTGAAATGAAAATTGCAGTAAGAATCAGAAGATGTGTGTTGTGACCCAAACTGTGTAACACTTACTAGCATTATGGCATTAGACAACTCACAACTGAAACTTTGTACATTTGTACATCCAGCCTATCTACAAAGAAGTTTCAACCGTGATTCCATGTAAGTGACATTGCTTTAATATCTCTAAAATATTATTTCAGTGCAAGGTGCTCTGCTGAAACTAGAGCCTCACAATACTGCTAAACAACCACCATACCATAATGAGGAATTTAAAGCATTCTTCAAACTCTTTGTGTCCAAATAAATATTAGAATTTCTTAGTTCTTATAAGATCAGTATTATGTGCTTTCAGCTATTAAATAATCAGAAATAGTTAACTGAAGTTACTGACCCAAAAAGTGTTTATTCCTTTAAAAATTCCCTCTAGTAACATTTTGCTGGCCATTTAAATAGCAGTTTTTAGGTATATTTTAGTTGTACGTAATAGTAAGGAAAAAATTCTGAATGGAATTTTTGTCACACCTCTGTCTGTCTCATTATGTAAAAGAACGTGTTCTTGGTTTAAGCTTGAGAAATACACGCTCACTTCTTAACCGTAATGAAAACATAAGGTGGATCTGTTCATCTGGAAACCCATGGGTCAAGTGGAGAGAGCTGCCTGCTGGGGGAGGGAAAGTCTTTCCCACACCTGGTGTGCCCTGGCCTCCCTCTCGGGCAGCAATGGAAGGGCAGTAGTCTACTGCCTCACAGAGAGATCTAGACACAAAGAATGATGTCCAAGGGCACAGAGACCCATCGAGTTCCCTCTCTGCTGGGTACGTGCTGAAGATTTCTAAAAGGTGTGAAGTAATATTTTCTTTCAGTCATTTCCCACTTCCTATCAGTTACTTATTGGCACTTTTTAAAATTTACATTGGGAAAAAATTTTTTAACTATACAGGAAGAAGCATGAAAAAGGAGTGGAAAGCAGAAGGTGACGATTTAAAATCAAAAGGTAGCAGAGAGTTGTACACAATGAGGAAAAAAACGATGAAAATCTGAAAATCTGGAGGTGACAAAAGTTACAAATAATCAAAAATCTTGGGGAGAAGAAAATTTTGTCACAAGAATATAATCCAGGAATAATCATAGTAGACCTTAGATGATTATAATTGTTTTTCCCTTATGATTTTGGGTGCTTTCTTATGCTCCTGGAAAAAAATTGGCTAGAAAATATACTTGGAAAAACAAGCAACCAAACCAATAAACAAATAAAATGAAACTTTGGATTCAGGGCAAACCTGTCTTCAAAACCTAACTGTCACTTACTGGCTATTTATTTGATTTTAGGTAGTAAAATTAAACTGCTTAGATCTCCCGGGCCTCAGCATGTGACCTGACTCTCAGGGTTGTTTTAAGTGTTAAATCATAGACTTACGCAAAATACCTAGGGTGTCCTATGCACAGGGAATATTAAAACTAAATCACACCTTGCCTGTTGTCTCCCCTAAAATGCATTCTTGAAGTTTTATTCATTTTGGATTCCTTAATTCTTACTCAGTGCCTGGAGCACAGAAAATATTTATTAATGAATTTTGATATTAATGAAAAAAACTTCTTATGAATATTCTTATGCAAATTTGGTACAAACTTGGTTCAGAAATGTCAATGATATTTAAGTATTTAACTTTTTCATTTTATAATAACAAGAAAGGTATTCATACTTAGTATTTTCAAAAATAGTTTCGGAATTATTGAAATACCTTCATTTTTGTTGGTGCAAAGGATAGCAATAACAAGTTGTTTAAAAATCTAGGCATTTGAAACAGAAGATTAACAAATGTGTTTTATTTGAAGGTGGTAACTTTTCCTTAGTTGACAAAATTTCTGCTGATTTTCTAAAAAATTTCTAAGCAGCGTATAATTTAGCAAAGATAATTTCAATAATGTCAAACAGTAATAATTGCACTGCATCTCATAATAATTGTTTTATCCTGCTTACCTATAGAAATCATAAAGCTTCATCTTTTACCCTAACAATGATTTCTTTTCACCCCTCGACATATCTAACAAGGCTGATCATTCTTTACCTTTCCGGCAACTCTAAGAAACATACATATATGTACGTAGACACACACGCACATACACAAACACCTACACAGAGATTTAAAAGGAATTAGAAATTCAAAGTTTATTTTGTTGTTGATTTTGTATTATCAGTAAAACTGACACATGTTAAAAGAGATGACTTGGAGTCTCACATGAAGATACACATGTCTGAAGTGCTGCCGGACTATTTCAAGCAGCTGCTTTTGGCATTGAGCTAAATTTAATGCTGTTTGTCTCAAGACTACTATCTGTACCATTTTAAGTGACAATATACACTTGGAGTAGCATCTAACTTGCATTAAATTCTCCCTTTCAAAATGCAGAAGTATAGCCAAAAACGTCGATTTGATTTAAAATGCACTTGTGCCAGGAGTTATATCTAATAATTACTTTTGTCATGCCATGAATGATGGTATATTTTTATAGAATTCTTTGTTACTTGAAAAATAAGCACTGCAAAAGCAAGAATGAAGTCTTTTAAATTATAAAATTGTCCCTTTTTACTAAATAAACAAACATTTGTTTATTTTCTAGAATGGGGTCTACAAATTACGACCCATGGTTCAAAATTGGCCAGTGGACTCTACTTTTATTGTACCTTTGATGAACTAAGAATAGTTTTTATATATTTGAGTTGCAAAATAAAGTCAAAGAAGAACGCGTGACAGGGACCATATGTGGTTTTCAAAACCTAAAATATTTACTATGTCACCCTGTAGAGAAAACATTTATAGACTCTTGTTTTAGAGTAATTCTCTAACTGATACTTCTACTTAGAGTATGTTTTAACAAAATATTTCCAAAGAACAGGAAGGAGAGTTTCTCCCTTCTTCCTGTGACATTTTGGTGATTCTATATAACCATAATAGATGCAATTTCTTCCCATGAACACATTGATCTGTCAAATTACCATGATTTATAAAATTAGAGGCTTTTAACGTAATATTTTTGTAGCTATTTCTCTCATTTTGGACCTAATTTTCTAGGTACATTTTGTTTTAAGTGTGCAAAATGAATGTGGACTCTGTGTCTGCACTGGTACTAATGTATACATTTTAAAAGGCTGAATTTAAGCCATAATTTTGCCATAGGGACTCTAAATAGACACACCAGCCCTCTAACAGATCTGGGGAAATGCTGAATTTTTATTTATGTCTTCAGGTGACAAGCTATGATGGATGGCCTGACAAGGTCCCGTAGTCTAGCTTTGCACTGCTGGGGAAATGATGGTGGTATGGGCCTGCGAATTTAGTTATCAACAGCTAACAGCCTTAGGCGGCAGTTTAAAAGTCATTTGTTTGCACTTCTAACAAGCACATTCTATTGTGTAGTTTATTCAACTAAGCATAATTTTACACAGTTGTTAAAAGCCCCTTTGTCACCAAGAAGGATCTCTTTTCCTGGTATGAATAGTCCTAATAAGTGAATATCTTGAAAATTGTATCCCTCTATTTAAAATCAAAGCAAACATTTCACTAAATATTGCTAAAGTAATTAGTGTGGCACTATTTTTTTGTTATTCTGCCATCAAATCCATCTTAAGTAACATTTTTTTTCCTTTATCACAGAAATTGCTCATTTAAGGATGAATTGTTACCCTCCCTCTTATCGTGAGGTGAAGGCTGTCATCCTGTACTGTTGTCAGGGAATGCATATTTCCAAGAGGAAGGTATCTAATTTTAACAGTCATAGCTAAAAACGATGTTACTGTTAGTTGTCAGGGAAGTGATCATTAAAGAGTCTATTTTCTCTTTGACGAAAGCAATTCAGATCAACTTTTCAAGGCACTTAGAATTGCCATAAATATTCCTTCAATTTTCACCTCAATCTTGTTGTTCTCTTTATCAGTGTCATTTGTCATGAATGTAATACAAACAAAAACATTTTTCTTGTTCACTTTTTCCAGGTATATTATTGCTTAAGTCAATTACTCTTTAAAACCATGTGTAACAATTTATTATTTAAACTGATAATTTAAAAAGGAAATCTTATTTTCCACTTTTGTGCTATTAAAGTTCTGTACATTATATGAAGACTTTCCTAAACACAAAAACACCTAGCCTTCAATGTACTTAAGTCTTACTGAAGATAAACTTTTGCTTCATTTCTGTTAGGGATATAAAGAAAAAATATTTGGTTATAATTTGGTCCTTCCCATAAAGATATTTCAACATCCTATACTTCAGTTTAATATGGTAATCAAATGATTGTAACTTTTTATTTTGTCCTTAGGACTGTCAATTATTGGATTAAAATTATAAATCATATCTATGTTGTTCATAAAATATGAATTTATAATAAAATTTTACATAAACACACTACATAAAGCAAGAAGAAAGCCCAATTGAAAGGAGATTTCATAGAGATAGAAAAATATCTGAAAATTTTGACATAACCTTCAGAATTTAGCAAAGAAAAATAATATTGAGTTTAGGACCAACATGAACAGCTGTTTTCTCTTTCACACTTTAATTGAGGCTGTTTGTAATAGATTTCTGAAGAATGAACTTTGTTCTCACTGGGTTTCAAATGACATTTAGTTGTATGAGAGGTTCTCTGCATTACGCCAGCTCCATGCATTCTGCAGCTTCTGTTTCCCTGGGTGGTAGGTTCCACAGGTGATGGTTTTGATCTGAAAATTACTGTAGTCTTTTGTACAGACCCGCTTGGTAGCTGCAGAACTGCCGAGTTGAGAAGGCAGAATGGATTTAGTTTAGTGCTCGGTTATTGTGTCTCCAAGGGCTTCCCGACATACCCTGGGCTCTGTCTGTGTGTGACAGTATACATCCTTCGAAATGCACGGGAAGATGGTTGCTCTGTTGTGTTTCTCTGTACAGGCTCACATGGAGACTGAGCTTGTGATTCTTCACATTTCCTGCATCTTCCTTACCGTCTACCCATGTATACTGCAATCTATTTGGCATACTGTAAAGAGTCTCTACATATTGTAGCATAGATTTCTCTATTAGCTCAAGCTAAGCTGTCAGACATTTAAAACTCAATTCCGGTGTCTGCCACATCTGGGTCTATTTGAAAGAACAAAGGTATCCAAAAAAACCCTCTTTTAATAATGGAAAAGCATATTATTAGTTAGACAATAAAGTGTTCTTTATCTTGGATAAACTACTAGAGCACATTCGGAGTTAGAGAAAGCCCTTCTCCTACAGGAGTGTAGCACATGGATGGTAGCAAAATTAGCAAAAAGATAACAGAAGTGGAAGAAAAAGCAAACGTGCTTCAGCTTCAACTAGACAATATCACAGGCAAGAAAGCCTAGTGGGTCCTTAGGGAGCTCACTTGAAGACAAACACAATATAGGGGTTCATAACAGAAAGTAGGCCTACCTTTTTCTGGGCCATAAGCCCATTTCCTTGGTTGTAAGAATTCTGTTTGCTTATTGAGTCAAAGGGCAACTGTTTTCGCAAAGAAAAGAATACAGATGAGAAAAATCTCATCTTCCTTTATCAAAACACTATATGTGAAGTTTATTAAATGGAACACGCTCATAATACTTAGCATGCCATAGAAAGGGTAGGAGTCAAAGAATTGTGGAGGCCCCAAGGGAGATAGCAAATAATTCTCTGATAAGTAAAGAAAAGCTAAAGAGAATTAAAAAGAAAAGTCGGTGATCCAAGTAAGTAAAATAAAAACGCTTCCCCTCAAACAAAAAAGCAATTGTCTGAGGTTCAACATCAGGATTTTATCAAAGAAGGGGAATATCCAGCTGGGAATAACACCTCAGAAGGTTTAACAGAAGGTTAGAAACACACCTATTTTAGGGTTTGCAGCATAAACATCAGATAGGAGTAATAAGGAAACCTTAATTAAGGACTCCTCACATATAATTCCATCATAAACTAGGGTAACATAAGTGAGGGATATGGCAGTGTAGGGGAGAGAATATATTTTATTTTTAATTTATACTTCTAATTAAGCAATATTTGAAACTGTTTTGTTTAGTTGAAAGTCTTTTTGTTTATCTATTGCTGAATAATAAAATACCCCAAAACATAGTTGGTTATATTTTTATCTCGCTGTTTCTGTAGGTCAGGAATACAGACACAACTCGGCTTTTCAGGCTTGGGGTCTTTCATGCAGCTACTGTAAGAGGATGGCTGAATCCTGAAGTGCAGGAAGCTGGGCAGCTAGCCAGGCATCTCTTTGTCTTCAAGAGTACTTTGCGATACCTCTCCATGTACTCTTTCCATGTGAGCTAATCTGGGCTTCCTCACAGCTTGGTGGCCTCAGAAAAGTTGGCCTGCTTGCATGGTGGCTGAAGGCTTCAAAAGCGAGAAGCCCTTTGGATCAGGCAGAAGCAGCATTGCTATTTTTGGCCTGGCCTCAGAAGTCATACAGTATCCCTTCCACACCATTCTACTGGTTATAGTCAAGTCAGGAGCCTTCAGTGGTGGTGGAATAACTAGGTCACAGTCTAGAAGGGCATGTGAGATGGAGGTGTTATTGTGGTTACATTTGGAAAACCTACCACACAGGCAAATGAAAACCAAACCTACCATCAAGTGCTCCATGTATATCACTGGTATGTGTATTAATGGCTCCTATAAACTAGATTCTGTTGTATGGCTGCCACCAAAATCAATGCTCTATGATCACTTAGATTTTGCATCACTAACTTCCTATTCAAAGGTTGGGTCAAATTCATCTGCCTAATTTTAGATGCTCATGTACTAGTGTAAAAACAGGTTAAAAAAGTGAATATCTGATCTTTAACTTTCAATGCTGCAGGGTGATTTAGAACTCCCTCCAGTCTCCAGGACTCATAGCATAATGTGGGTATTTTACTAAATGTTTGGGGTAAGGGAGGATTCTTAGGTAGGGCAGCCAAAGAAATTATATTCTACAAAAAAAACTTATACATTTATTCAAATGATAAATGGCATGGACCAAGAAGGGGGTATAAATCTGGCAGTGGTTTATGAAAATTCAAATATGTCATTTCTACGAGGTAGACATGAGCAATATGTATGATTAGTTTAACAAAATATTGAAAAATATTGACACGAGGAGTTTTTAAATTTCCCAAATGATTTAAAGAAGAAAGTCTGAGAGGAGGAGCTTCAAGATGGCAGAAGAGTAAGATGCGGAGATCACCTTCCTCCCCACAAATACATCAGAAGTACATCTACATGTGGAACAACTCCTACAGAACACCTACTGAACGCTGGCAGAAGACCTCAGACCTCCCAAAAGGCAAGAAACTCCCCACGTACCTGGGTAGGGCAAAAGAAAAAAGAAAAAACAGAGGCAAAGAATAGGGACGGGACCTGCACCAGTGGGAGGGAGCTGTGAAGGAGGAAAGGTTTCCACACACTAGGAAGCCCCTTCGCGGGTGGAGACTGCGGGTGGTGGAGGGGGCAGCTTCGGAGCCATGGAGGAGAGCGCAGCAACAGGGGTGCAGAGAGCAAAGCGGAGAGATCCCCGCACAGAGGATCAGTGCCGACCAGCACTCACCAGCCCAAGAGGCTTGTCTGCTCACCCACCAGGGCGGGCAGGGGCTGGGAGCTGAGGCTCGGGCTTCTTCAGAGGTCAGATCCCAGGGAGAGGACTGGGGTTGGCTGCGTCCGGTAAAGGATAAATCCAAGGAGAAACACGCAAAGACACATAGTAATCAAACTATCAAAAACTAAATACAAAGAACAAATATTAAAAGCAGCAAGGGAAAAAGACCAAATAACACATAAGGGAATCCCCATAAGGTTAACAGCTGATCTTTCATCAGAAACTCTGCAAACCAGAAGGGAGTGGCAGGACATATTTAAAGTGATGAAGGAGAAAAACCTACAACCAAGATTACTCTACTCAGCAAGGTTCTCATTCAGATTTGAAGGAGAAATTAAAAGCTTTACAGGCAAGCAAAAGCTAAGAGAATTCAGCACCACCAAACCAGCTTTACTACAAATGATAAAGGAACTTCTCTAGGCAGGAAACACAAGAGAAGGAAAAGGCCTACAATAACAAACCCAAAACAATTAAGAAAATGGTAATAGGAACATATATATCAATAATTACCTTAAATGTAAATGGATTAAATGCTCCCAGCAAAAGACATAGATCGGCTGAATGGATACAAAAACAAGACCCATATATATGCTGTCTACAAGAGACCCACTTCAGACCTAGGGACACATACAGACTGAAAGTGAGGGGATGGAAAAGATATTCCATGCAAATGGAAATCAAAAGAAAGCTGGAGTAGCAATTCTCATATCAGACAAAATAGACTTTAAAACAAAGACTATTACAAGAGATAAAGAAGGACACTACATAATGATCAAGGGATCAATCCAAGAAGAAGACATAACAATTGTAAATATTTATGCACCCAACATAGGAGCACCTCAATACATAAGGCAAATACTAACAGCAATAAAAGGGGAAATCGACAGTAACACAATCATAGTAGGGAACTTTAACACCCCACTTTCACAGATCATCCAAAATGAAAATAAACAAGGAAACATAAGCTTTAAGTGATACATTAAACAAGATAGACTTAATTGATATTTATAGGACATTCCATCCAAAAACAATAGAATACACATTCTTCTCAAGTGCTCATGGAACACTCTCCAGGATAGATCATATCTTGGGTCACAAATCAAGCCTTGGTAAATTTAAGAAAATTGAAATCATATCAAGTATCTTTTCCAACCACAACACTATGAGAATAGATATCGATTACTAGATATCAATTAGAAAAAAACTGTAAGAAATACAAACACATGGAGGCTAAACAACACACTACTTCATAACCAAGAGATCACTGAAGAAATCAAAGAGGAAATTAAAAAATACCTAGAAACAAATGACAATGAAAACATGATGACCCAAAACCTATGGTATGCAGCAAAAGCAGTTCTAAGAGGGAAGTTTATAGCAATACAATCCTACCTTAAGAAACATCTCAAATAAACAATCTAAACTTACACCTAAAGCAATTAGAGAAAGAAAAACAAAAAGACCCCAAAGTTAGCAGAAGGAAAGAAATCATAAAGACCAGATCAGAAATAAATGAAAAAGAAATGAAGGAAACGATAGCAAATATCAATAAAACTAAAAGCTGGTTCTTTGAGAAGATAAACAAAATTGATAGACCATTAGCCAGATATCAAGAAAAAAAGGGAGAAGACCCAAATCAATAGAATTAGAAATGAAAAAGGAGAAGTAACAACTGACACTGCAGAAATACAAAGGATCATGAGAGATTACTACAAGCAACTATATGCCAATGAAATGGACAACCTGGAAGAAATGGACAAGTTCTTAGAAATGCACAACCTTCCGAGACTGAACCAGGAAGAAATAGAAATACAAACAGACAAATCACAAGCACTGAAATTGAAACTGTGATTAAAATTTTTCCAACAAACAAAAGCCCAGGACCAGATGGCTTCACAGGCGAATTCTGTCAAACATTTAGAGAAGAGCTAACACCTATCCTTCTCAAACTCTTCCAAAATATAGTAGAGGGAGGAACACTCCCAAACTCATTCTACAAGGCCACCATCACTCTGATACCAAAACCAGACAAAGATGTCACAAAGAAAGAAAACTACAGGCCAGTAACACTGGTGAACATAGATGCAAAAATCCTCAACAAAATACTAGCAAACAGAATCCAACAGCACATTAAAAGGAACATACACTATGATCAAGTGGGGTTTATCCCAGTAATGCAAGGATTCTTCAGTATACACATATTAATCAACGTGATACACCATATTAACAAATTGAGGGAGAAAAACCATATGATCATCTCAATAGATGCAGAGAAATCTTTCGACAAAATTCAACACTCATTTATGATAAAAAACCCTCCAGAAAGCAGGTATAGAGGGAACTTTCCTCAACATAATAAAGGCCATATATGACAAACCCACAGCCAACATAGTCCTCAATGGTGAAAAACTAAAACCATTTCCACTAAGATCAGGAACAAGACAAGGTTGCCCACTCTCACCACTACTATTCAACATAGTTTTGGAAGTGTTAGCCACAGCAATCAGAGAAGAAAAAGAAATAAAAGGAATCCAAATTGGAAAAGAAGTAAAGCTGTCACTGTTTGCAGATGACATGATACTATACGTAGAGAATCCTAAAGACACTACCAGAAAACTACTACAGCTAATCAATGAATTTGGTAAAGTAGCAGGATACAAAATGAATGCACAGAAATCTCTTGCATTCCTATACACTAATGATGAAAAATCTGAAAGTGAAATTAAGAAAACACTCCCATTTACCATTGCAACAAAAAGAATAAAATGCCTAGGAATAAACCTACCTAAGGAGACAAAAGACCTGTATGTAGAAAATTATAAGACACTGATGAAAGAAATTAAAGATGATACAAATAGATGGAGAGATATACCATGTTCTTGGATTGGATGAATCAACATTGTGAAAAGGACTCTACTACCCAAAGCAATCTACAGATTCAATGCAATCCCTATCAAACTACCACTGGCATTTTTCACAGAAGTAGAACAAAAAATTTCACAATTTTTATGGAAACACAAAAGACCCCGAATAGCTAAAGCAATCTTGAGAAAGAAAAATGGAGCTGGAAGAATCAGGCTCCCTGACTTCAGACTATACTACAAAGCTACAGTAATCAAGACAGTATGGTACTGGCACAGAAACAGAAATATAGATCAATGGAACAGGATAGAAAGCCCAGAGATAAGCCCACACACAGATGGTCACCTTTTCTTTGATAAAGGAGGCAAGAATATACAATGGAGAAAAGCCAGCCTCTTCAATAAGTGGTGCTGGGAAAACTGGACAGCTACATGTAAAAGAATGAAATTAGAACACTCTCTAACACCATACAGAAATAAACTCAAAATGGATTAAAGACCTAAATGTAAGGCCAGACACCATCAAACTCTTAGAGGAAAACATAGGCAGAACATTCTATGACATAAATCACAGCAAGATCCTTTTTGACCCACCTCCTAGAGAGATGGAAATAAAAACCAAAATAAACAAATGGGACCTAATGAAACTTAAAAGCTTTTGCACAGCAAAGGAAACCATAAAACAGATGAAAAGACAACCCTCAGAATGGGAGAAAATATTTGCAAATGAAGCAACTGACAAAGGATTAATCTCCAAAATTTACAAGCAGCTCATGCAGCTCAATATCAAAAAAACAAACAACCCAGTCCAAAAATGGGCAGAAGACCTAAATAGACATTTCTCCAAAGAAGATATACAGATTGCCAGCAAACACATGAAAGAATGCTCAACATCATTAATCATTAGAGAAATGCAAATCAAAACTACAAAGAGGTATCATCTCACAGCAGTCAGAATGGCCATCATGAAAAAATCTACAAACAATAAATGCTGGAGGGGGTGTGGAGAAAGGGAACCCTCTTGCACTGTTGGTGGGAATGTAAATTGATACAGCCGCTATGGAGAACAGTATGGAGGTTCCTTAAAAAACTAAAAATATAACTACCCTACGACCCAGCAACCCCACTACTGGGCATATACCCTGAGAAAACCATAATTCAAAAAGGGTCATGTACCAAAATATTCATTGCAGCTCTATTTACAATAGCCAGGACATGGAAGCAACCTAAGTGTCCATCAACAGATGAATGGATAAAGAAGATGTGGCACATATATACAATGGAATATTACTCAGCCATAAAAAGGAATGAAACTGAGTTATTTGTAGTGAGGTGGATGGACCTAGAGACTGTCATTCAAAGTGAAGTAAAAGTCAGAAAGAGAAAAACAAATACCGTATGCCAATACATATATATGGAATCTAAAAAAAAAAAAAGGTCATGAAGAACGTAGGGGCAAGACGGGAATAAAGATGCAGACCTACTAGAAAATGGACTTGAGGATAAGGGGAGGGGGAACGGTAAGCTGGGACAAAGTAAGAGAGTGGCATGGACATATATACACTACCAAACGTAAAATAGCCAGTGGGAAGCAGTTGCATAGCACAGGGAGATCAGCTCTGTGCTTTGTGACCATCTAGAGGGGTGGGATAGGGAGGGTGGGAGGGAGACGCAAGAGGGAAGAGATATGGGGAAATATGTATATGTATAACTGATTCACTTTGTTATAAAGCAGAAACTAACACACCATTGTAAAGCAGTTAGACTCCAATAAAGATGTTAAAAAAAAAAAGAAGAAAGTTTGACAATATAGAAAACGTATGCCCTAATGTAACCATAATCTGTGAACTTGTCTAAATTATTAGTATAAAATCAAGTTTAAATTAAAACCTACTAGTTTTTAAAAAATAATTTATATGATACATCACACACACATATATATAAAATGTGTGTATCTGTATAAATGTAAATTTTTTTATATACCATTAATATTATTTACTTTTAAAATAGAGATTCTCATTAAGATGTCTGAAAGACAAATATGCAAAAAAAAAATTATGTGCAGTAGCACATATATTAATACAAACAGATCATTAATTTTATTTCTAGATTGTTCTGTTATGAATGCTGTTTCAGCTAATTATGCCATCAATTTAAAAACTTTTATTAGTAAATATGTTTCTAACCACATTAAGCGTATAACTTAAGAAAAAACAAACTGAGAAATAACACTGCTTCCTGAATTGAGGTCTCTTGTCTTTAAATTCCAGTAAAACATTTTTTAAAAATTATTGCTATCTTGTGAATATCTTTTATGTTCGCTCATCTTTAAGTGGTCCTAAGCTACTCTTTGGTGGTTGGACCTTTGATGTGTTTTCATAAATCTTGAGATTAATGATGAATACTGTAATACAAGCTTGTAAATGTAACATTATATTCCTCACTTTCTGTGAAAAGTAATTTTCCACTACACTTTCAAAATCTATTTTTAAGATCCACATAGCTAATCACTTATAATAATGACTGCTTCTGAACATTTAACCCAGGGACATATTGATGCATCTTAACGAAATAAGATGGCAAAATTCCTTGACCTAGAATTATTTAATGATTATCACACACACACATATATGCACATACATATACCCAGTGAGTTGGGTAAACTCTAATAAGGGTAGGCACTATAGCTGGTTTGTGTATCACTATGTATGAATCCTTTTCACATTCCCTAGAACAAAGAAAGCACTCCAAAATTATTTCTTGAATTAATGACTAGATAAATTAATGACTAGATAAATTAAAGATCAATTAAGTGATGAGACTATAGAGCTAGAGGCATGATTGTTCTCTTGAGACTTTCAGTTTATGAAGTTCTATTTTCCTTTTATACAGCTGCATCAAAGCTTTGAAGCTGAAATTTCAGTTCTGTGGTTCAGCAAAAACCTGGCCATCAGTTCTGAAGTGTGTATGACTTGGGAAGTGAAAGTGAACAAAGCATGTTTCCTCCTGGTTAAATATTCTGATGTCTCTATTTCTCGCCCTCATCTGTCTGTCTAGGCACTGCCCATCCCACACGCCCCTCCCATATTTCCAGCCTGCTCTGCCCTCATGTTTCCCAATTCAGTAAATGGCAAGCCCATCCTTAAAGACATCCTATTTCCCTTTTTTAAAAATTTATTTATTTATTTATTTTTGGCTGTGTTGGGTCTTTGTTGCTGCACAGGGCTTTCTCTAGTTGTGGCAAGCAGGGGCTACTCTTTGTTGCGGTGTGCAGGCTTCTCATCGTGGTGGCTTCTCTTGTTGCAGAGCATGGGCTCTAGGTGCATGGGCTTCAGTAGTTGCAGCACACGGGCTCAGTTGTGGCATGCGGGCTCTAGAGCACAGGCTCAGTAGTTGTGGTGCACGGGCTTAGTTGCTCCACAGCATGTGGGATCTTCCCGGACCAGGGCTCGAACCTGTGTCCCCTGCATTGGCAGGTGGATTCTTAATCACTGCGCCACCAGGGAAGTCCCTCTATTTCCCTTAAATCTCTTAGAAATCCTACCTGATACATCTCTAGAGTGTATATCCATAATGCTCCCACTTACTCATGGTTTTTTTTAATGTTACCATCCCAGTTTGAGCCAACATTGTCTCTCACTTAGATTCCTGCAATGTTCTGCCAGTAAGACTCCCTTTTAAACCCTTTCACCCCCAAAACTATTCTCCCCAAAGCAGCTAGGATGATCCTTTAAAAACTTGAATCAGGACATATTCATTCTCTAATTATCTAATTTCCCCCATCACATGAAGGGTAAAGCCCAAATCCTGACAGTCCACTAGACCTCCTGTGATCTGGCCCCAACCATGCCTCACTTTCCTTTCTAAAGTCTTCAAAGGCCATCTTTCAATGACAACTTTCCCAGCTACTCTGTTGAATATGCATATTTTGCTTGACATCGCCTTCCTCTTCTTTGCTTTTCCTCTTACCAAGATGCCACCTGGCATGCATTATATTTTACTTATTTGATTTTTTATTTCCTTACACTATAACTTAAGCTACAGAAGGTAGGGATTTTTTGTCTGTTTTCATGACTGAATTCCAACATCTAAACAGTGTAGACCATCAATAAATGCTTGATGAATAAATGAATGTTCTAGCTCACCAACATCCCTCTTCACCTTCCCTGCTTCTTTCGTGTCTTCCCTTCATGAATCTATAGAGGTTAAAATGGGCAAGAAAATCATCTAAAAACACAAGCCACCTCTGCTTCTCTATTGCTCTTATTTCTACAGAACGTGAGAGAGATCTGGAGGCTAAATTGATCATGGTTAATAGTTATTAAGCAATTGTTATGTGGTAGGGATCTGCATAGGTGCATTCCTTGTATTATCCTCAAATGTCCTCACATAAACCTTATGAGGTAGCTGTTTGAATCATCCCTATTTTAAAAGTGAAGAAACCAAGTCTGAAAATGGTTGCACAAAGTTATATAACCTTTGTGTTTGAATCTAAGGAGTCCAACCACAGAGCCTATGTTCTTCAACTCAGTACTGTAGCACCCCTCTCTCTGCTCCAACCGGCTGTGCTATAGTCATTAGGCGAACAGTCTTTTGTTCTGTCTTTCCAGCTTTTCTGTTCTCTCTTCTTCTTATGGGTTACTATGGTTTCCTTGGCTTCCTCTTGCTTCCACTGGTTAAAAGCTGAAATTCTATTTGAGCTTAGAGTAGATGTACGGAGAAAAAAAAAATCGTTCACTTGATTTGATTCTAAACTCTTTAGTTCTGCCTAATTTAGACAATAGAAGCTTGTATTGTGAAAATATTCATTAGTTAAGTTAGTGTTTCATGCATACATTTTCTTCCAGAATTTGTGGGCAAGGGTGATTGGGAAGGGGCAATTTTTTTTTGAATTTTATTTTATTTTATTTTTTAATACAGCAGGTTCTTATTAGTTATCTATTTTATACACATTAGTGTATACATGTCAACCCCAATCTCCTAATTCATCCCACCACCAACACCTCCCTTCCCCCCACTTTACACCCTTGGTGTACACACGTTTGTTCTCTACATCTGCATCTCTATTTCTGCCTTGCAAACCAGTTCATCTGTACCATTTTTCTAGATTCCACATATATGCGTTAATATATGATATTTATTTTTCTCTTTCGACTTACTTCACTCTGTATGACAGACTCTAGGTCCATCAACGTGTCTACAAATGACCTAATTTCTTTCCTTTTTATGGCTAAGTAATATTCCATTGTATATATGTAGCACACCTTCTTTATCCATTCCTCTGTTGATGGACATTTAGGTTGTTTCAATGTCCTGGCTATTGGAAATACTGCTGCATGAACACTGGGGTGCATGTGTGTTTTTGAAATAAGGTTTTCTCTGGGTATATGCCCAGTAGTGGGATTGCTGTGTCATATGGTAATTCTATTTTTATTTTTTTAATGAACTTCCATACTGTTCTGCATAGTGGCTGTATCAATTTACAATCCCACCAACAGTGCAAGAGGGTTCCCTTTTCTCCACAACCTCTCCAACATTTGTTGTTTGTAGATTTTCTGATGATGGCCATTCTGACTGGTGTAAGGTGATAGCTCATTGTAGTTTCGATTTGCATTTCTCTAATAATTAGTGATGCTGAGCATCTTTTCATGTGCCTCTTGGCAATCTGTACGTCTTCTTTGGAGAAATGTATATTTAGGTCTTCTGCCCTTTTTTAATTGGGTTGTTTGTTTTTTTAATATTGAGCTACATGCACTGTTTAGATATTTTGGAGATTATTCCTTTTTCCATTGATTCGTTTGCAAAAATTTTCTCCCATTCTGAGGGTTGTCTTTTCACCTTGTTTATAGTTTCCTTTGCTGTGAAAAAGCTTTTAAGTTTCATTATGTCCCATTTGTTTATTTTTGTTTTTATTTCCATTACTCTAGTAGGTGGGTCAAAAAAGATCTTGCTGTGATTTATGTCAAAGAGTGTTCTTCCTATGTTTTCCTCTAAGAGTTTTATAGTGTCCAGTCTTACATTTAGGTCTTTAATCCATTTTGAGTTTATTTTTGTGTATTGGTGTTAATGAGTGTTCTAATTTCATTATTTTACATGTAGCTGTCCAGTTCTCCCAGCACCACTTATTGAAGAGACTGTCTTTTCTCCATTGTATATCCTTGCCTCCTTTGTCATAGATTAGTTGACCATAGTTGCATGGGTTTATCTCTGGGCTTTCTATACTGTTCCATTGGTCTATATTTCTGTTTTTGTGCCAGTACCATATTGCCTTGATTACTGTAGCTTTGTATAGAATGAAGTCAGGGAGTCTGATTCCTCCAGCTCCATTTTTCCTTCTCAAGATTGCTTTGGCTCTTTGGGGTCTTTTGTGTCTCCATACAAATTCTAAGATTTTTTTGTTCTAGTTCTGTAAAAAATGCCACTGGTAATTTGATAGGGATTGCACTGAATCTGTAGATTTCTTTGGGTAGTATAGTCATTTTCACAATATTGATCCTCCCTATCCATGAACATGGTATATCTCTCCATCTGTTTGTGTCATCTTTGATTTCTTTCATCAATGTCTTATAGTTTTCTGCATGCAGGTCTTTTACCTCCTTAGGTAGGTTTATTCCTAGGTATTTTATTCTTTTTGTTGCAATGGTAAATGGGATTGTTTCCTTAATTTCTCTTTCAGATTTTTCATCATTAGTGTATAGGAATGCAATTAATTTCCGTGCATTAATTTTGTATTCTGCTACTTTACCACATTCATTGATTAGCTCTAGTAGTTTTCTAGTGGCACCTTTATGATTATCTATGTATAGTATCATGTCATCTGCAAACAATGACAGTTTTACTTCTTTTCCAATTTGTATTCCTTTTATTTCTTTTTCTTCTCTGATTGCCACGGCTAGGACTTCCAAAATTATGTCAAAAAATAGTGGCTAGAGTGTACACCCTTGTCTTCTTCCTGATCTCAGAGGAAATGCTTTCACTTTTTCACCACTGAGAATGATATTTGCTGAGGATTTGTCATATATAGCCTTTATTATGTAGAGGTAAGTTCCCTCTATGCTCACTTTCTGGAGACTTTTTAATCATAAATGGGTGTTGAATTTTGTCAAAAGCTTTTTCTGTATCTATTGAGATGCTCATATGGTTTTTATTCTTCAGTTTGTTAATATGGTGTATCACATTGATTTGTGTATATTGAACAATCCTTGCATCCCTGGGATAAATCCAACTTCATCATGGTGTATGATCCTTTTAATGTGTTGTTGGATTCTGTTTGCTAGTTTTTTTTGAGGATTTTTGCACCTATATTCATCAGTGATATTGGTCTGTAATTTTCAATTTTGTAGTATCTTTGGTTTTGGTATCAGGGTGATGGTGGCCTCATAGAATGAGTTTGGGAGTCTTCCTTCCTCTGTAATTTTTTGGAAGAGTTTGAGAAGGATGGGTGTTAGCTCTTCTCTAAATGTTTGATAGAATTCACCTGTGAAGCCATCTGGTCTTGGACTTTTGTTTGTTGGAAGATTTTTAATCACAGTTTCATTTTCATTACTTGTGATTTGTCTGTTCATATTTTCTATTTCTTCCTGGTTCAGTCTTGGAAGGTTGTGCATTTCTAATAATTTGTCCATTTATTCCAGGTTGTCCATTTTATTGGCATAGAGTTGCTTGTAGTAGTCTCTTACGATGCTTTGTATTTCTGCAGTGTCCGTTGTAACTTCTCCTTTTTCATTTCTAATTTTATTGATTTGAGTCCTTTCCCTCTTTTTCTTGATGAGTCTGGCTAGAGGTTTATCAATTTTGTTTATCTTCTCAAAGAACCGGCTTTTAGTTTTACTGATCTTTGCTATTGTTTTCTTTGTTTCTATTTCATTTATTTCTGCTCTAATCTTTATCATTTCTTTCCTTCTACTAACTTTGGGTTTTGTTTGTTTTTCTTTCTCTAATTGCTTTAGGTGTAAGGTTAGGTTGTTTATTTGAGATTTTTCTTGTTTCTTGACATAGGATTGTACTGCTATAAACTTCCCTCTTAGAACTGCTTTTGCTGCATCCCATAGGCTTTGAATCGTCGTGTTTTCATTGTCAGTTTTCTCTAGGTATTTTTTAATTTCCTCTTTGATTTTTTCAGTGATCTCTTGGTTATTTAGTAACATATTGTTTACCTCCATGTGTTTGTGTTATGTTTCTTTCCCTGTAATTTATTTGTAATCTCATAGCATTGTGGTTGGAAAAGATGCTTGATATGATTTTTTTTAAATTTTTTTAAATTAATTAATTTATTTATGGCTGTGTTGGGTCTTCATTTCTGTGCGAGGGCTTTCTCTAGTTGCGGCAAGCGGGGGCCACTCTTCATGGCGGTGCACGGGCCTCTCACTATCGCAGCCTCTCTTGTTGCGGAGCACAGGCTCCAGACGCGCAGGCTCAGTAATTGTGGCTCACGGGCCCAGTTGCTCCGTGGCATGTGGGATCTTCCCAGACCAGGGCTCGAACCCGTGTCCGCTGCATTGGCAGGCAGACTCTCAACCACTGCACCACCAGGGAAGCCCTCAATTTTCTTAAATTTACCGAGGCTGGATTTGTGACCCAAGGTGTGATCTATCCTGGAGAATGTTCCATGTGCACTTGAAAAGAAAGTGTAATCTGCTGTTTTCAGATGGAATGTCCTATAAATATCAATTAAATCTATCTGGTCTATTGTGTCATTTAAAGCTTGTGTTTCCTTATTAATTTTCTGTCTGGATGATCTGTTCTTTGGTGTAAGTGAGGTGTTAATTTCCCCCACTGTTATTGTGTTACTGTCGATTTCATCTTTTATAGCTGTTAGCATTTGCCTTCTGTACTGAGGTGTTCCTATGTTGGGTGCATAAATATTTACAATTGTTATATCTTCTTCTTTGATTGATCCCCTGATCATTATGTAGTGTCCTTCTTTGTCTCTTGTAATAGTCTTTATTTTAAAGTCTATTTTGTCTGATATGAGAATTGCTACTCGAGCTTTCTTTTAATTTCCATTTGCATGGAATGTTTTTCCATCCCCTCACTTTCAGTCTGTATGTGTCCCTAGGTCTGAAGTGGGTCTCTTGTAGACAGCATATATACGGGTCTTGTTTTTGTATCTATTCAACCAGTCTATGTCTTTTGGTTGGAGCATTTAATCCATTTACATTTAAGGTAGTTATCAATATGTATGGTCCTATTACCATTTTCTTAATTGTTTTGGGTTTGTTATTGTAGGTCTTTTCCTTCTCTTATGTTTCCTGCCTAGAGAATTTCCTTTAGCATTTGTAGTAAAGCTGGTTTGGTGGTGCTGAATTCTCTTAGTTTCTGCTTGTCCATAAAGCATTTGATTTCTCCATTGAATCTGAACGAGATCCTTGCTGGGTAGAGTAATCTTTATTGTAGGTTCTTCCCTTTCATCACTTTAAGTATATCATGCCACTCCCTTCTGGTTTGTAGAGTTTCTGCTGAGAAATCAGCTATTAACCTTATGGGAGTTCCCTTGTATATTATTTGTTGCTTTTAATAATTTTTCTTTGTCTTTAATTTCTGTCAATTTGATTACTATGTGTCTTGGCGTGTTTCTCCTTGGGTTTGTCCTGCCTGGGACTCTCTGCAATTCCTGGACTTGGGTGGTTATTTCCTTTCCCATGTTAGGGAAGTTTCTGACTAATATCTCTTCAAATAATTTCTCAGGTCCTTTCTCTCTCTCTTCACCTTCTGAGAGCTGTATAATGAGAATGTTGGTGTACTTAATGTTGTCCCAGAGGTCTTCTATGCTGTCTTCATTTTTTTTTCATTCTTTTTTCTTTATTCTGTTCCACAGCAGTGAATTCCACCATTCTGTCTTCCAGGTCACTTATTGGTTCTTCTGCCTCAGTTATTCTTCTGCTATTGATTCCTTCTAGTGTATTTTTCATTTCAGTTATTGTATTGTTCATCTCTGTTTGTTTGTTCTTTAATTCTTCTAGGTGTTTGTTCTTTAATTCTTCTAGGTCTGTGTTATACATTTCTTACAACTTCTCGATCTTTGCCTCCATTCTTTTTCCAAGGTCCTGGATTATCTTCACTATCATTATCTGAATTCGTTTTCTGGAAGGTTGCCTATCTCCACTTCATTTAGTTGTTTTTCAGGGGTTTTATCTTGTTCCTTCATCTGGTATATAGTCCTCTGCCTTTTTATTTTGTCTATCTTTCTGTGAATGTGGTTTCGTTCCACAGGCTTCAGGATTGTAGTTCTTCTTGCTTCTGCTGTCTGGTCTCTGGTGGATGAGGCTATCTAAGAGGCTTGTCAGGGCAGACGTTTTAAGATATCAATATTTTGGATTCCATGTACTTATTTGATTTGTTCTCCTTTTTGTGAGATCTGTCCAAAAGCTCACAAAAACTAATTAATTATCCTTTAAAAAAGCTAAAGCAAACAGAAAAACTACCATTTTAATAGTTATAAATTCAATCTAGACTCTACATAAGAATCATAGCATTTTTCTCCTGATGAAACAGTACAGGGATATTACAGCAGAAATGTCTTCTATTCAGAGCTGGATAATTTGTAATTTATAACCATGGAACCAGAAATTTAGAATTGACTATGTATCCCTACCATCACTTTCTATTAATCCAGGAAATGACACATAAGACAGATCATTAAGTAGCACAGGAAAAGATATTTTAAAGGATATTACTCAGCTGATGTTTTGCAGAATATTATTTGAAAGAACAAGAATTATATTGATATGTATGGTAGCAATAGTAATGTCAGTCCTAGTGGTTGGATAATAAAAGTAGATAGGACTTATTTACATAGAATTCAATATATGCCAGGTACTCTTGTGTTTCACAGTGAATAATCCATTTTACCCTCTAAGCAACTTGTGAGATAGGTTCTATTTCTATCTCCCTTAACCAGATAAATCAAGATATAGAGAACTTAAACCTCTCAAAGTCACATAGGTAGTAAAAGGGAAAGTCCAGTTTTAAAATGAGGTATCCAGCTCCAGAGCCTGTGGTCTTTACTGTTATACAATACTACTTTTGCAGAAAAAAAAAAAGACTTATCTAGAACTAAGGAAATAGGCTTGGTGAAAATTTATAAATTATATTAGAAACCTAAGTACAATTGTAGGTTAAGATACTGTGAATTCTCTAAAAGTTATTTTAAAAAGATGCCATACAAGAAACTAACCCATCTAATCTAGCCTGGGTGGTTCACATAAGAGCAGAACAATCAAGTTCATCTGAATAAATGTGATTTAAGAATACACAGCTGAGAAAATCCACCTCTTCTAGCTACATACAGAAAGCATATCCTTTATTTCTTTGTAAAAAATAATTAAAATATCAGAACTTTGCAGTACTTTATTATAGTCATAAGCAATATATATATTTTTGTTGTCTTTCAAGAAATTATAAGTACATCTCTCTAGAGTAGACTTAATCATTATTAACCTTCTATTAAATCCAATATGAATGTATATCATACACCAAATGTCAGTGAATAAATGCATTAGAGAGTGCTTAAAATGGATTTTTTTTTTTGGTAGAAAAAATGCTGCAAGAAAGCCAACCAAAATAAACAGTGATTTCTGTACTATGTACTAGAGATAAAATGATGAACAAAAAAATCTATTTGCATAAGGGAAATATATATAATAGTAGTCATACAATTTGTATCATGCCAAGTAGGTAAGCCAGATCAACAGCATCCCTTATACCTAAACAGATAATCTGTTCAAATACATGGCATAATATATGGACATGGCAACCAGCATTCTGCTACACCTTCACTCCAGAATGTTTGCTTCTCATTTTTGAGGTGATATTCACACAACCATATGACTCTCATGGGACACTGCTTTCTGGTTTTAAGACATTATCTACCTACCTATTGATCTACCAAACTATCATTATTTTTTAGCCTTAGTTCTTTAGTTTGGGTGGTAAGTTCCTAACTTTTCAGCCTTTTTAACTTTTGATTCTCCACTGCTTCTTGTCATATGAGATTTAAGAATGCTTCATCTTCTCAGGAATGTTCAAATTCTCTGTAGAAGAAGAGAAAATCACGGGTCCCATGTAACTTCTCACTGCCAAATCTGTCCTCCTCCTTTTCTCAGTTTTATGTTTCATGATTTTCTGTCATGTCAACTCAGCTTTATACTCTCTAATAGCTTATTAAAATCATTTCCTCTTTCATATTTCTTCCAATCTACCTAGTAACTCTTTATTCTGATATTTTAGAATGTTGAGAATATTTTCACTAGGACTTTCATGTTCTTATTAAGCATAGCAAAAAATATTGCATCTAGTACATACACAACTTCCTTATGTCAGGATGGTCAAAATAGCCCACTACTATCAGGTCATAGAAGCAGATCCATAAGCACAGGTATATTTTGACTAGGGTTCAGATACTAAATGGACAAACTATTCTCTGGACTCCACTCAGTAACTACCTAAGTTAATGAAATCAAACATCTCCAGGTGTGGCTTCCTTCATTCACAGGTTAAATAATCAATCTCTTTCATAGTACATAAGGACTTTCTTTCTATTTCCCAGAATTTCATATTCTATTGGTTTTTAACAAGCAAAAACAAAACAAAACAAAACAAACAAACAAAAAAACCCACGGAGCTAGAGAGCATATATTTCAGACAGGCTATCCATATGTAAATAGTTACAACAAATCATTAAGAAAAAAAGGTGGAAAAAAAAGAAAAGAAAAAAAGGTGGGCATACCCAATTTTAAATTGGATAATAAATAAATAGTTTAAATAAGTAAATAAAATAAATTCATAAAATAAGAAATCTAACTCACTATGAAACATTTGAAAAAATGTTTAACATCTTGTGTAGTCATTATCATGTAAAATGAAACAAATGTGATACCATTTTCACCTACAAAATTGGTAAAATTAATAGATAACACACAGGGATACAGAGCATATGGTGAAATGAATGTTTTCAAACATTACTGTGGTATAATCTTTCTGGAGGCAAATTGTAACTAATTATCAAAACATTTTAAATTCTGTCAACCTGGTAAACAAATCTTGAGAAATTTATCCCTAGGAAATCATCACAGATTCATGGGTAAAGATTTATTTATTTATTTTTTATTTTTTATTTTTATTTTTTTTATTAATAGCTACTTTTATTTATTTATTTATTTATTTATTTATTTTATTTATTTGTTTATTTTTGGCCATGTTGGGTCTTCGTTTCGTGCGAGGGCTTTCTCTAGTTGCAGCAAGCGGGGGCCACTCTTCATTGCGGTGCGCGGGCCTTTCACTTTCACAGCCCCTCCCGTTGCGGGGCACAGGCTCCAGACGCGCAGGCTCAGTAGTTGTGGCTCACGGGCCCAGTTGCCCCGCGGCATGTGGGATCTTCCCAGACCAGGACTCGAACCCGTGTCCCCTGCATTAGCAGGCAGACTCTCAACCACTGCACCACCAGGGAAGCCCGATTTATTTATTTTTAATCTAACTATTTATATCTGTATGTTCGTGGGTAACCTACCGGATAACACTGAATAAATAAATGTTGATACATCCACTTTTTTAAAAAAATTATGTTGCAGAAAATATTTAATGATATGGCAAAAATATCAATTTAATTGAATAAAACTGTTTATAAAACTTTTTCCAAATTAAAAAAAAATTTAGAAAGATACACACCGGGATATGAAAAGTGTTTATTTCTGAGTTATATTATTATTGGAAGTTTTAATTTAATTTTTCAAGATGACAGCAATTTACATAATAAACATGAATCAATTACATAAGAAAAAGTTTCAATGTGTAAATAATACAACCAGTTATCAGAAATAAAAATAAAATTATAAACAGCTTTAAAATGGTAGTGAAAAAAATATCTAGGCTTGAAGAGAGAATGATCTAAATAAGAAAGAGGAATTTTTTTTAATACCCATTATCTTTTTTCCTAATCTTTAACTATTTTCACTGGTATTATTATTATATCTGATCACAACACATATAAACTTGCTCACTCACAATATACAAACTACCTATTGGAATATTTTACGTGTAGAATTATAAACTACCATTATTTTAAATATTCCATGATATTCAAAGTCCTGAAACACCTGCAATTTTTATATCCTATTAATAAACTTATTACCTTTCACAAACACTGTTAAATCTTGGAGGAAAAAAAATTACCATATGGCCTAGGACATTTTTATAGTCAATATTATTAAATTTGTAGAAGTCTAAATTGTGCTTGATTTTATATTTATTTGTTCCTATTTTCATGCTAAAAAGCAAACAAGTCATTGCTATCATTAAGGAAATAACAATATTTCTAAAATTTAGTACATTTTAATAAAAACCAATAATCTAAATGTCACATATTATTGTATCTGTACATCAATCTAGAGTACAACAGAAGTAGGAAGGAATATTTGAAATATAGTTTTATTTTAAATATTTATAGATTGGTATATAAATAAAATGAAGGCATCTATTTGCAAAACTTTTCCATTTATACTTATAAAATTTTTATAACATTGTTAAAGTTCATATGAAAATGACTTCAGAAATCAATTAGTAGAATTCAATAATTAGAAACTACATATAATTCATTATATATTATTATAAACGCATTATTGCATATTTTTATAAATATATTTATTTATTTTTATCAGATAAATGTCCATTAAGTGGAATGTCAAATTTCTGGGTTGTTTGGTAAATAAATTTTTATGAAAGAAATAAGAACTGAAACACTAATTTCCAAAGTGTGTGTACCATTTTGTATGACTAACAGCAATATATGAAATTTCACGTTCCTTCATATTCTCATTTGCAATCATTAGTTTTTAATTTTCGCCATTGTAATAAGTGTGTAGTGGTATCTTATCGTGGTTCTGTTCTAATTTGCATTTCCTTAATAACTAATGATTTTTGAGAGTCTTTTTAAGTAGTTATTTGTCATTACACTATCTTTTGGTGAATAATCTATTCTAAAATTTTACTCATTTTTAAAACTGGATATTTTATAAATTAAGATTTTTAAAAATTTATTTTGCATACAAGTCTTTTATGAGACTTATACTTCACCAATACTTTTTCACAGTTTGTGTCTTGCCTTTTTATTTTCTTAAGAGTATATTCTGAAGGGCAAATGTTTTAATTTTTCCTTTTTTTACCCTTCCTTTCCCAATTTAAACTAGATTATAGACATGTATTGTTCAAGAAAGAGGTGTTAAAGAAGAAAAGCAGAGGGTTTTAAGACCCAAAAGGCATAAACAAGGGATTTGGAGAATTTTTTCCCCTCTTTCAGAATTTCTAAATTTTCTACTAGGTGAGAGAGAGAGCAGAGTAGATCTTTCTCCCCTCCAAAACACTTTAACTCCAGAGCTCAGGTCACAGGTCACAGGTCAGAGAGTATTCTTTGTTGCGCCCAGTTCCTCCAGCCTTCCAAGTTCAAGGCATGCCCTTTTGTTAAAAACTTTATAGTTCCTTGCTCCCTCCTCCACTTTTTTCAAGAAAAGTATTCGTTTTTAATGTTGAATTTATTATTATTATTCTTTGATGAATATCTCTCTTCCCCTACTAAGGTGCAATTTTCATAAAGGCAGCAGTAATACTGATTTTTATTCAGTTCATCATCAGTGACTAGAACAGTACAAGGCATGTTGTTTCTAATTAAAATACCTGTTTACCAAATGTGTGTGGTTAGATCTGCCTCAAAGCTGTGGAATCTTGTGTTAACAAATACACATGTAGAACAATAAGAATTAGATGTGCACTAGAAATTACATGTGCAATAATCCTGAGTTCCTTGTTGTCTGTTACCGATTTTTTCTTGTTCTTGGGCCCCCTGGTCTGCTTACTATTGTTAAGCCCGAGTTTTAAATATGACTTGATATTTCTGACTTAAAGAGTCTCAGCAAATGTTGAGTCAATTCAAAGTTCTGACTCCCTCTCCTGGCCGCTCCTGCCATCTCAAGATTTCCCCTCCTTTTCCACCTTCCCAGGTTTATTTAGTACAAAGGGAATTTCAACCATTTTGGCGTCTAGAGGATGGGCCTTTCAGCTACATGCTGTATTCTGGGTACTTGCCAGCTGTCACTGAATGTCTGTCAGTCACCAAGTCCGGGTTCATTCTGTGTCCACAGGTGTGGCTGGTAATACTTTATCTTTTGGGAAGGAAGGTCCTGCTCTATTACACTAAAAATATTGTATGTCCAATTATCTGCTAGTTACTGTGTGTATTATAAAAAAACTCAAATTATTGTTTCAGTTTAATATTGAAGAGGGATTTTAAAACATACTATAAAAACTAAAAGTTGTAGAATATATATAATGAAGATAAACTACTTGATTGAAAAAACTGTTCTGATAAAAAATTTTATGAAATTGTAGGTGAGCAAATATTTTATATAAATGTAAAATCACAAAGGTAATACAAGTAAAATTTATCTTCTTTCTTTAGAATATTCTAGGAATTGTAAAATAAAGATTTAGATTTAAATTTAAATATAAATCCAGATATACATTTGTTTTTTAATGAATTATTTTGGATAACAATCATGACAGTACTATATATTTCATATTGTCTTTTTAATATGTTAATGAGAAAAATAGAATTGTTATACTATGAGTTCATATTTAGGAATTATGATAAGAATAAATAAGGTTTAGAAAAATTGTATTTCTTATACAACTTCAGTGAGCATCATTTTCACTGCATTCTATATGAATGCTTTCCCAGAGCACACTTCCAGAATACAATGTGAATGGTGCCCTTGGAAGTAGTACAACTCAGCAGCCCTGGAGGAAATAAGCTGGTGTACATCTGTCTTGATATACCAGTGAGGCGAATTCTTAAGAGTTGTTTCCCAGATATCCCATCTCATCTGGGTGGCCTCCTTTAAAAATCAAGGAGAGAACTGATATGGTCTGAGATCATACAGAATGGTAATAGCAAGGAAATGAAAAGTATAAAGTTTTACAAAAGGCCTTAAGACTACTGCCTAGAAAATGGTTTCCTAAACTTAAAAAAATAAATAAATAAAAGGTATATAAGGCTATAAATTTATAAAGATATACAAATGAATGGCTAATAAAAATAAATTTTAGAACATAACCATTTACCATCATGAGAAGGCAAGCTAAGAAAAAATTCATTCAAATATTTGGAAAAATTCTGTTAAAAGACCTTTCCTCCTTTAAAATTCCTGCTAGATGTGCTTGCCCTTTTATCAGAAAGAGCAATATTAAAACAGGTATAATTATGAAGACTAAAATTTAATCTCTATAGTTAATTAGATATGCATATTAAATTACATTATACATTATACAAGAACAGGAATCAAGAACAATGTGTATTTCATTTAACAGAAATAAAAATAATCACCCTGATTCTGTAAAGTCAGTCAGTCTTTATTCCATAGTCAGTCTTTATTCTAAAAAAAACTTCATCTTCTTTTTTATTTTTTGTTAAGTCTAAAAAATACTTTTTTTAGATTAAGCCAGTTTCTTGCTGAGGTATATGTTTTCCTTCTTTATTTTTTACAATATTCTAAGTATTCTAAGTGAACCCAGGCTAAGTCTAAATTACATCAGAAAAGCATTTGATTGTCTTTAATAAGAGTTAAGTACAATTACAGTCAAATAATTCAGATATCATTTGAAGAAGACAATTGTTTAATTTTCAGAATATTTAACTCTAATTGTTGGAAGATGACCAAGCACCTTTGTAATTAGTATTGGAATCTAAAATCACTCTTTATAATGAATTGTATCATAATTAGTAATGACGGACAGCTCCAGTGTTTCATGCTACTGTTTAGGCAATTGTTAATTTCTGTTGCTGATAATTAAATGGAGATGACGATGCTAATAAATAGCTTTCACGTAGGCAGGCTTCACTCTGAGTGGATAAATGCAGAATACCACACTGATGAGATCCCCCTCACACTCCAAGGTTTTTGTAAGCAATTCCACAAATTAAAGGGCTTGGTTTAGATAATCTTCCATCTTCACACTGCTCTGTTTTCATTAAATTATTTTTCTTTAAATATGATCATCATAATAGCATTCATTGGGAATCTTTATATGATAAATAGCTAATAATTGCTTTATATGATAAATAGCTAATAATTACTGAGTACTCCTGTGTGCTAGGCTCTACTGAAGCACTTAGGAATTACCAACTTCTTTAAACTTCACAAGAGCCCAAGAGAGAAATTATTATTGTTATTACATTATACAAATGAAGAAACAAAGAAAAGTTAATAACTTACTCTTAACTCTTAAGCTATACTGCCTTTTAAACTGGAAAAACATCTTCAATGTTATAAGTTAATTACAATTAGAAATGACTAGTAATTTTAGACATTAATTGGGGAAAGTGTAAATGATGGTGGTTTCCCTTTCTCTTCCTCTAGTCTAATCCTTCTACTGTCCAGACATAACATCTAAACAGCTGGAACATAAGATCTCAGCACAAAGAATAATACTGAAATCATGAGGAAATGATAAGAAAGCAAAAGATATCATACTTTAAATTCTGAACAAATGTAGCACTGTTTAATGATAACATTAGGGACAAGGGTTTAAAATGTGGTGCTGGAAATATTCCAACCAAGTTAATTCACAATTAGCCAATTCTATCCCCTTATTCTTGTAGATAAATATTAATTACAATTAAGCCAAGTGGAGGGGCCAGGACTTCACAGATGTACCATGTTAATATTGCCATAACCATTTTCAAATCTACATCAGACATTCTCCAATATTTTATGTTACAAAATCCTTTTAGAATATAATTCTATTTCTAGAAAAAAAATATGCATATTTAGAAGCACACATTTATATAATTTCCAGAGATCACACGTATTTGAAGGCCATCCATGTCTTCTTGAACCAGAAAACAAGAGTTCCTGCCCTAAATTTTGAACATTATATCTTAACTTCCTGTATTTATCTCATTAACTGATGATGGCATTTATTTATGTCTTACTGTTATTCTCTTCATTTCAACATATTGAGAAAATACAATATATTTGGCACTGTTCATTATGGCATAATACTTTAAAATAAAATGAGAAGACCAAGACTAACAATGAGTTGACCAAAGACTTGTGGGAGGAATAGGCGAAAAGTTCCCAAAGCAGACTGTCATGCCTAGACCAGCAACCATAGGGTTCCCTTTATCAGTTAAGTGAGCTATTAATAGCTAACACCTTCTTTGAAGACTTGCTCTTGGGTAAGTCAAGCCACCTGCAATGAGTTGCCTGTAAATTTTATCCTGCCAGGATGGGGGTTAGCTAATAGCTGACAGGTTTAGCTATCAAAAACTCAGCTTCCCTGGGGAAAAGTAAAATCAAGCTAAACTCCACAGTTCAATCTATGTTCCAGAGTTTTCAAGGGATGAGGCTGAGCCTAAAACTTACCTGAAGCCACAGTCTTGCTTAATTTTAACCCTCATATAGGTTTCTCACCTGAACAAATTTATTTAATAAATAACTTGCACATGATTCAGGAAACCTAACAAAATAAATCTAACGCTGTTAAACAAATACTATTACTACTTCTACTAATAGATACATACATTAAATTGGCTACTTACTATCTGTCAGAAATTCTTCTAAGCATTTTAGATAATTTAAGTTTTCTAAGTTTGAAATATTTATTCTGATAATAAAAATAAAACAATTGAAATAATGATCACTTATTAAGCTCCTACAATGTGATTAGTTCAGTTAGTCTGCATTTCAGCTGAATTTGAGAGTTATTATTTTCCCCACTTCATAGATTAAGGATTTAAAGCATAGTGAGTTTAAGTAACTGTGCAAGGCTATACACTGATATTTGATAGTGTTCAATAAATTAATGAATCAACCATGTCTGCTTTGGAAGTTATTGGGGAAAATCAAAGGCAAAGTAAAAAGTCATGCAGTTCTTTCTATGGCTCTTTTCCATCAGCAATTTAGAAATAAAGGGACATTTTGGAAACCCAACTATGGAGTTAAATTAAATACAGTGGAATTGTCTTACAAGTTATTTCATATTTAAACTTATTTTTTAAAGGTGGGTTTCTATTAATATTATCATAAAAAAACAAGAATAATTAGATCTCATTTAATAACATGCAGTTATTTAAATAAATAAAGTGTTTAAGGGAAAAGTTTATCCCCTAAAAATTATTAAACAAATGTAAGTATATCAGAGCATTCAGCCTAGTGACTAGCAAGAAGCAAGTGCTGGATAAACATCCATGAAGCAAATCTGACTTTTGGGCACAGAGCTTAAAAAGAAAAAAATCAACCTTGGTGAAGGCCTCCTGTAAAGAATTGTGTTGTTAGAAGAAACAGTTTATAGGTTTTAGAATTTGGTTTGAATATATATAAATATAGTGGGAGAATTCATAAAAAGAAAAATGAGAAAAATAATATAAAATAGTAAATTAACTGAAGTTCTCTTATTTACAAACCAAAGAAAAATAGATATCTCGTACAAAAATCCAAGAAAAAGTGATAATATGGAATCAATTGAAAACTATACTGAAATTATTTTATCAAAAAATGGTAAAATTTCTGCTTAATATATAAATATTAAAAAGCATGTATATGTTATACATATAAATAGCTTTGTTATATACTTTAAAATTATCTCATACCCATTTATGTGTAGATTAAATGCATAAATCTCTACTTAGATATATTCCATCAAGTAAAAATTTAGGTGCACATAGATTTTTAAATGGTGGCGATTGGTTAGTTTTACTCTAGTGCTATGGTGAATATTCAACAGGGTGTTATTCTCAATATCCTATACGATAATTACATGATTATATGTTTGCATTTGTTCTTCTAAAATTTAAGAAATGGGAGAAAATGAACTGAGGAGAAAAGAAAAAAGAAGTGAAAGTAGTATAAAAGTATAGGGCTTCCCTGGTGGCGCAGTGGTTGAGAATCTGCCTGCTAATGCAGGAGACACGGGTTCGAGCCCTGGTCTGGGAGGATCCCACATGCCGCGTAGCGGCTGGGCCCGTGAGCCACGGCTGCTGAGCCTGCGCTTCTGGAGCCTGTGCCCCGCGACGGGAGGGGCCGCGATAGTGAAAGGCCCGCGCACCGCGATGAAGAGCGGTCCCCGCACCGCGATGAAGAGTGGCCCCCACTTGCCGCAACTGGAGAAAGCCCTCGCACGAACCAAAGACCCAGCACAGCCAAAAATAAAATAAATAAATAAATAAATAAATAAAATTAAAAAGAAAAAAATCTGAGACTCAAATTTCAAAAAAAAAAAAAAAAAAAAAAAGTATAGAAGAAATTTTAATTTTTCCCCTACAGAAAAAGCAGAATAAGAGAATATTATAAAATTTACTAAAATTTTATAACTGTCAGTACCTTTAAACTAAAATCATCATCACTGCTCTTGTAAGTGTGACAGAGACAATCAACTTCTTCAGCACAATGAAAAGACCAATTTTTACCATCAGATAAGAAGGGCTCTGCAGAGAATATACAAAGTGCTCACCTTACCAACACTTTCAATCATAAAGGAAGCTGAAAAAAAGGAAAAAAATGTAAGAAACCTATCACAAGAACACCTAAAAGTGTCAAGAAATAAGAGAGGCAGGAGTTCCTAAAGGATAGTAATGGTCTTGTATTTAAAATGATAGTACAGTCTTTTCACTCTTTTTTTATGGTAGATGAAGGAATTCTAAGATGAAAGGGGAGACTCAGCTCTGTAGGGGACAAAAGGACCTGTCTTCAGAGCATTGACTTGACATTCTCTGGAAAGGTGCAGGGCAGTGAAAATAAGTCAGGAGAGGAAATAAAATAGGTACTGACAGAATATTATTGAAATAAAAATAACAAATGAATTTAAGATGTACATTCAGCTAATTCAAATAAAAGAGAAAAAGTTAAGGGATGAAATATTTATATATTAATATTAAGTCAAATGCTGAGAAAGGAAACATATGAGGCAAGTAGTTTTTAATGTTCTTAAAACCATATGTTACAAGTAGAAAAAAAATGAAGCACATTATTCTGCTTGAAATTACCTCAACCATTTTGATTTCCATCATTCTATGTGTTTTTTCAGCGCTCAAGTTCTGAAATTGCATGCTCATGACTCAGCATTTTATACTGATTTGGTGTCATTTGAAGGTATATATAGTCTATTAAACAGACTTTTCCAAATTATAGCAAAGTATCTATGTTCAGAAACTAAATGTTGCTCATATTTTCTTTTTCTTCAATAAATAATTGATACTTAAATTAATTTTTCATATTGTTTAATTCTGTAAACTACTTAATATAGTATATACCACTTTCCATCAAAAAGGAAATTCTATATTTTCTCACTATAATCAAGAAAACAGCAGCACTCCATGTCTATAATGCTGCATTATGATATATTTATATTTTGAATAACGTGTACTTTAAGGTTTGTAGTGTTTTTCACAAAGACAATTGGGAGAAGTGCATAGATTTTCATAAATATTTGGAATGTATAATATAGAAATTTTTAAAATCACAAATGGTCTCGCTAGTAGATATATCCTTATAAAATTTAATAAGGGAACAATGATCTATTTTGACACATTTTGTATTAAAATTCTGGTAGCAGTTAAAAATTTCAAATATGATGTCAGTTATATCTCAATAAAAAAGTTTCAATTATAAAGTATGCTGCATTGAGACTAACGTGCCATTTTGTGTCTAAGTGGTCAATAAGAGGCTTTATTCCACACTCTTTGATTAATTTGTTAATATGTATTTTTTTAATATTTTATAAATATGAGGGTCATTTCAGAACGTTCTGTTAAGAAACAATTAGTGTGAGAATGTGGCAAATAGTATTATCTTTTTCATAGCCCATATATTTATTTTATTGTGATAGACATAATAGTATTAGAACTATTGTTTTAATCCTGTACTATATCTCTTTGGACTAATTTTTACATTGGAAAAACTATTCTTTATATGCTTAATCAACTACATTTGAAATTTGGTCTTATACACAACTCCATTAACTAGTAACTAATACAGAGCTTGTGGAATAAAATCTTGAATTATTTGAAAATATAAAGTTATAAAAATACCACCAATATATTTTTTGCTTTTAATTTTTTACCACTTTGCTAGTATACATTCTTAATTTTAGTGAGATAATTTTTTCATATCATATGCTAAACAAAATAACAAACCTACTATACGGATAAAACAGAGTTTTTCAACTTCCTGTCCTCAATGAAATGTCCCTCACTTAATATACCACTCTGTTTTTCATTTAGGACTTGGCGTTTTACTATTTGAATAATTTTCTGAGAAAGTAGATACATGACATAGAAGTAAATTTTATTGTATCTTATTATGTTGAATTATATTCCATTTTGTTTGTTTAGGGTTATGTATTATTAGAGGTTGAGAAAATTGTCTTTTGGTATGTTACTGGTAGTGTGTACATAGAAGTATCATCTTTAGATCCTGATGATCCTGGGATATTTTAGTATGGCATCAGTTCTTGCCAACAGTGAAGGAATCTTAGCATTTACATTCTATTTCAATGATAACCTGGAGAAGAAAACAATGGAAAAAGGGGACCATAGTGGTCCTCAAGGCCCTGTCTGATCACCATCCCCCGCAACCTCCCTATTTCCATTTGCACCACCTCTCCCCTTGTACATTCCACTCTAGCCACAATGGCCTTCTTTGTTTCACTTGAATAACACAAGTTATTTCTCTCTTCTGAATCTTTAGAATTACACTTTACACTGAAGTATTTCCTCTCATTTTTATGAGAGTTGCCTAATTTCATTTTTTGAATCTCACTTCAACTATCACCTCCTCAGATAGGGCAAGCTTGATCATTCATTGAAAAGACACTCCATTCCTTCAACTACATTGGTCACTGTCATGTCTCCCTCTTTATTCCCTTCTAATATGCAAATATTGAATTAGTGTGTTTCTTTTCCAAGTTAGACGATAAATTCCCTAACGAGAGAGCCCTGCCCTGTGTAATTCATGGTTCTATCACACCACTTACATCAATACTAAATCAATAAATATTTGTTAATATCTATAGTAAGAAGAAAATATCTCTTGAAAGGCAAAGTTTAGAAAGAATTGATCCTGTTCTAGTTACTCTAAGTAATTCATTTTTATAATTCAAAGTAAATTCATATAAGGAGTAACATATTTTGTACTTGAATTTATTTTTTCATTATTACTATTATTATTTGATTTTATAAGAAAGCAGATGACCAGATATTTGGTTGCAATCAATTAAGTTTTAAGGCATCGAATTGTAGAAGATACTAGAATAATACTACAGTTTTTAAGACCTACTTACCCAGCCTGTATTTGCAATTGGACCTTCTAAGAAATACAGTAACTAGTAATAACACTGTAGTTATCAGTCATTAAAAGAACTGTAACAAATATCCTATGCTAAAGAAATCTGTATAAATTAGTAAAATAAGGATATATTTTATTTTGTTAACCCTTTACTTTTCTAAAATTGAGCCGTCCTGAAGGACACATTTACCTAAGCCCCAGATTGTCAATTTTTTCTTTATTAGCCATGGTATCTGTAGGGATAGCTGTCCATCTCATGTATTTGTGTCTAACTCAAGTTTTGAAATGTTTTTATGCTAAAGAAAGTCATTAGTAGATATCTCCTAAAGACCCTTTTAAGAGTGTGTTTGATGTGATTAGTTTTTATTTATCTCACTAAATTTTTAAACTATAAACTGTAAAATACTTGGAGAATCTAATAGGTTGGCATAGTTTATTTGTTATTTGAAGGGAAGAGAAATGTCTTGTTTAGGCTGATCAGTGGCAGACTTTCATGAATTAATTGCTTCAAAAGTCCTAGCTAAATTATTATGCAACAAAATTCAGCTCTGCAAATAGCTGTCTTAAATGCATCATGACCTCTAGGTTTTATCTGATAAATTATGTTCCATCCAACGTTGGTGTCAGCAACTATTTATTGTCCTGGTTACAAATTGGCTGTTATGCAACTGAATTGATTTTGATCAGAGATATTTTCCATTTGTACTTCCATGCAACTGAGTGCTTTTTAAAACCTGTACTTTCTTTTAAAGGAGACTGCAGTTTAGAAGTTACACTTTGAGATTCTGAACCAAATTGAGTTCTCCAGTAATAAAACAATTGGAGAATGGAAATGATAACTACTTAAATTATTAAATGTCTTGATTGTTTAAAACATTTAACTAATGATATAAGAGAATGTGTACCCTAGATTAATTCAAGAATGTAGTTCACCCATATAGATTTAGTGTAGCCAAGAATTTAGGCATATGCTTCTCTTAAGAGAGTCAGCTATCGACTTAATAAGAGCTATCTATAGGCCAGAAATTTGAAGAATAATATCTTTTGATAAATATATTGACACAATGTATGTGGGTAAACTATGAATATACTACAATAAGCAAAATATACAGTTACCTTAAGTTATTGGCCTAATACAAGGCTATATATCTTAAAAGAACTGAGACTAACAGAAAAATAAATACTTACTGTGGAATTCAAAGTAAAAGCCTTGTGATAGAGCCTGATACTCAGAGTAGTGCTGTAAGGGAAGCACACATAAGTTTGGGTCTTTGGGTTTAGATTCAAATCCTTGTTTTGTTATTTTCTAATGTAGTGACTTCGAATAAACTGCCTCACTTGAAGGAACTTCTATTTATTCAGAGAGGATAATGCCTCATCTCTGCGGTTGTTAGAAGCATTAAGTGGTGTGGTAGATGCAAGCAGTGTGGAAATATGATCCCTTTGTAATACCACTCTTCTTTATAATTTTCAGATGAAGTATGACAACCCATGGTCCACAAAGAGTCAAAAACAATGGCATGTGTGAATAAAAACATGTGCTGTTTTTTTCTTAAGAAAATATTTTCGAAGGATTCTATTATTTAAAAAAAAATGATAGGATTCTACTAGAAATTGGATCTCAGCCCTAACTCAATCACTTCTAGTTCTCTGATGCTACCCTTGTCATTTAATTGGTCTAAACTTGTTTTTTAAACTACATAATTAGAGAAAATACATGATATGCCCATTATTTAAATTAAATGAGTTAATGCCTCAATAATTTACAAATTGTGCAGCGATGATGAATAATATAGTAATCTCCATTACTGTTATAAAAACATGCATGATTCCCAGATAATTAACAATGTTCTAAGAGTTTAGTAATAAGTTATCAATGATATTCGTCATTGAATTTTATTTTATAGATTTTGGAACAACTGATCAATATTGAGACTATGAATTGTTTGTAGGAGACACCGGGAGAAGAGGAATACTTAGTCTTTCTACAAATATCCTGTCTTTGATCAAAAAATTCACATCATCATTTGTGGAACACAAGGTTGAAGAGAAATGGAATAAAATAGAATGAAAACATAGTTTAAATACCCCTAATACTTCAATAAGGAAATAATTATTTAAAAAACCATGGCTTTTTGTAATGCATTTGGCATTATAACAAGGTAAAATGATTTTATTTCAATATAAGAGTAAAGACAAACCTAGAGAAAAAAATTATGTACTGAATGCTTATGATATAATAGAAATCATTCCAAAAGATATTGAAGGGTATTTAACACTTGTGAATATTGGCCAAATTTATAGGAAAAGAGCATATAATTGTTTTAATGATCCATTTACTTAAAAATTTTTTTTGCTAAATAGAACATTTTCCCTTCTTTTAATTTATAATTCCCTAATACAACATATCTGAATCCCCCCAATGACTTAAGGGAGCACTGTTTTCATTTTTGAACTTCAGAAATACACAAACATGAGCACACAAACCAACATCGAGTTTATCTTTTGTATGACAAAAATTTTGAAAGTATTTTGTCTATAATTAAATTTTTCTAATTAAAAAATTTATAAAGGAAGATTATTTTAAAGTTTAAAGAAAAAAATAAGCTAAGAGTAAATAACACAAATTAAAATTGTGTAAAATTTACTAGTTACATAAAATCAATCCTGCTTTTTTAATACATAGCATTTAGAAATTTTGCTACATATATTTTATATTATTTATTACATATGTATCTATACCTTTTAAACAAATTAAGTTTTTGAATTGTGATATACACATCTCCCTGAAATGTTGAGAAATATGATTGATTTTGATCAAATAATATGGTGATTACTGTAAGGACAATTAGCTCCTTTATAAAATCAAATATTCTAAGCCATTACCTGTGCCTTTATTCAAAGTCTTCATTAAGGTGTCTTAACAGTAGTTTTTACCTATCTTCATATGGACCCTGTGCACTTCTACTTGTTACAAGTTAAATACATACACGTAGAGGAAGCAGAAGAAACACATCATTTCAAATGGATCAATTTGAAATTTATTTTTAAATATTTTTAATTTATATTAAAGCTATTGACTTTATGTGTTATATGATCTCAAACCTTAAAAAATATGATATATTATTATATATTATATATATGTTATATATAATATATATCAATTTTAATAGTTTTCTTCCTTCCTTCAACCTTAATTTTTAAGGTTGATAACTTCCTTATTTTCTTTTGCAACATTGATATTACGTTTTTTTTAACTATGTTTTTACCTTTATACCTATGTTAAAACTATTTGTGAAGAAGGGCCTCCTTTTCATTATTCTAACTGTATTTTCAATGCCTTTAGGTTTTCACCTGTAAGTAGACAGCTGCTTTTTATTATTAATTTGAAACATTTATGCATATATGCTTGTGACAAGTGTGCATATATGTTGATATTTTAAAAAGTATTATTAGTTTTTTATAACAAACATGTAATGTAAAGAAGGATATTTAGGGTGGGAGGGAGACGCAAAAGGGAGGGGATATGGGGAAATATGTGTACGTATAGCTCATTCACTTTGTTATACAGAAGAAACTAACACAACATTGTAAAGCAATTATACTCCAATAAAGATGTTAAAAAGAAAAAGAAAAAAAAAAAAGAAGGATATTTAATCTGCAGATATCAATATAGAAAATTTAGATTTTGTTAAAACCAAAATTAAGCCTGGTTTCTCACCTTAAAAACTTGGAGTCTCTGTGAGGGCAGAATTGAAGTTGCCAGCAGGACCAGGATATGAAGAGTGCTAATTATGCTTCCTCTGATGCTGTAATTCTATGGTTTAAAGGAGTTTGGTTTGTATTCCTATTTGTCTGGCAGTTTTCCCAGCCACTAAATCCACTTCAGCGGTTTGTTAAAGGACAACAGCAGATTTTCTGTAAAGAAATCTCAGTGAGCTATATTTAGAATTGGTTTCCTGTATTGAAACACTGGCCTGTTTCCATTTGATACAGGTATCAAATCAGCTATTTTATAAATGAGCCATTGAAAATCATATGCAGTTCAATTTGTTGGGCAACATCAGAAATATAAAATCTGGAGCATAAAGACACATAGAAGAAACATAAATTATTTAACATTCTTTTTTCATAAGAAAGTTTCTTTTTAAACATAGGAATGAAACTCAGACAATTAAAAATTTAACAAAATTTTCTTAAAGATTTTCAGATAATTATATATGCACTGTACATGCTCACATATATATTTGCACATATATAACTTTTTAATTGGATGTTTAACAGCAGAAGGGTATTTCATAGTGCCCTGTTAATTTTTAGTTACACATACCTGAAAGTAGTTTTAAGCCTAATTACGTTCTGAACTTTCGTAATAATACAGTTAACATTACAAAATGTATTTGATTTTATTATATAAAATGCATTTTCCCATCTTTTATATTATATATAAAATAGTTTTATGTATTATATAAAGTACATTTTCCCACCACTTTTTCTTGCTAGTTCAAATTTTGTACTTTTTCAGGCATTTATAAAATAATTCAAAGCAATTTCCTAAATATTACTATGAATCACAAATGAAATAATAAATCAAATTTCTATGTGACAATTATGTATTATCTAAAATGTAAATGTAAGTGTAAGTGGTGTGTCCCCTCTTCCCCTCACTAATTCACAACACACATCATTATTCTGTTCCTGAACCAAGACAGGAACAATATCCAGTAGTCAATATCCAAAAATTGAGTGTACATGTGAAATAAGATTTATTTACCACCTTTATATTGAAGGGTAGAGAAGAGAGGAAAGTACTTTGTTCAGAGGTTGGTCTAGGACACCACAGTTGTGTAACTGTGGAGAAAACTGGAAAAGTAGGAAGGGAGAAATTGGGTGGGGCTGGCTAATTATATTTATGCCCCGTCTTTTTAATGAATATGCATTTAAATATGTGGTTTTCAAAATCTTAGTTCTATTTTATTAAGGACCTTTGAATATTTTTGTCAATTCTATTTTTCCTACCCTCAAACTACTCTCCATCATTTTCCCTTTTTCTTTTCTCAGCTCCTATAATACTAAGCCCTGGACAAATAATCATATATTATATCCCAACAAAATATAGAAAATTTTTTCGAGTATTCAACTACAAACCTATTGCTTTCTTTCCTCACAGAATCAATTGAAAGTTTTAAGTTGAATTGCTTTCTTCCAGGATTATCTTCCTAGTAGCACTGCCAGCTACATGGTACTTTCTCATTGCAATAAAAGGGTTTAGGGGGGCAAATTAATAGGACTTCCTCTTTCCTGTGAAATTAAAAAAAGGAAATGAGGAAAATGGAAACGAGAAATTTCAAAGTCAGATTATCTCTCAATAAAATGAGGAGAAAAATGAAAATAAGTGAAATGAGAGAAAATGATGAGCAAATGTGAAAAGTAACTTAAAAGGGAAAATAAATTTTAAAAAAACAGAGTAAACAAGTAAGAAACAAGCACCAGCATGAATTAGTCATACATATTAATTATAAATATTTAGTAGTTGGGAATTCAGTTGTCTCCTTGAAGAGACTATGAGCCCCTAGCAAACATAGCGTAAAAGATAGTGACATTTTACATACAGAGTTAAGTAAGTCAGAAAGAGAAAAACAAATACCATATGCTAACACATATATATGGAATCTAAAAAAATAAAAAATAGTTCTGAAGAACCTAGGGGCAGGACAGGAATAAAGACACAGACGTAGAGAATGGACTTGAGGACACGGGAAAGGGGAAGGGTAAGCTGGGACGAAGTGAGAGAGTGGCATTGACATGCATACACTACCAAATGTAAAATAGATAGCTAGTGGGAAGCAGCCGCATAGCACAGAGAGATCAGCCCCGTGCTTTGTGACCACCTAGAGCGGTGGGATAGGGAGGGTGGGAGGGAGACGGAAGAGGCAGGGGATATGAGGATATATGTATATGTACAGCTGATTCACTTTGTTATACAGCAGCAACTAACACAACAATGTAAAGCAATTAGACTCCAATAAAGATGTAAAAAAATTTTTTTTAATTAAAAAAATTAAAAAAAAATATATAGTGACATTTTGCAACGATGACATTTGAGATTGTCATTACTTCGGTTAGATAAACCCACAGAGGCTTAGAGGAAGAATTTAAGTTTGAGTTTGAGAATTGGTAGAGAGAACGTAAAGTGATTTCTAAACTTAGTCTCCTCTTATCCTAGAAATACAACAAATAATTACAAACATAAATTTTTTCCAAAGAAAATTAATCTGAGGGTAAGCTAATGTTTATCTCCTCACCAAAATGAAATACAGTGGGAAATAAAGGCCCATACTATAGCACAGATACATTTCAGCCTACTGAGCGAACGCATTCAGGGGCAATGTGGTCAATTACACATGTCAGAAAATTGAGGAAAAATTTGACCTTAATTTTATGGATGACCTTAATTTTACAGCTAATTATAGAGATTATTGTCATGAACTTTATTAAGTATTACCTTTGCTTTGTAGATCAGATCTCCATAGATACACCTATGAATTATGTGTTTTTTCCTTTTCTATTGAGAGGGGAAGGACTTCTAAAAAATTGTGGGAAGTCTGGATCTGGTAGAGTCTGTTTTTCATAGTTCTATAAAGAAAGTAATTACACACAAAAAATAGGTGAAAGGACTGTGATAAGTTTGTAGGCAGCATTGTAATGAGGAAGCACATTATTACATTATATTCTCCTTTCTCTTCTCTGGCCCTGGAGTTGGTCCTGTTCCTCACTGGCTGTCGGAATTTTATTCTTCACTCAAAAATGCTCTTTGATGAAAAGATGTGCAGCATAACTCATCCTAATAAACAAAACAGAAATGGAATGTGACAACCTCATCTCTCCTTGTATGGGCAGTGAATAAAACTTTATGGGAGGAAACATATGGAATAAAATAATAACCAGATCTTAGTGAAACAAATTTTATCCCGGGCAACTCTAAGGTTATAGGAATACACCAGCTCTGTATTACTGAGCCAACAAGTAAATAATAGAGGGTAACTAAATCATTCAGCATAAATACAAATGTCACTAATCCATTGATTATGACTGTTTTTCATTTCTTACATCAGAACCTAGAAGCAATGATTCGGTCAGAGTTATATGGGTCCTCTCAGCATGAGGCAATATGTATAAAATGGATAACTAATAAGAACCTGCTGTATAAAAAAATAAATAGAATAAAATTCAAAAAAAAAATCCTAATACATGTATTTCTTCTTCTGTTTATTCAGAGTTGCCGAAGTTCATTCATGTTGATCAGGATTCACTCCTGCCTGATGCATGGTTAATAGGGTGACCAGTAAGATATGACATGAAATAAAAATATTTGCTGCCTTTCTTTCAAAGAGAAAATGCATTTAAACTATGCAGCACCCAGTATCTCTGTGAAACTATATATACCTGGAATTTTGGATGTGTCCCTGAAACTGGCCTACTGTGCTTACTATACACTTAAATCATAAGTTTAAAATCAAGAGAGAGAGAAAGAACAAAGGATAGAACGTGTGGTGGTTAATTTTATGTGCCAACTTGGCTTGCCCACAGTACCCAGATATTTGGTTAAATATTATTTTAGATTATTATGCGAAGGTATTTTTTGAATGAGATTAACATTGGTGGACCTTGAGTAAAGCAGATCGCCCTCCATAGTGTGGGTGGGATGCATCCAATCAGCTGAAAGCCTTAAGAAAAAGACTGACTTTCCCAGAGAAGAGGGAATTCTCCTAGCAGTTGGCCTTACGACTGGAGCTGCAGGGTAGACTCTCCTCTACGTTTCCAGCCTGCTAGCCTACCCTGCACAGTATGAACTTGCCAAACCGTGCAATTCCATGGACCTGTTCCTTAAAATAAATCTCACTCTCTCTCAGTCTACACACACACACACACACACACACACACACACACACACACACACACACTTCCTATTGGTTCTGTTTCTCTGGACAACCCTGACTAACACAGAGGCCAAGTGTTTGCAGAATGGATTCAGATTTTAGCAGAGAACATTGTTATCTGAAAAGGTTGATACGTAGCTCTTTATAAGCATCAGTAGAAGTTGTCTTACAAGAACTATAAGATTAATCTCTAGATAACCTATCAATGGGGGCATAAAGAAAAGCTTTATACAGCAGTCACCACTTTCCACAGCAATCAGTAACTCCTCATTAATTTTTGAGGTAAATTGTAGATAAGTACCAATAGTTTGCATGCGGATCTGAGAAAATTCCTTATTAAAATCTGTTATGCTGTGTAAAAGTAGATGCTTTGTCTAGATTCCTCAATGAAAAATGCCTTGCTTTTTCTCAAATTAAATAAAGCCTATGATTGGGTTAAATAGGAAGGAATTATATGATGAGAAAAGCAGCAAGAAGCAATTGAATAAAAACATAAGTTTTTGTGTAGTGGGATTTGATTATCCACACTAACAATTCTCAAACTCAATCACTTGTAAAATCTATGGAAGGGGACAGGAGCAACTTTCACCAAGTTTGCAATTTAGCAATGATGAAATAAGTCCAAGATTTAGATGAAAAGTTGATGGTAGCTTGCTATTTTTATCTTTTTGTTGTTGTGAATAGAAAGGAAAATAATTTACAATATTCTATAGCAAAAAAAAAACCCCAAAAACAACAGGACAGATTTCCTATATGTTGAAGGAACTAACTGCAGTATGGATAAGCAGAAACTCTTTCCAAAAGTATTGGCAAAATAATAATAATAACAATAAGTGCTTCTCTACTGTCAGATCAAAACATTGTTAATGTTCAAAAAATGGATAGTAAGTAATTTGCTAGCATTTTTACTTGGCTTCAATTATAAGCTAAGAGTATAAAACTTTAAAAATATATTATGGGGACAATTAAGTATTTATAATATACTTTCTTGAGATGTGCATTTAACATTTAACAAACATCAGTTATGCCTCTACTAGGAGAAGTGTTGTGACTAACAAAAATATCCAACAATATTCTTTCTCTGAAATTTTATATTTATCTAACTGTATATTTGACATATACCTAAGTTTAATTCATATTTAAAATTTAGAAATAGGAGGGTTTTTAAAAATATATATTTATTTGGCTGTGTTGGGTCTTAGTTGCAGCACATAGGATCTTTGCTGCCATGCACAGGATTGTAGCATGTGGGATCTAGTTCCCTGACCAGGGATTGAACCTGTGGCCCCTGCATTGCAGGCATGAAGTCTTAGCCCCTGGACCACCAGGGAAGTCCTGAAGTAGGAGGTTTCAATTATGCTTTACATTCCTTTTGTAGAAAGGAGTAGAGGTGACTTCAACTCTATCAGTTTTAAAGCAGCAAGTACAGCTCCATCATCACAAAAGCTCGTATGTTAGTAAATTAATGCAAACTTTCTTTGGTTTAAGAATAAATTTGTTTTTTCTTTAATGTGGAAAAAATACACAAGACACCTTTCAAATGTCTCACCATCAAAGGTCAGAGTGTTTCCTATTTCTAATAATGCCGTCTATCCACAGTCTTTAGACAGAAAGTTAGTAATACTGGAGATACACGAAGTGTGTTTTAAAGGCTACATGAACATATATAATCTATAGAACATCACTTTCCAAACTTCCACTTCTATATGTATTCTTTCCTAAAAGTGGTTGGAGAACATATCTGTAATAAAAATATCATCGTTTTCTTTTCTCTTATAGTCGCCCTTTCCCTCTTTTTCCATTTGACAAAATAAAAGCATGTATTTCACTTTGGCTGATTGCCTGCTAGGGTGCCAAACAAAGCAATAATATTGGTGTCTGGGTGGGTCCCTTAATCAAGGCATGAAATTATCCACTGTAAGAATCTTTCCCTTCCCCTATATCATATAAATTTTTGTTTAGGAAGCAGTTAAGCAGAGGAAACACAATCATTTGACCCATGCTGTGATATTCAGAATTTATATATTTTGTAAGATGAAGGAGGATTTATGATAACTCTCTACTGTTGCCAAAGAATACATTTTTCTGAGAGTGAGTCTTATAGGAGTCAAAAACCAAAAGATCTATATAAAATCATGAAGAGAGTGGTATTTTGTTTGTTCCATGTGACAATCATACGAAGGATCTGTGCCTTATCTAGCTATTATCACAAATTAGAATTAAGAAGAGAAATGCTTAATCTAGGAAATTGTCTTCATATCTTTATTTGAATTAAAAAACAAAGCCAGGCTTTTGTCTTACAGGAAGCTAATCTGATTTGACTGATTGAAATGACAATGAGTTTGGCTTTCCCAATTCAATTGTGTGATGGATATTTCTACATATTGAATGAGAAAATATGCCACTACAGAATTCCTATAAAAAAAAAATATAACATGGTAAGTCAAAGATATTTATCAAAAATATCTCATTGAAAAGTGTATTTTGAAATTAGCAATATTTAAGTATTCACAATCCTTTCAGAGTACAAGTTGCCCCTATATAAAAGAGTAAAATATAAAATTATATTACAAGATGACTTTATAAAAAGTGAAAAGCAAAGTTATAGGCTTTTAATAAGTCTCAGTAAAGAACTTTTCTAGAAATTAATGATTTTGCAGATCAGGTGATTTTAATGATTCTACATTCAAAAAGGAAAAAAAAGAACCATTGAGTTTTCCAGTGACAGATGATGATGATGATTTAGCTATCTTATTATAGATATCCATAGTATGACTTGCCCAAGAGATCACTGCTAATATTTATAATTTCTATTAATTTACAGTGATCAGTAGATATACAATATTGAAAAATAGGAGCAGCATTTGTTTTAAAATATCCATTGTTATCAAAATTTCTAACAAAGAAATTACAAGGGCGTAAGAATCCTTGTGATTTAGGACAAAAGCTAATCACTAGCTGTGAGTATAAAAATATATCGCTCCCTGATATAGAATTATACAATTAGGATTACACAGAGTTGAGTGATCTATTGGTGACATTTGTTGTAAGAAGGGAAAATATGATTTTTAAAAAAAAATATCTGTTGCTGTATTAGGACTGATATAAAATTGTCAGAGTATATTTACAGATAGCAGTATAAGTCACATAAAAATACAATCAAATTTTTACAGTATAGCTATAAAGGCATTGGCTTTGTGTATTCTCATTCCAGCAACTCTGAGTATAAATAAGTTTCTTAAAAGTATATGATGAAGCAATCTAAGTTAAATTTAATAAAATAAAACTATTTGAGTAACTTCATCTTTTATTTTCCCACAATGTTTATGTCTTCTGCTTCTTCTGTCATTGTGCTAAACAATATATAAAATTAATCGATCTTTATTGTTACTGATCTTTAAATAAATTTTTGTTTTAAAACAGTTTTAGATTACAGAAATATTAAAAAGATACTATAGATAGTTCCCATATACCCCACACCCAGTTACTCTGTGTATTAACATCTTAAGTTAATATGGTACATTTGCTATATATAATGAACAAATATCAATACATTATTATTAACTAAAGTCCATAATTTATTCAGATTTCCTTAGTTTTTACCTGAAGTCCTTTTTCTGCTCCAGCACATTCCATCCAAGTCACCACATTACATTTAGTTGTCATGTCTCCTTAGGGTCCTGTCAGCTGTTATAGTTTTTAAGGTTTGCCTTGTTTTTGAGGGTCTTAACAGTTTTGAGAAGTATAGGTCAGATGTTTTGTAGAATATCCCAATATTGGTTTTTGTCTAGTGTTGTTCTCATGATGAGGTTGGGTTATATGTTTTCAGGAGGAAGACCACAGAGGTAAAATGCCATTTTCATCACATCATATGAAGGGTACATACTATGAAGCTGATTTATCACACTGGGTGTTGACCTTGATCCACTGACCAAGGCAGTGTTGATCCAGCTACATTTTCAACCATAAGAAAAACAGGTGCAAACTGCATAAATGTGTCTTAAGTACTCACTAAATAAAAACTAAAGACCAAGATAATTTGAAGGCACAATGATGCTTTAAATGATACATCATTCAAGATTAACTAATAAAATACAAATAAATAGTTAAGTAACAAACTAGTAATATAACTTTCCTTAAGAATCTAGATTAGAGACATAGCTAGTTTGATCATTTCCAAATACAAAAAAGTAGATGATTTTTATTCATTCAAAATTACTTAGCCATATTATAAATAAGTATTACATATACCTGAATATGTATAAATATTACCTGAGAACATTAACATCAGTAAGTTTCTAAGTTACTTTTCATAAAAACACATTGTTGTGCACACGCAAAGGAAGTTTATTTCTAGTTTCAGATCTGTCTGTGATTTGGCTTAGGTACTGCACAAGAGGTAGGGTACAACACAAATTTATAACCAATGCTAAAATATTAAATCGTACATATGCCTTACCAATATTGGCCGCTGATGATACTTTGATTCAAACAATGACAATATATTTATATTTATTCATATAATTTTCACTGATGCAATGCCACATATATGTTTATATAATACATGATACATTCTACATGATATATATATATAATTTTTATATATGATTTCATACATATGATTTCAGTTCTATCTGGTGCTTAAATTTAGGCAATGTGATCCTTGACAAATTAAATCTTTACAAAACTTTAAATGGGCTTTTATCCTGTGGCAGATCATATATATGTTAAATAATTTCCATTAGAAAAAACTGTAAAGTTGTCCCACTTACACTTACTAGAGCAACAATCATAGTCCTTTAAGGTTATGATAGTGAAACCAACCACTGAGGCTGCTTCAGGCAATTGAGAAGCCGTCAAAAATCTGTTGGTAGGCAAACTTTGGGTGCCTCCCAGGTAACCAGGCCAAACATTCCTAAACAATACTGCATTGCGGATCCCATATCATTTTTTTTTTTAATATGATACATAGTCATTTGTATCTCTTTTTTTTAAAAAAATTATTAATTAATTAATTAATTTATTTTTGGCTGTGTTGGGTCTTCGTTTCGTGCGAGGGCTTCCTCTAGCTGCGGCAAGCGGGGGCCACTCTTCATCGCGGTGCGCGGGCCTCACTATTGTGGCCTTTCGTTGCGGAGCACAGGCTCCAAACGCGCAGGCTCAGTAGTTGTGGCTCACGGGCCCAGTTGCTCTGCGGCATGTGGGATCCTCCCAGGCCAGGGCTCGAACCCGTGTCCTCTGCATTAGCAGGCAGGCTCTCAACCACTGCGCCACCAGGGAAGCCCCATATCATTTTTTACGTCCATTTTGCTGTAATAAGAGCCAAAGTGAAACAGACTCTCCTGAGAATGTGGCTTTGGCAGTCATGGAGATTTTGTCCAGAAATGTTGCTTGAACACAGGCAATGAAGAATTTGAAATTAATGTTTCAAATGTCATATATCCAAATAAATGAGTTAGTATGTTAAAATAAAAAATGGCCAGATTTATGTGTTCTGATTAACTTTTTCTCATTTTTTGAGGCATATTTCTTTTTATGTCAAATAGCAAACTTTGAAATATTTTATATCTTGGAAAGTAAATTCACTTATCTTCCATTAGTCCTACTCAAAGAAGTCATTAATTTTACAGAAACACTTTTTACCTTGAAAGAACATGACTTCTAGTGATATCTGTGAAATTATATGTAATGAATAAACATCTGCTCAATAAAATACAATGATGTATACAGAAAAATTATACAATATTTAAAATATATATATTGCAAAGCTTAGGTTGGAAACTCATAGTATGTTCAACAGGCCTTAAAAGAGCAGGACATTTATTCAATTTATCTTGAATCTCTAGAGGTTAGTGCATGATCTGGCTTAGAGCAGAAACTCAAAAAACAGTTGTTAAATTGAATGACCCATATTATTTAGTTTGCTTAATAAAATGTTAAATGCAAGTAGGATATATATGTATACATATATATAAATTTAAGCAGCCATTTAGGAAAGATTTTTATAATACTTACTATATATTAGGCACTAATGATAAAGCACCTGTAATATATAGGGCCAGTGTTTCACACTCCAATTCCCTTAAGTGAACAAACTAGGTATAAATTCTGAATAGGTATAAAGAATAGAATTACAGGACAGAACCCAGCCTAGGAAGAAAAACGTAATGTTAAGTCATTTGTAAGAGGATAAATTGGGGTCATTTCTTGAAGTACCTAAAATGAAAATGTGATAAGAGGAATAGCAGCAGGTCTACGCATTCTGGTTTCAGATCACATCATAAAATCATCAGTCAAGGCAAGGAGAAGAATCACTGCAATGAATTGCTTCCTTTTAGCAGAATGTGCAACTTGCTTGCTGATTTCAAAGAGTTTCTATTTGAAAATATTGCAGTAAAACTGATTTTTATGAATTTTTCTAAGAACCCATAATATATAAATTTGAATTTGAAAATGGCCTAGAAATATTTTCCAATATTTTTGGAATTGCAAATAATTCATAACAGCCTATATATTTTTTAAATATTTTCACAACTTTAAGACATAATTGACATGCAATACACAGCATGCTTAAAATTTACAATTTGATACATTTGAAATATGAATACATTCTTGAAACAATCAAGAGAGTGAGCCTAGCTGTCAGCCCCCCGAAAGTCCTCATGTCTTTTTTAAACTTTCTGAATTTTTTGTGTGTGTGTGTATGTGGTTATTTTCAATCCACAGTTGGTTGAATCCATGGATGCAGAAACTGTGTATATAGTGTCGACTGTGTACTATTGGACAGTTCTTAAACGTGAAGTGGTAGCATATCACTTGAAGACAGACTGTGATAAGAAACATTCATGACTTCATGATCTGAGGGCTTACAGAACGCCTGGTTTACAGTGATGAAATCCTGCATATGTCACCTTAGAGCAAGTGACCACTAAACACTTAGCTAAAGTGCCAGTTTGAAATGACACCCTAAGGAGCTGGAGTGCTGTGCTCCGAGATGCTGTTTATAAATTAAAACATAGGATGATGTATGGTGCTGTTTTACGGTACCTAGCAAGGAAAGACAAAATTTATATACTGGAAAGGGTAATCTATCTTGATTATCATGTGTAGCTAGCAGGCACATATGAGTGTGTCTAGGACTTGAAAAATTTACTGGGGTCTCTTTGTTGCTTCCATGTCTAGTGAAAACATTGGAATAACAATTTCAGCAAGCATAGCCTGACCAAGACATTGAAACTAAGGGCTCTATTCCCTTAGGAATTGGAACTGGATGGTCTCAGCATTCATAAATGCAACCTAGGGAAGCTGAAATATGCCTGAGGCTGATGCAAACAGAGTATCAGTGGAAGAGGAAGTTGTTGAGACCATCGGTTACAGTCACAAGACAACTACAGGGTTTGGACAATATTTGTTCCACTAATCCTCTTGTCTTAAATCTTTTTAGAGTGTAATAAGCCACCACATTGAGTGCACTTAATGTGGACCTGAGCTGATTTGAGTGTGACAAGTGGTTTTATGTGTCAGGTACTTATATTGCCCTGGTCCACAAATTCTTAGTTCATTACTAATTCTAGCTGCACCTGTGGTAAACAGTCCCTATGTAACCCAGCAGCACGGCTCTGACGCTACTTTTACATTTTCTGTCTTTTTCCTCCCCAAACTACGGAATATGGGACAACCCAGAAATGTGAGAGATTAAAATACTAAGCAAAATATTTATCTATTGGGGTTTACAAATTAGTAGATAAATGCCCCAAATTTCCTTCCTATGCAGGGACAGAAAGATGCAGATTCGGAATAATTTTTCAGAAGGATCACAGCAAGATCTAAATCCAGTTTCCCAAAGCAGTCCGGATCAGCAACTCACCCTTTGTCGGTGTTTTCTCTTTTTCTGTCTCACTCCAACTCCTCCTTCCTGGCTTCTTAGGATCACCTTTGGAATAAATTAGCTGCACATACTTAGGCCCTACTTTCATGGGAACTCAAACCAAGACCCCGTACCTCTGAGGTGAACCAAGCTTTTTTCATAGTGTAAGCATTCTATTGAACATTTTAGTTCACGTTTTCCTTCTCATTCTACTGTGTAATTCGTTATTTCTTGAAAATGTACATTAGAATCATGGGATCAAAATATAATTATTTTTAAGTTTCTTATCATGAACTGGCATATTGCTTTTCAAAACATGTACCAATTTACATATCCATCAGCAGTATATGGAGTTACCACTTAATTGAAAAAATTTCCCATGCTGATGTTGATAAAGCTAGTGTGATTTTGGTCAGACTAAGAAAGAGTTCATATGCTAAGTGACAAATTTGTTCTGTTTGTGTTGAGAATATATTGCTTGTTCATTCCCAATGCTCTTAACAAGTATAGTTTCTATTCTGATTTAATAATGCACAAATCTAGAAAAATCTGAGTAAGACATAGTTTCTATAATTCTGATTATCATGTGCAGGCAATACTACTGCTTCATATTGGGGTTATATAATTTATTTATTTGTATTTTGCTAAATAATTAGTGAAGAAGAGGCTTTCCTTTCAATGGAAGATTTTTTCTAGATCATTTCAAATGTGTAATCTTGAAAAAATTAGATGCATAAGCTATCACTTAAGAAAGTTAAATGTTATTACAATAATATGTCTTACACAATGACACACATGACTAATAAAGCGATCCCAGTAAAGCAATCTATTGAAATATATTTTTTAGTTTATTGATAGAAATGTGAACTGTCAGATATTTGTTCTCATAAACTAGTAATACACACTCTGTTATCATAAAATATTTGTTTGATCTGTACTTTAAGATTGTCTTGTTATACCCAGTGCAGTTATACTTTTTTTTTTTTAGAAATTCACGTTCTTTTATTTATTTATTTATGACTGTGTTGGGTCTTCATTTCTGTGCGAGGGCTTTCTCTAGTTGCGGCAAGTGGGGACCACTCTTCATCGCGGTGCGCGGGCCTCTCACCATCGCGGCCTCTCTTGTTGCGGAGCACAGGCTCCAGACGCGCAGGCTCAGTAATTGTGGCTCACGGGCCCAGTTGGCATGTGGGATCTTCCCAGACCAGGGCTCGAACCCGTGTCCCCTGCATTGGCAGGCAGATTCTCAACCACTGCGCCACCAGGGAAGCCCAGTTATACTTTTTAAAATAAATAAGTTCATGTTCACTTTGTGTCTTATTGCATGTGTTTCTGGTTCTATTTTGCCTTTATTTTAGATGTACAGAGTTTTCTTTTTTCAGACCATAAGTTCCTTGAGGGAGTTATATATTGAGAACATCCAACCCAGTGTATAATAATGATAGAAGTGTATTACATTTAAAATAGCCACTTTGGTCAACTTTTCTTAATTAAAATGGTCTATTTTTAAAATAACTCCAGTTCAAATAAAATCAAATGCTTTTAAAAATAGGAAAATGCTTTTATATTAAGAGCCTCCGAAGTCAAAATTCTTTTTTGTTAATTGATGTATGATTGACTTACAATATTATATTAGTTTCAGGTGTACAACATAGTAATTTGATATTTTTATAAATATGTCCATACAAAGTTATTATAAAATATTGACTATATTCCCTGTGCTATACATTACATCTTTGTAACTTATTTGCTTTACACCTAATAGTTTGCACTTCTTAATCCCTTTCAACTATTTTGCCACCATCCCCCATCGCCCCCATCCCTCTCCCCTCTGGTACCCACTACTTTTTTCTTTGTATCTGCGAGTCTGTTTTTGTTTTGTTATGTTTGTTCATTTGTTTTATTTTTTAGATTCCACATATAAATGAAAACATACAGTAGTATGTGTCTTTCTCTGTCTGACTTACTTCACTAAGCATAATACATCTTCTTTATCCATTCATCTGTTGATGTACACTTAGGTTGCTTCCATATCTTGGCTATTGTAAATATTGCTGCTATGATCATTGTGGTATAGATATATATATATATATCTTTTCAATTTAGTGTTTTTGTTTTCTTCAGATAAATACCCAGGAGTGGAATTGCTAGATTGTATGGTAATTTTCTTTTTACTTTTTTGAGGAAACTGCATACTGTTTTCCATAGCGACTTTACCAATTTACATTCCCACCAGCAGTGCACAAGCATTCCCTTTTCTCCACAGCCTCTCCAGCACTGCCAACACTTATCATTTCTTGTCTTTCTGATGACAGTCATTCTCACTGGTGTGAGGTGATATCTCATTGCGATTTTTGATTCGCATTTCCCTGATGATTAGTGATGTTGAGCATCTTTTTATGTGCCTGTTGCCCATCTGTATGTCTTCTTTAGAAAAATGCCTGTTCAGGTCTTCTGCCTATTTTATAACTGGGTTCATTTCTTTTATATTGAATTGTATGAGTCATTTACATATTTTAAAAGTCAAAATTCTTATTCAACGTATTTTAAAAAGTGAGTATATAATCTATTAAGTATGCCAATGTATGTTCTGGTATTGTTAACTTCTTTTTAATTATTTTTCAAGGAGATTCATTAAAATTCTTTAATTAATTAAAATAATACATAGTACTGGCATACATCTGTGCAGGAGGAGTGGAAAACTGTTCTTATCTTAAGTCAATAAAATAATCTTTTTTTGCTAGAAAACAAAATTTGTCTTTTTTTATCTGATTGAGTATGTTGGTAACAAGTTATTAGTTGGTTCATTTCTTTTCTTGAATTCACACCAATATGACTGCAAACACTTGGTTGGTTACTAGCATATCAATATCATTATAATTTGCTACAAGTTGGGCCACTGATTTAAAATAAAAGTAAATTAACTGAACGTAAAATTAAAATTAGAACTCATCTTTTTTGTTGTTTGTTTGTTTTAAATTTATTTATTTATTTATTTATTTATTTTTGGCTGCACTGGGCCTTTGCTGCTGTGTGCGGTCTTTTCTCTAGTTGCGGTGAGCGGGGGCTACTCTTTGTTGCGGTGCGTGCGCTTCTCATTGCAGTGGCTTCTCTTGTTGCGGAGCATGGGCTCTAGGCACGTGGGCTTCAGTAGTTGTGGCGTGTGGGCTCAGTAGTTGTGGCTCGTGGACTCTAGAGCGCAGGCTCAGTAGTTGTGGCGCATGGGCTTAGTTGCTCCGCAGCATGTGGGATCTTCCTGGACCAGGGCTCGAACCCTTGTCCCCTGCATTGGCAGGCGGATTCTTAACCACTGCCTCACAAGGGAAGCCCCGTATTATCTTTATATTTACATGTAAATACATTTAACTATAAACTATTATATCTATTGTGATTTTTATGTTACCTCCGTGCTACAAATGAACACTTCAATTATGATAATCTGGTGATATTCTTTTTTTTTTTTTTAAACGGCTCTGATGTCCTGCTAGCCATCTTTTTTTTTTTTTTTTAATTTATTTTATTTATGGCTGTGTTGGGTCTTCGTTTCTGTGCGAGGGCTTTCTCCAGTTGTGGCAAGCGGGGGCCACTCTTTATCGCGGTGCGCGGGCCTCTCGCTATCGCGGCCTCTCTTGTTGCGGAGCACAGGCTCCAGACGTGCAGGCTCAGCAATTGTGGCTCACGGGCCCAGCCGCGACGCGGCATGTGGGATCTTCCCAGACCAGGGCTCAAACCCGTGTCCCCTGCATTGGCAGGCAGATTCTCAACCACTGCGCCACCAGGGAAGCCCCTGGTGATATTCTTATCTCTAATTTGAAGCAATATGACAATGCAAAAGTACCGAAAAACAAAATGAACTACTTTGAAGCAACTTAAAATTAATCTCGTCTCAAAAGAATCTCAGATTAGTGGATCAACTTTTGAAGAGTTATTTTTAACAGACCTTTTAACTAGAAACATCCTGACTAATTTTAATGAACCAAACTGTCCTAGAGACTTTAGTAAACAGAGAAAGGGCAAAATATCAGTGTAGCTGAGATATTTTCCCCCTAAACCTTCAGCATTTTATTTAATTAAGACAACTGGAAAGGTATCTGAAAATTTGAAGACAGGGATTTGATAAATAGTTTATTAATAACATGCAGCAGATAAAACCACATAAGCATCTGCTCAGGAAATAGATAACTAAATTGAACATGTGTCTTGGAAATGGTTGAGTTGGTTTAAGCCTTAAAGCAAAGGAAGAAAATCAAAGCCATTTCTGCTACCAAATTACATTATTTGGTCTAGAAATACTGAAATATAATTTAATAGTTTCAAATGAATATTTTGAAGAAAATGCAGCTATGCCATTTCTAGTCAGTATGCAACAGGGTTGAAAATACTGCCTTCCCTCCAGGCAATAAGATTCTTTTCTTCTGTTATATGCATACTAATTCCATTAAAAATGAGAATTACTAATTTGTGAGTAGATTTCTGAAACTTGAAAATACATTTAGTGATTTTGAAAGTTTGGAAAGTTTCTTTACCAACCATAGTTCTGTCTAAAAATGAAATCTTTGAGTTACAGTATAAGCAAAACACATATAATACCTGGAAACACGTCTTGATTTACTGTTTTGGTCAAGAAGCTGCACAGAAAATTGTGACTCTCTAATTTCTACACTGGCAAGTGCTGCTGTGTTTATTTTGGTGTTATTCCATCAATCCTGTCAAACATGATGAAAATCTTTGTCGTAATTAGAGCAATAGCTTTGACTCAACCTCTTCATTGAAGTTTTTTTTTAATTAATGTGACTAGAATAAAACATGAAGTTCTTCTCTGCCACTCAGAGAATTTGCTAGATTTGCAGAGAATTAGTCTTGAAGCATTCGATAGAATTTTTATTGGGAAATATCACAATTTTCTCATACAAAATGAAATCATTTTTGAACTTGACTGAAACACAACTTGACTGAAGGGAGTTCATCTACGGCTTTACTCCCTGGTTAGATCTTTGGGGCCACACAAATGAGGACGGTTTTTATTTAAGGCTCTGTGATTGCAAACTCACATGCTGCTAAGCATGTACTTTGTCAACATGCCTGTCTGGAAATGGTGATTGAAGGCAGAAGAAGGGTGTGTTTTGAAGACTTGTCAGATTTGCTGCAGGTGGAGATCAATGGACATCTAGAATCAAATACATAAGTTTTGACAGCAACTTTTGTTAATACCACTAAAAAAGGAATGTGGACTAATTGCAACTCTGTTACTAAGGAAGAAACACTAGCAGAGCTTACCAAAATTGACTTTGTTGATTTCTGAAAAAAAGAAATTGTAAAATACGACTGGAATGCAATGAGTTGGGGATAATTGTGTGCCTCTTGATTCAAGAGTTCCTTCTGTGGCAGATACTGCTAGTTTTCTATTCAGTACCAATCCTTCTTATTTCTTAGATCGTTTAATATTGGAGGCAGAAATATACACCCCCCTCCTCAGCCAACAAAATGACTCCATTTTCCAGTGTCTGTTTCAGATATGAGATAGCAATTAGATATGAGCAGTTATTAAACTCTTAGTGTTTCCTCTTCATTTTTCTTACTGCTGGAAACATGTACCTGATGTCTGGTGGTCTTGCAGTCATATTATCACCATGAGTTTCATGTTAAGGACAATGAAGATGGAAAACAGGAAAAGCATGTGATATTGAGGATATAAATGAGGAAAAAGCAAATCTCTATTTTGCTTAAAATTATGTTTGTTTTAGGTCTCTATAACTAGTGCTAAATAATAAGTTAGTGTATCTTGTCATGGGAATATTGATTCCATTTGATAAAACATACTTTGTGAATCAGTGTTTTGGCATGGTTGTGACCAAACTGAGTGGTAAAAATTGAATAGAAGCCAAAAAATTATATAGCAATTGCCATTATATATTATCAATACTTTCATTTGTCTAATTTAAATGTTATAAAAATAGTTTTATTATTGAAATTCCCTTTGTATTAGAATTGAAGTGTATTTTGTGGGTTTTTTTTTACACCATTAAAAACATTTTTTTTTTCTGAAATTGATCCTTCATTTTTGTACTGAAACATTGATATGTTTTTTTGTTGGCTGAGGTCAGGTTCCCTCAGAAGCAGATATTTTGATGTGGACAAGGTTGACTGGGCAGTACTCTTAGGATCACCACCTGTGGAGTAAAAGATTTGTCAGAGGGAGAAGTTGAGCTGTGATGCAGTCCTAACTTTAGCTTCAGGTGACCCCACGTGGAACTGTGACATCATTGAGATGGAACTTCAGAGTGGTCTGTAGTTGAGGCGAGTGGGCCAGGTCTTTATTACACTGGCATTGACTGGTCTTTGGAGATGCGCCACCAAAGGAAGTCAGTTTGATTTGTGTGAGGCTGTCGTCAGCTGAGTGGGGATTGACAGTGAGAGGCAGTCTGATGTCAGCATTCCCTGCTGAAGTTTTAAATCCTCTATTTCTGAATGGTCATCTGGGCAGCACATCAAGAATCACAGAAATAAAATGATTTTTTAAGGAAATTAATTTCACATGCAATAAAAGTGGTATGTACGTGCATTGTTCTGAAGAGAAATAAATAAAACTGGGATCAGATCCTAATTTTTTTTAAACTTCTGTCTTAGACAAAATGTTTAAAAAGTGCTTAATTTTTTGGAAACACACAAAAATACTGCTCAATTAAAAGCACAGTGTGCAAAAAAAATTTTTTTTAATGGGATTGAATTTTAGGCGAACCTGTCTTAGGTAAATTAATCTTTAGGTGAAGTGATTTGAGGCTTGCTAGTAAGATGAAAGGCAATAACTTTGCTGATTCCAAATTTCCAGGTAAGAGCAACCAATCAATATTTTTATCCCTAAAAAGGTGAATACATAAAAGAATTAATTACTGCTTTTGATGAATCTCTGTTTAGGAAATGTGCTATCCTATATCAAAATAAACATAAGATTGACTGATGAATTCTAAAGCCATGCTACACTGTGTCCTTGAGCAAGTCATTCATAATTTTAGTTCCTCCACCTTACTCTGCAAAAATTGTTTCTTCGTCAAAGTGATTTAATTAAAAAGTGATTTAATTAATGTTGTGAAAACATTCTAGAACCCAAAGATGAAAAACATTGAACAAGTGCAAAGTACCATTATGTTTTTCTTCCTGTCATTAATTGCCTGTTTCTATTATTTGATCTAAGAAGGAAAGGTAAGTAACACTCCATATCCCTTCTACAACTTTAAAATAAATAAGCATAACTGCTTTCAGTTGGAGTAATAGATTGGCAAATGCTTTATTTATTTTTCAATGTATATATATATATATTTTTTTAAAGATTTATTTATTTATTTATTTTTAGCTGTGTTGGGTCTTCGTTTCTGTGCGAGGGCTTTCTCTAGTTGTGGCAAGCGGGGGCCACTCTTCATCGCGGTGCGCAGGCCTCTCACTATCGCGGCCTCTCTTGTTGTGGAGCACAGGCTCCAGACACGCAGGCTCAGTAGTTGTGGCTCACGGGCCCAGTTGCTCCTCGGCATGTGGGATCTTCCCAGACCAGGGCCCGAACCCGTGTCCCCTGCATTAGCAGGCAGACTCTCAACCACTGCGCCACCAGGGAAGCCCTCAATGTATATTTTTTAATTAAGTAGATTTTATTTTTTAGAGCAGTTTTAGTTTCGCAGTGAAATTGAGCAGGAAGTATAGAGTTCCCATACACCACTTGCTCCCACACCCAGCCTCACCAACTATCAACTTCACGGACCAAAGTGGTACATTATTATAGTCAATGAACCTGTATTAATACATTATTATCACCCAAAGTCCACAGTTTACAATGGAGTTCACTCTTGGCGTTGTACATTTTATCGGTTTTGACAAATGTATAATGACATCTATCATTCTGGTATCATACACAGTATTCTCATTGCCCTTAAAATCCTCTGTGCTCTGCCTATTTCTCTCTCTCTCACCTCCCCAACCCTGGAAACCACTGATTATTTTCCCTGTCTCTACAGTTTAGCCTTTTCCAGTATGTCACATAGTTGGAATCATAAAATACATAACATTTGCAGAATGGTTTCTTTCACTTAACAATGTATATTTAGGTTTCCTCCCTGTCTTTTTATGATTTTATAGCTTATTTCTTTTTAGCACAAAATAATATTCCATTGTCTGGGTTATCACAGTTTATTTATCTATTCACCTACTGAAGGACATCTTGGTTACTTCCAAGTTTTGGCAATTATGATAAAGCTCCTATAAACACTCATGAGCAGATTCTTGTGTGGATAAAACTTTTAGCTAATTTGGATAAATACTAAGGAGTGTAATTTCTAGAACATATGGTAAAAGCATGTTTCATTTTGTAAGAGATGGCCAAACTTTCTTCCAAAGTGTCTGTACCATTTTGGATTCCCACCAGCAACAAATGAGTTCTTTTTGCTCTACATCACGGTCAGCATTTGATGTTGTAAGTGTTTTGGATTTTGGTCATTCTAGTAAATATGCAGTGGTATCTTGTTTTAATTTGCATTTTCCTGATGACACATGATGTGGAGGATTTTTTCATATGCTTGTTTGCCATCTGTGTATCTTCTTTGGTGAGGTATTTGTTTAGGGAGGACCACTCTGGGAAGTTGATAGTAAAGACAAGATGTGAGAGGTGAGAATGGCTCGGCCTTATAATATTGCCAAGCATGCTTTATCCAATCGCAGTTGTATACAAATTTTATTCTTTTCAGCTGAACTGTACCTTTCACCATGTTTGCCAGTATATCTCCAATTACACGTTGAAATAATATACCAATTACCCTCCCTCCTCTTCAAAATGTTCTTTTATTAATTTACAGAGAGAAAAATTTTCTACTAATCCAACCTTGGCTAAGTGAGTAACTCAAGTTTCTGTTTTACATACGAATTTACTAAATCCATCTTCAGGTGATTTTTGTACTTTTTATAAGTAATCGCTCTGCGCCTTACATCTCTATCCTGTGGAAGTTTGGCACTTTAAACCTTTAATTGTCCCAAAACATGAGAAGAACATATTTTTAAAATATTTGTTTATTATTTAAAATTTCATATGGAAAACTTAAAACACATAAAAATAAGAGATTAGTATAATGAACTATCATGTACTCATCACCCAGTTTTTATAATTATCTTTTAAGATATATCTTGCTTTGAAGTAAATCACAGACATCATCTCATGGCATTCATGTCTATCTCTATCTCTATTCATCTCTATCTCCATAGGTATCTCTAAAAAAAAAAAAAAAACAAACTCTAAAAAAGATAATAACCAGAGTATTGCTATTGTACCTTTAAACTTTAACAACGGTATTTTAATATCATCAAAAACTTAGTATTCCTATTTCCAAACCCTTATTTTTAAAACATTATTTTTTTGTTAGTTTGGATCAAGATCTAAATAATTTCTATATATTGTGATGGTTGTTATGTTTCTTAAGTCTCTTTTTAATCTGTAGGTTCCTCCTAATCATCCCTTCCCTCCTTGTAACTTTGTCGTAGAAGAAATAGCATTGTCTTTTTTTTTTTTTTGAAGTTGTTTTTTTTTTTTAAACATCTTTATTGAAGTATAATTGCTTTACAATGGTGTGTTAGTTTCTGCTTTATAACAAAGTGAATCAGTTATACATATACATATGTTCCCATATCTCTTCCCTCTTGCATCTCCCTCCCTCCCACCCTCCCCATCCCACCCCTCTAGGTGGTCACAAAGCACTGAGCTGATCTCCCTGTGCTATGCGGCTGCTTCCCACTAGCTATCTATTTTACATTTGGTAGTGTATATATGCCCATGACACTCTCTCACCCTGTCACATCTCACCCCTCCCCCTCCCCATATCCTCAAGTCCATTCTCTAGTAAGTCTGTGTCTTTATTCCCGTCTTGCCACTAGGTTCTTCATTGCCTTTTTTTTTTTTTTTTTCCTTAGATTCCATATATATGTGTTAGCATACTGTATTTGTTTTTCTCTTTCTGACTTATGTCTTTTTTTCTAGGGTTCCCTGCAGTGTACATTTTGCTGATTATAGATCCTTTTTCTTAGATTTCTGATAAAATGGTAGTTAGGTCTGGAAGCTTGATCAGATTTAATTTTGATCTTTTTTTTTAAACTACTTCATTGGTGGTATTTGTACCTCCATCAGAATGATATGGCTGCCAGCAAAGCCAATGGAATCATTGGCTGCAAGGTGAAATCACAGCCAAAATTCAAAGCATTGGAGATGATGGTATAACTCATGTCAGTACTACTTATAATACACCTATTGAATTTAAACTAGGCGAGTCAGGTCCTAATTTAAATGTTGAGACTGGAGAGTAACCAGAATGGAGAAACCTCCTGAAAGTGTATCTTATAAAGAAAATGTGAGAAACTAGATCTATTAGCCTAGTAAAGACAGGATCTGAAGAGAACCAGCAATACTTCAAGCATCTGGAAGATTGGACTGAGTGGGAGTGGATTTTATAATTTGTGTAAATCTACAGATAGAGGGAACATTCCAGAATGACTGAAGGCAGACGGTTTTGCTTTATATAAGACTCGCCTATCTGTTAGAGCTTATCAAAACATAAATGGACTAACTTGGGACTTAATGAGTTTCCTCTCAATTAAAGACTGTGTGAGAGTCTGAATGCCAGCGATTGGAATTGCTGTATTCTGCTTCTGTTATTTGAAAAAAAAAATTTTTTTTGACAAACTTGGAAAGTCCCCAAAGCATTTCTTTATTTACTTCCTTTACATAAAATTAAATATAACATATGCACAGAAAAGTGTGTAAAAAAATAAGTGTATAACTTGATAACTTTTTACAAAGTGAACATACCAACATTAACACCACACAAACAAAGAATAAAACAATGCCAGCAACCCAGGCTCCTCACTTGGGATATTAATATACACCAACAATTAATATACTTTCAAAAGCTAATCACTATTTTAATTTCTATCACATAGATTAGTTTTACCAGTTTCAGTACTTCGTGTAAATGGAACTATACACAGTGTATTTTGTGTGTGTCTGGCTTCTGTGGATCAACATCATTATGTGTGGGATTTATTTATGTTATTGCATCTAGCAAAGTTTGTTCCTTTTTATTGTTCAATTGTATTCCATTGTTCCATTATACACTCTACATATGCACACTCTGGTTGTTTCCAGTTTGGGGCAATTATGAACGAAGACAATCAATCTTGTGCATATCTTTGGGTGCATGAATATGCACATATCTGATGGTATATACTTAGGAGTGAAACTACTGATTATTTGTAAGTTCTGCATTATTAAGTATTGCTAAACAGTTGTTCTCAGTGGGGATATTCATCTGCCTCAAACTACTCAATTGTACTTAAAAAAAAAGAATTGGCAGTCCTATTTATATTTATATATACATATATATTTAAAGTGTGTACAGATATGAGCAGTTGGGGCCCCTGCCTTGGGTTTCATCTTGACTCTGACCCAGTCACATTTCTACCCAGCAGGCCTAGAGAATTCGTCCATTAGTAAACAGAATCCCCCAACTTCCAGATTCTAAGTACTGTACCTGGGAACATGGAATTGTCTAAACTGCCTGAGCCCACTTACAGGCTTCTCTTCTCCTTTTCTCCTGTTTTCTACCTGAAGGCAGACACACCATGATGTACATCCCTCAGGTCCAAGGCGAGGGCCTGAGAGCTGCCGGCAATTGGCTACTTGGAGGAAATGGAGCTTGGATATGCAGTACAGCCTGTGACATCCATAAGCAGGTACAAGAGGTCCTTTTTGGTATTGGGGGGGACCCGTGTGTGGGAAAAAACAGGGGCAAACCAAAGTACAAAGGCTGAAGAGTCCAAGAAATCTAAGGTCAGACTTGGAAGTTCAGGATCCTTATTAAGGTATATTTGTCAATGTTAGAAGAACATAGAATATTTAGATATATTATAAAGGATTTGGTACAAGGTATGTATATTGGTTTCCGTTTGCACTCTAGCCCTTAGCCTACAAAATGTTAGCAGCATGTTTGTTTTCCTGTTATATCACAATATATAAAAAAGCAGTAAAGAAAGACTATTACATAAGTAGCTGAAGTATATTTTAAATCTCCACTCTGAATTTGGCTATCAGTACACATCTGAACAGCCTAAGTTCAAAAAAGGAATCATTTGAGACAAATCAGAATAGATGAACTCTATGTTGTCATTACAGCTTGGTTTTCTTTTAATTTGTCCCTTTAAATAATTTTGTACAGGCAAAACTGATAAGAAGGAACTTAAATGTAAAACCAGTGGAGATAAATTAATAATAGAAATTTTAAAATATCAACTTCTAGATATAAAGATAAATATGTAATATCTAGCTATGAATCCATCAATATAATGTGACCATTACTGTTCCACACAGTGGGATATAACTATGCTTCACATATTTAAAAATGTATTTAAAAATTAATTGACTTCTACATTCAAGTTCTCTACACTTTATAGGTTATGTTTCAACAAACCTTTTTAAAAAAGTTGCTTGGATATTCAAATTAGTTGGGTGCTAGTAACTTCCTGTGAATCATTTTTACCTTTACTGAAGAGAAACCGTTTTCAACATTACTAATAAAGAAATAGTTACCTAAATTTACAAGTCTATATATTTCCCATAATGTGTGTAAGTTATAAGTGAGTTAGTGGAATTGGTTTCATTTTTCACATGCCTCCATTTACTAAAAAGCAAATTAGAGTTAACATGAGGGCAAATTTTAAACTTTTAATTAGTCCTTCCATTTTCGGATATCTGTGGTAATGTTCATAGCTTGAAAGTATGCATGCTTTGGTGGTCTTCCGTTTTCAAAACATTGTTAAAATGATGTATAGTATATTGTTTTCAGGGAAAGAAATATATAGAAAAGGGGTAAATATTTTGGTAAGACTGCCTTAAAGCAAAAAAAAAAAAAAAAAGAGAAAAAGAAATTATTGAGTGAGTCATCTGGTGATTATGAAAAAAAATTCAGAAAACGTTCCATTCTTAAATCTCTCTCATCACATTTAACTTCTAAAGTATATCCTCCCCACTCATCTTCCAATACATGTCAGCTACATAATTCAGTAAGAAGCAAATTCTCACTATCCTAAAGCCAGAGATCAGAGAGATCCAAAATTACCCTTTGAAATGGCAAGCACATAATAAGGCAAAAGACAGAAGACTATAAACTCGGGGAAAAAGAAAAGAGTCCATATTCTGGAAGGTTGCTTTGCAATGACCATTCTGGAAAAAACTATAGAGCTCATATTTCATTCAGACTAGGAGTCTGCACTTTTGTCTAGTCTCTTATTCCATTGATACATTTTTCAAAAGAAGGAAAGTAATACTTTTTATACCATGGACATATTTTGACAAGATTGAAATTTAGCATCATCGATTTTACACAGTTGGTGGTCACCTCATCCACCTGCAGTTAAATGTAGCATTTGACTTTTCCTCCTTTCCTGCTGTTAGTTCTTACTTGCCTGTTAGACTTAGGGTTTGTATCACTCATGAAAAGTACAAATGAATATTATTTGTTGTCATTTTGAATATAGATATTAATGTATATAAAAGATAAATGAGATAAAAATTGATGAAATATTTTGGTTTGGTTGTGTTGGGTGCCTTTTTAGAACTCATAATTTTGAAGAGTAAATTCTATTGAAATGCAGTGAAATCCACAATAAAATTATCTGTTATAAGCTGAACTATAGACTTTTTTGAATCTTGATATCAAAAAACTAACTGAATCATAACTATAAACATCCAATTTCCCAGTATTATTTCGCTTATTTACTCTGTATGTGAAAGCATAAATTATTATGAGGATATAGAGCGATGTTTAATTCCATAACAAGAATATTGGCTGTTTAGGATACATTTTTAAATACTTAGAGTTTGTATTATACAGACTTCTCTCCTTTTCCTTCTATCTACAAGAATTTCATTGAAAACCTGTGTTGTTGATGGGCATTCAGCAGGTTGATTTTAAGAAGATAATCATTTTTAGTACTCATACATTTCAACAAAGTAAAAAGATTTTTATTGAAGGTAACAAATCTGATAACATGTCTTTCATATATGCATTTTATAAGTCAAATTAATTACAGATTTTCTGTTTAGATGTGTATTTTTCTATATGGGAACCTATATGCGGATTTCTCTAGTTACTTAAACTTGAAAATTAATAGCCAAATGTATTATTTACCAGTTTAGGAAGAAACATGAACATAAATACACCTCTTTTTATTTCCTTGATGACTGGGTGTGAGTAAGGTAATACACAGACACACATATGCACACGCACACATTACCTGAAGATATTTAATAGAAAAATAATTATTAAACAGTACATTTTAGTTTTAGTTAAAACTAGCACTCACATTATCATTTGAACAAAAGTCTGATCCCTTTATAAATGCTCTTTAAACTTTATGTATTCCACAGACAAAAAAAGCCCCACTAACTTTGTCTAGATAGTGAAAAACTAGACATTAAGCTGGTTTTAAAATATAAACATAGAATAGGTCAGAGATAATGAGACCCAATCCATTTTTATAACAATATTAACTAACTTTTTAAGGTAGAGCCTTATGCCCTGAATTATAAGACAGTTGTTATTAAAATTTTAAGTTATCTTGCTGTGTTCTAAGTGACACTATTTAACCTCTAACGAAATTAGGGTAATAATTTGTTGCCGTTTTCTTGTGTGATTCTTCTGTATGTTCCCTTGGAAAAAAAAATCAATGTCATCTTTGTCATTTCTCTTTTATATTAGAGCATACCACAACGAAATGTGCAGCCGCATTTAAAACTAGAAGCACGTGCTCTCAAGCACACTCTCCTTTCCTTCTATCATGCTTTCGGAGTTCCTTTAGATCCAGTTTTAGGTCATCTTCCTTACTCTGCTCTCTAAACAAACTTATTCAAACCACTTTCTTCAATTATTTGCAAGTCATTCAGTCTAGAGTCCTTTTTTGACCTCAGTACTTACATATTAGCCTGCCTCACAAACATCTCCAACTCAGCATATCTAAAACCAAGACATAGATCCCCCATTGACCCCTAACTGCACAAGCTGTACCCACCTCAACACACAGAGACACACACACACAGACACACACACACGAAGTTCAAAGTCTTTTCACGTATCTCTAATCTTATTCAAATACACCATTCTTCACTCAGTTGATCAAGCAAAGAACCAAGGAGCCATCCTATATAGCTCTTTCTCAGCTCCAAAGAACAAACCTATCACTAAGTTCTATCCATCATTGCTCTTTCTCTTGAAACTATTTGTTTCTCTCTTTTCCTGTTTTCATCAAAACAGTCCCAGGAAGTACCATCTTTCACTTAGACCCCCAGAATAGTAAATTTTCTCTACCTATCTGGCTTTCCTCTAATTTTTTCCCACTGCTTCCAGAGATGATTTTTTTCAAATTTAAATCTGGTCATGTCATACCAAGGATTGAAACTCTTTAGCAGCTTCCCATGGCTAATAGAATTATGACCAAAATTAATATGAATTATAAGTTTTTTTATGATTTGATCTTTGCCTACCTCAACATCCTCATCAATCTTTGCTTCTTCTCTATCTGCACACTGACCTTTTAGTCCCTCTCCCTTGCCATGCATTTTAAAATATTTGTACACATTTTTCTCTGCCGGGGATGGTCTGTTCTTCCAGACATCCAGTAGATATCAGCTTAAATGTAATATTTTCATGGAAATCTTCTTGGACCTCTCTACCTAAGTCTATCCCTGGTTTATTGAATTCATAGAACCAAGTATATACCACTTATTAGCATTTGTTATAGTTACTTTTTCATATGTTTATGAATATTTAATTAATCTTTCTTCTCCATCATATTATAAGTGCAGTGAGGATTGGACTGTTTTGTTTTGTTTTGTTTTATTTATTTAATTTTTTAAATAAAGCTATTCTTTTTAAAATAAATTTATTTATTTATTTTTGGCTGCACTGGGTCTTCATTGCTGCGCGCGGGCTTTCTCTAGTTGTGGTGAGCGGGGGCTACTCTTTGTTGCGGTGCACGGGCTTCTCATTACGGTGGCTTCTCTTGTTGCGGAGCATGGGCTCTAGGCACAGGGGCTTCAGTAGTTGTGGCGCATGGGCTTAATTACTCTGCGGTGGGTGGGATCTTCCCACACCAGGGCTCGAACCCGTGTCCCTTGCATTGGCAGGCGGATTCTTAAAGACTGCGCCACCAGGGAAGTCCTGGACTGTTTATTTTTATTCACCAGTTTAACTCCACTTAAGGTAGAAATTAGAACATTGTCTGCACATGATATAGACCTCAATAAGTATTTGTTAACTCACTATAAGAATAAATGAATGAATTGTTGAATAAATCATCTGAAAAATTATCTCAACAAACAAAAACAAAAAGTATGTATTGGTTATAATTACTAAGCTGGCAAGAGCAAATTTCAAATAAATACCTGTTAACTGCCTACCATGAAACAGATGCTACAGTGGGACAGGTGCCACGACAGTGTATTCAGAGTTGAAAAGGAATACTGTTACTAATGTTTTTATCATTTTATATTGAACTTCTTTTAGAAATAACTATTAAGCAATACTAAATGCATGCAAAACTGCCACATTTCTTTTTGTTACGTATCAATCTGCTATGTATCAATCTAACAACACTTTATGTAGAAATTGAGAAACGATTTTCAACATCATTTCTGTCATTTACTTGCCCTCTGTCAATGTTAATTGAAACCATTCAGCTTACTTGCTTTAAAGTTAAGTTTTCTATTCTTTAAAATGTGTATAATGCACTATATCACATTGGATTGTTGTGAGGATTAAATGAGATACATACAAAAGTGCCTGTCATAGAAAAGATTCAGGTTCATAAATATTAGTTTAATGAAGTGAATACTTAAGTATAATTTAGCAATATAATACAAACGCAGTATAACACGTGCTTGAAACACAAACATATAAATTTAGTTAATATTTTCTAGGCTCATAATATTTCACACAAGCTACTATCAACTATTTGTATAGGATTCTCCCTAATCAAAGAGAAATAAGGACATTATTATATGGTATGCTGAAAAGATACTCAACATCTTTGTTTTCCAATAAATATCCTTATATTTACTTCCTCTCTAATTACAAATAACTCTTTTGTGGTAAGTCTTATAAAAAGAGATCTTATTTCCAATATGTCTCTGGACAGTAGAAATGTGTTCCTTGGTTGTTCTGTTAAAGTAAATAAAATATACTATTCAGCCAATGTTTTCGACAAGCTGGTTTTGCAAAGCATTCCATTAATTTAAATAATTCTCTCAAAAATGAGTTATTCCTTTTAACAACTAATGGCATTTAAATATTAAGATTTGTCCTGTAAGCATCAATGTACAATTGGCCCTCTTATCTGTGGGTTATGCATCCACAGGTTCAACCAACCTTGGATTGAAAATATCCTAAAAAAGAAAAAAAGAAAAATCCAGAAAATTCCAAAAAGGAAAACTTGAATTTGCAGCATGATGGAAACTATGTACATAGCATTTGCATTGCATTTATATCTATTTACATAACATTTACATTTTATTAGGTATGATAAGTAATCTAGAGATAATTTAAAGAATACTGGATGATGTGTGTAGGTTATATGCAAATAGTATGCCATTTTATATAAGGGACTTGAGCATTTACAGATTTTGGTATACACAGGGGATCCTGGAACCAATCCCCAGCTGATACCTAGGGAGAACTATAGTATGGAAAGAAAATCAAACGAGCAACAAGAGGCAGGAATTTTTTCTGTCATATGTATGTGTGCTTAGCATGTATGGATGTATATACATGTGTAAAGATCTATCTAACTATCCATCATCTATCTGGAATATATTAAATATGTTAAAACTCCTTGCTGTGGGTATATAAAAATGCAATTGAATTTTTCATCCTAATCTCATATTGCTATATTTGCATATATATTCATATGATTTGTCAGGAAATTATCTTGGATTCCATAAGTAGGAACCATATCATCAGTGACCAAGAATATATTTTTCTCTGATTATACTTATTTTTTAATTTCTTAAATTATGTTTTTTTTTTGTATGTTTTCTGGATCCTTTAATAATTGTTGAACAGAAATAGTGAAAACAGACATCCCCATCACCCTCTTTTATAATTGTTTTATACATTTTTCTCTCTATGTTATGTTTTGGATGGGTTTTTTAGCAATATCACACAGATGATGAATGACCCCACATTTCTTTCATATAGTCATTGAATTTTTAACTCCAATGATCATATTTTATATGTTTAACATTCTACTTAATCCTTGTTCATAGGTTCCTAATCAGTTCTGATAATCTCTTGTTCCTTGTTCATGTTTACAATTCCCTCTATTTTTTTATCTTTACATATTAGAAATATTATTATTTTATATGCAGTAGTACTTTATAGATCCAATATCTTAAGCTTTTGCGGTTATGATGTCTCATGATTTTTTTTTAAATTGTTAATTTTGAAATTATGACTTGTGACTATATGTCTAAATCTAAATCTATATTGAGATCTATTCCTTTCCTATAATATTTTTATAGAAATATTTTTTATAGAAATCTGCTTCCCTACTTACCTCAGCTAAATCCTGACTTATAATTCACATAAAAAAGTGATTTTTAATTTATTTCCTTTAGTTTGTTTATTCTAGGAACTTACTGTAGCATTAACATTCTAAACTGGTGAGGGTTTAGGTAATGTCATCTAGCTTCCCTTATTTGAGATATGTCCTCTTTATGTGAACCTTGCCTTTTCAAAACCAACTTGTGTGTGCATATGTAAATAGAAATAAATTGCTATTATAAGCGATTATTTAAAAAGCAAACATAGATAAAGAATACATTCAGTTCTATTCTTTGGCTTCTTCAGTATGATGGCAATTTAGAGTAAAACTATACACCCCTACATGCCTCAGAGTACTAAATGGGGTTAATTTAGCTACCTGAAGAGAATGCTTCATATGAAATTAAGGGGCACAGGCATAAAAGGGACCTTCACAGTCCTAGAAAATGTCTCTCTAAAAAGATTCTAAGATGATCAACAAGCAAAGACAAGCAAAGAGGGGAAGGTGACATTTTGTTAAACTCTACATGGGTATCTGAATTGTAGTATTAAATAGTTTTTTTTAAATTAAGTCTATTTGGATTTGTCAAATTGCTTTACCATCTCTGCCTCTAATATTTTTGTGAAGATTTTTATTTTATACACTCATATCTGTATTTTTCCTTAATAAATAATAAATGTTTTTTAATATGTATGTGTATATTTTTTCATGTGCCTATATTTAGATATGTATACACATACATGTACATTATACATACATATATATTTATATATCATATGTATAGGAGATATATATATATATATACACACACACACATATATTCTTCTTGAAGAATTGGAGTTGGTTAAGGCTAAACCAAGATTCGAACACAGGTTTGTGTGTGAGTGTGTGTGTGTGTATATGTATCTTGATTTCTGGCCTGTACCAAACCAACTCTTCTACTATGGCAAAGTTGCCTTTCATTCTGAATTTCAGGTTTTAGAATCTTATAGTAAAATAAGAATATTTACTACACGTGTTTGTTGACAGATTGAAAGAACACAAAGGCGTTAACATATGTACAAATGCATGTGAACAATAATAAATTACCATAACACGATAAAGATATTAGTTTTCAGGCAGAGTGATGGGTTGGAAGTCTACACAACAGGAATCTGACATGCTTAGCATTAAGGACTCATCCACAGGCATAGAACGAAGTAATGACAACACTGAGAAGCTTTGAATTTCCGGTCTCTTTTTATATCACTGACACAGGATAACATTAGTCAGAACATTTTTCTTAATAATCGCCATTTAGAAAGATGGGCTGTGTTTATTGGATGAATTATTCCTCTTTGAAGCAGTAATATGCACTTGAATGTGTAGTTAGTTAATATCAGTATGTGTTAGAGTGCTAAGGTCTAGAAAAACACCCCATTGAAATCAAATAAAATCTACCTGATTTATGTGCCAGACAGTTAAATAAGACTCACAATGATTTTAGCAGCTTTACTGGTGCTCAGATTTACAGACAATTGAATTTCTACAGCAGAATCTTCCTGACAATAAAATTTAGTGATAAAGTAGGAAACACTGTTGGCACTAAGAAGGATATTGTTAAGAAGAGAAACTGAAATTTGTTACGGCAGCAACAAAAAGATTCAGTGTGAGTAAAGTTAAGTTAGCCATCTAGGGAGACAGAAAAAGAGACCTAAGTAAATGTTTAGAATGATATTAATCTTGCAAAAACAGAGGGTAGGAAATGACCTGGGAATATCATAGTAATTAATAGTCTGAAATTAAGTTCAGGGTCTGGCAGGTATAATGAAGGAAAAGGAAAGTAAAATCCCAGGACAATTTTTTTTTTTTAAAGGTAATTAAAAATCCAGTAGATAATAGACCTCGTTTCACTTGGCATGCCAGTACTAATCACTATTTCAATATTAAACTGATTTGAAGTAGTGTTCCTTTTTTCCTCCTCCCACATACAAAACCTTAAAAGATGGCATTAAATAATTAGAAATGTTTAGAATGAAAATGCAACAACATGTTTACCAGGAGTCAATCTGATATTCTAAGCATAGGTTAAAGCGTAGGTACAAGCTTGTTTTCAATGTGCATTATAAAAGCCTCCAATAGATGTGTTACTATTCTAACAGTAGAGTGACCATTTTGAAAATTCAGAAATGTTCACTAGAATGTATTCTATTTCAATATCAAAGTTGGCTTTTCTTGAGTATTTTAGTCATGAAATGACCTTAACTAAGTAGTATGATCTTAGCATTCTGTCAACTTAATTGATATTTTTCTGAAAGTATAATCATATTTTAAGTTAAATGTAAATAATTTCAGAGATCCAAATTATAGCCCCACTGAAATTATTACATACTTGTGACAGATGTTTAATTTGGAGCTGAAAATATTTCTCAAAAACACACATTCACCTCAACAAATATTTATTGGACATGTACTATATCACAGACCCAGGTAGCTATGACAGCACACAGATGAGAAGGATGAAGGTCTAGCTCTCCAAAGAATTACGTTGCAGGTGAGACTGTAGCATACATTTAGTGTTTTCTTTGGAAAGAGAACACTCGTGGTAAAGCACAGAGAGAACAGGTTTTGATGCCGGACATCTTTTCTTTTTCAGTATTTATTTATTTATTTTTGAATGCTACCTCAGCCCTTTGTAGGTGGTGAGTTTGGCTGATTATATGGAAGCTCTGAGTTCACTTTCCTCTCTTGTAAACTAGGAGTAATACTTGTGTTAGAATATCAATATCTGTAAAACTTGACATTAAATAAGGACCCAATGAATGCTTTTCGTTGTTGTTTTTATAGTAGTTTTGTTTTTTAGGTCTGGCCAATATAATTTACATGACATTTTGTGTTCATTATATGAATCTATTCTAAAATTAAAGCCACACCACATATTCTCCATTTAACCTTCCCATTTGTGGAGTATGATGTAATCTTCTAGTCCTGTATGAAAGAGTTATTAAGTTAAAGCATATTTATTAACTATTTGCCCATGTCTCTACCATGATTTTTATATTGCTTACAATGTGTGTAATCAAAAAGAATGTACATAAGAAACACTTAGAGAAGAGTGCGTGATTACAATGGAAATAGTTTCAAAATATGTTAGGAAAAATAAATATTATAAAAAGTAACAGGAAGAGATTATGGAAATCCATTACAGAGCAAACACTTTATGAAGTAAACTTTGAACTGAACTTTGAATAGTAAAAGAGAAGTAGCTTCAGATGAAGCAGTACATATATATATATATACACATAGATGAATATTATGTTTTCTATGTTCAAATTTGTAATTATCATATATTGATTCTATGGTCTCGTTTTGAATGATTGTTTTGATGTACAAAATTTTATTTCTTGCCATGCTGTATTCAAGTCTACGTATTTACTATCTAGTAATTGTATCTGGGGAGCAATGACATTAAAAATGCCACCGTGATTATGGGTTGTGAGAGGATTAAATAACAGAATTACAAAAAAATTTGTCTATTTGTCCAATATCTCTTTGGGTATAGTTCTATGTTTATACTGAAATATATGTATGCAGTATGTTTTATTAAATGCTGTATAAAATATATGCATTTCTTAAATTGTTAATTTTTGTGTTATTCTGTATCTTCTGACTTCAGTTGTCTCAATATTTAGTAATCTGCCCTCTTTTTTTGGTTTTTTTTCTCCCACCTTCACAATGATGTGATAAGGGGATAAAAATTTTCATAGAAATTGTGGTTACCCATAGCAACAAGTACTTAGAGCAATTGTGAACTGTTTTGAAAGCTGAAACTAGTTGTAATTCCCTGCTAAAAAGGCGGATTTAATTGAAGTTAAGGATGCTAAAACAGCAGATTTTCCTTCTTTCAAAGTCAAGAGTGTTTAAAGGCAATGACAAACACACCAAAAAAAACATAAGGGAAAATATAAATCTTGTAACCTCAGCAATAGTCGTATAAATATTCCATTTTAAGAAAACAAAACAATAATTTAGAATAAAGGTATAAAGAACAAAATAGATGTTTTATTTGCTGAATTTAGTGTTTTATTTTTATCTTTAAATTTAATCTTACATGTATTACTTTGAGTAATATAAGTAAAGTTAGATGTTGCGTAGCATTAAATTATATTGTACTTGTTTAATTACCCTATAGTCATTTTACATTTAAATTAATGCTTTTCAAAAAAAACTACTAACAATCAGCAAAATAAACTCAAATTTAGTTTTGAAAAACAGAGTACAAACTGTAAAAATATTAACATTAGGAAGAAAGTACCTATTGACTTAGAAATATTTTGTCCATAATTTTGCAAATCAGTTTCATGTTAATTTATAAATAAAAGCAATAAATTTGTGTTTGCTTCATTTGACAAAGAGGATTTAGAGTTAAGACATATTATTTGAGTTCTTCATGATAAATGTTGGAGACAAGGAACTGGATTTGACCTTTTTGGTCTTGTAATACCAGTTCTCTCACTGGTATTACTTATTTGTGTCACTGAAAGGTGGTGCTAAATCCAAGTAAAGAAAAAACTTAATTCAATATAAAATTGCTCAACTTTCTTGCTGTATCTTTTTAAGCAGTAAGTTCACATTTAAAAAATAATTATCCTGATATTTTAATTTTTCCAAGTAGCCATTTTAGTTATGGAAACACCAACATTTTACACAGCGAAACTATTGCTGGATTAAAATTTACCAAGGAGAAATCTGTCTAATAATATTAAAGTAACTGTACACAGCTATTTAAAAAAAAATTCTATTGGGACACAGAGGATTAAACTGGCAAAAAAAAATCTGCACTGTTTTGAGTGTTTGTATATATTTTTAAGTTTTAAAAAATATTTAAGGGACAAGCATCCTTAGAATATGTAAATTTAAAAAAAACAATTGTTTTAAATAGCTCAGAAATATTAAAATTATCTCTGCTTTGTTTAAAAATAGAACTCAACATTTATTCAAGCAATTTATTTGGTAAGATTGATTAAACATAATCTGATACCATTTAGGCATAAATATATGACATATTTCTGTCTCTGTGTGTAAAGAGTAACAACTAGAAATATAAATGGAGTGCATTTTTAAAGCCTATGTGTTTAACAATTTATGAAACAAAAACTGCTTTAAATATACATTAATGAAATTGTTTTTCACTGTAATGGTGATATAATAAAAAATGGATGTACTATATAGCTTAGAAAGAAAGAACCATAACCCCTTTCTCTTTCCTTTTTAGTTCTCCTCATAAAGCTAGTTTGAGGCCAGTCAGAATCAGCATCTTCTAAGATAACAATATAGCAACCGAGCGTGAGATTTGCATCTCCACTTTAGATTTCTTATTCTTGAACCTTTTTTTGCCTTATCAGTACAGCTACCAAAGAGCTTAGCAAATGCAGCTGGAGTGGAATCTTTCACTGCATTTCAGACTGAAAATGTAATTGTTCATGTCCATTTCCAGCAGCAAGCCATGTCTGCAGACTTGTGATAAATTCAAGTGAAGAACAGGATCGACTTGAGGATGTATGCAAATAAAATATTAACCCACATCTTCAAGAGTTAATGTAGCAAATTCTGTTATAGATATTATGTACCTAACTTAATTTCATTTATGCTTTACATTGAAAAATATTTTCAAACTGAAAAATATTGAACCTGCATTTCAAGTAATACAGGTCAGTTTAAAATGCCTAATATTATCATGTCATTGGTAAATTTATTTCTGTCATTTAGATCAAAGGTGTATATTTGCTACATTTCCATGCCTGCTTTCCAGACAGACCTCTGTTCTTTCTTCCCTCTACAAATGTAAACTTAATGCCTATAATCCTACAGAATATAGAAAATAACAAAGCTAAATTGCATAAATGATCTTATTTCCCCCAAAACAATCTTTTTCTCTTTGTGCAATTGCATTGTTGTTTATCATGCTGTGCTTTAATTTATTTTAATAATTTACTTTAAGAAAACAAGGTGTTATACTGGGAAAGGATGGATAACAAACACAAAAATGAAAGAAAAAAAAATCCAGACTTGCCAGATGAAAATATATAATTTTTTCTAAAGTAATGAGAAAAATTTGATTTCTGAATAAAGGGACTATGAACTATAATAAAATACCTATTAGAATGAATATATGGAAAGTATAAATTATATAAACTGTGAATAAATATAAACTGTAAACTATAATAAAAAACCTATTAGGGTGAATATATGGAAAGTAGATATGACAATTTCAGTGAATAATTCAATTATGAGTATATGCTAAATTAAAAATACTTGATAGTTTGTTTATAAAGCAAAAAATAAATGAAAGAGAAAATAAAAAGAGAAGCAGGGAAGCAACAAGGCAAACTGGATTCCCTTTAGAAAGGCAGTGGAACCTGCAATCAGGACAAAACAAAATGCCAAGTTCCATTTTGTAACATTTGGGAATGTTTTTAAACATAAATGTTTCTATAGCTCTTCTGTATTATCAAATACTCAGGAAACATATAGGATAGTTTTCCCTTTGGAAAGGTAGTATTGTCTTTTTGATAATAGAAGATTAATAAAATATTTTCCCTTATTTACTTACTTGTAAAAGATTGATGCTTCATATCATGTAAAGAAAATGTGTTAGAACTAAGAATACAATTGCTAGTTTAGTTATAACTGTTTAGTTGACAGTTACTAAGACATCTTTTCTGAATATCACTTTCATCTCTATCAGCTGCAATTTTTCTTAGTTTACTGAGGTTTGCTGTGAGTCTGTGTTCAGTGACGCTGTTATCACTGAGTGTGGCCTGTGTCATGTCACAATTACCCTTCATACCTGTGAAGATTAGAAAATATATAGAAATGTTTCCTCTGATTAATCCCTCATGGATATTATTTCTCAAGTTGTCTATTGATGTGGCTGTTTTATTAGTTAGAAAATTGTAAGATTACATCCCTGTAAGGAGTAGCTCTTTGGAATCATAAACTGGAAATACAGAATCTCTCCCTAGTCACTTTTTCATTTTGATGTGTAATATTAATGAGAAAGGTAATAAAACAAAGTTCTTTTGAAGATGGAGGATCCTATTTATATTTCTGAGACAAATAAATTAGCTCGGTTTAATAGTGTAATGTAATTACTATTTGAGAAGAGTCTAGATTGATCACAGACTAGATTGATCAGATGGTGACAGATGGTACAATGGTTTGGAGTTCAAAAGAACTGGGTTTGCAAACTGTCTTCAAAACTTACTTTATGACATTGGATAAGTTAATCAGTTTCCATGAGTGTCAATTTCCTGAGCTATAAGACCGATGGAATCATTTCTACCTTGAAAGTTTTAACGAGTTTTGGAGTGATGTAGCTGACACATGGTCCATACTCAACTAATGTAACTAGCAATAAGTTCATATATTAAATGAGATGGCTGGCATGGAACCTACATGACAACACAAAATTAATCAGATTTTGCCTTCATTGAAATCCACCCATTCCTTTAAGTAGTTATACTGTTTCATATTTTCTGAAGTTGAATACTTCCATTGTGGTAGAGGACGGAAAACTCATAGATTATGGTGCTATGTCCAAAGTAGTCTTAATAAGCTTAAAGATTAATAATTAGTAAAGATTCCAGATAGAATTCTCAATAAGCATTTTTGTGTTGGGAACTCTTGGAACTGCCAAAAAGAAAAAGGAAATTTGATACATAAAAATATATTTCTTTTTAAAAAAATTTTGTTTACTTATTTTAATTTATTTTTTGGCTGTGTTGGGTCTTTGTTGCTGTATGTGGGCTTTCTCTAGTCACGGTGAGCGGGGGCTACTCTTGTTGCAGTGCGTGGGCTTCTTCTCACTGTGGTGGCTTCTCTTGTTGCGGAGCACGGGCTCTAGGCGCGCGGGCTTCAGTAGTTGCAGCATGAGGGCTCAGTAGCTGTGGCTTGTGGGCTCTAGTGAGCAGGCTCAGTAGTTGTGGCGCACGGGCTTAGTTGCTCCGTGGCATGTGGAATCTTCCCGGACCAGGGCTCGAACCCCTGTCCCCTGCATTGGCAGGTGGATTCTTAACCACTGCACCACCAGGGAAGTCCCTAAAAATATATTTCTTAAGCTTTTCACAAGTTTTTTTGTATTATGAAATTTAAGAGTAAAACATATGACAAAGGTACATAATTCGCATTTTGGGAGTTATATATAATTCAGCCCAGACATCCCTATCATTCATCTCCTCTTGAAGATGAGAAGAAAAAGACTCGGGTAAAGATGAAGCAGTAAGCAGTCCAGACTGAGGGAACAGCATCTTCAAAGGACTGGAGACTAGAGAGGGCATACCGGTTCAGCATCTTTTGGCTACATAATGTTAGATATGGGACCTAGGGTACCAGAGAGGGTTACAAAAGTGAGAAACTACCGGGTGATTTACGTGCCGTTCATTTAAGGGGAAAGGTCTGTCAGATTTTACCCCAGCCATAGCACTCTGATCATTATGGTGGAAAATCGAACGAAGTCGCAAGTGGGGAGACCATCATAGAGGCAGTGCCAGTAATCCACCTAAGAGATGATGGAAAACACAAATATGGGACAGTCGGGATGAAATTGACTAGACTCGATCACTGGTGAAAGAAGAGGAAAGCCACTGGTCTCTGGACTCATGTCATTCGCTGGTTATGACAGCCCAGGCCTCAGAAGGGAATTATTAGGTAGAGACACACATTAGAAATTACCAGTGGTTTAATGTTCAAATATTAATTTAGTTTTGTTAACTTAGTACAGTTTATAAATATTTTGTAATTTATAGAGAAAAGACTAATCTTTTCAGTTGCAATGATTATTCAGTTGGTTAATTAAAGAATTTTACAATATTTTGAGATATATCAATAAAATTTACTCCCTTCTATAATATTAATTTTATATTGTCATCATATATTTATTTTAGTGCTGAAATTAGCTTAGATTTCTTTAATTATATCCTTTCTGTACACTCGCCATGGAATTTAAAAGTTATGTTCTCATGCAAGATAAGGCTTTCTAGGACCAGGATAATTATGACTTTGACCACTGGAGTATATCAAATATGTGGATAATTTTGTAAGGAAACTTTCCAAGATTTTTAATTTTTTTTTTTTTTAGGTGAAAGGATAGCCATGAAATTTTCATTTGTGGCATTTTAGATTAAAGTCTGGGAGACTATGTATGTATGCTTATGCGTGTATTGTTTGCTTGGCATTTGTTTATTTTAGTCTACAGATTAGATAAATTTACCACTTGACCAAATTTTCAGAAAAGGTTTACATTATTGACAACTCTGCCATGTGATTCTTATTTTTAAGCACAGTTGGAAAACACCTACTTTCTGAACTAGATTCCTGCAGCTCTGAATTCCATTAAAGAATGTGTTTAGAAGTTTCCTAACTTTCTCTCCAGGGGATTATTAAATTGTGTTTATTATCATTACCATAATATATATCAATTAAAAATCCATGCCTTTATAAAAGGCCATTTGAGAAATCACAGGCTTATTTATATTATATAAAAAAGGAAAAATATTTTTAAATATTAAACTTTTGATATATGGATAATAACTGCATACTAGTTATAGAGGAACAATTTAAAACTGACCCAAGCAAGCAAGTATAGGACTACTAAACAGTGCCCTTGAAAACAATACACAAGATCTTTGTTCATTTATTTATTTACTTATTTATTAAATGTGTTTGTTTTCTCTTGCTAAAAAAATAAGACTTTACTAAAACCTAAACTTACCAGATGTAGAAGCCCTAGGTCTGTCATAATCTATATTTCTCACAATAAGGCAGAAAAATCCAATATTATTGGGTCTAATTGGCCAAAATACTAAGCTCCCAAGGGGAGCTTTTCTCCTCCATTTTCTAATTTTACAGCTTTTTTTTTTTTTTTGCACTGAGCTCGGCTGTTTCTAATTTGTAGTGAGCACAACATCTGTGAACTTGATAAGTCTTCTGAATAATGCCGTATCTGTGGCATGATCCCCACATTTCAAGTAATATTCACATAAGCTAAGAATAAAAGTAATTTATCCTTTTGTGTGGAACAGGTGCTTCTGGAATGACGTTCAGTAAGTCATACTTCCAGGGTTTGATTCCCACAGCTGTGAGAGTATGTCCCAAGCAGCTGACAGATTGCTTATCCACTAAAATAACATTTGTCACTTTAAATAATGCAAACATTTTTCCAGTGTCTCCAGATCATTACATTTACATCATTTTGAATGTTCATTCTACAAATATGTCATCCTAGCTTTACCTTAAATATTACCTAAGCCAGGCTTCCCTGGTGGTGCAGTGGTTAAGAATCCACCTGCCAATGCAGAGGACACGGGTTCGAGCCCTGGTCCTGGATGATCCCACATGCCGCGGAGCAACTAAGCCCGTGCATCACAACTACTGAGCCCGCATGCCTAGAGCCTGTGCTCCGAAACAAGAGAAGCCACCGCAATGAGAAGCCCGCACACCACAACGAAGAGCAGCCCCCGCTCGCTGCAACGAGAGAAACCCGCACGCAGCAACGAAGACCCAACGCAGTCAAAAATAAATAAATAAATGAAAAAAAAATTACCTAAGCCACTCTTTGTAACATGGAAGCTACCGAAGCAAACTAAAGAATATTTTGTGTCATTCTAAAAGTCGGTTTCCATTCCAGTAATGTAAAAATGGCAGATGAGAATTGTATTATTTTTTTTTTATTTTAATAGCTTTGAACACTCACAAGGTCATATGTGTTTGAGTTTGGCTCTTTGTTGGGGTCTAGAAATTTCAATGATGTTTTCCATTTCACTTTGAGCCTTACTTCTCTGATGTCCCATGCTTTCCCTAGCGGAGGCAAAACAATAGTGATCTAATATTTAGAAGAAGTGACATTTAAGGAAATATTTATTGCACATTTACAATAGATCAAGCATACATAGTTCAATATCTATACACCATTCTAACTCAGTCTTTCTATTTGTAACTCACCCTAAAAATCTCGCCCTAATATTCTATCTTTATCCTCTGCAGGAGCCCCAATCAGCGGTGTTATATGTACTCAGCCCTCACTTGTGTGAGGGGGCTAGAAATGCTGCGGAATTAGCCTCCCAAGTCACCTTCCCCAGCCGCAGTCCAAACTATGACTCATGCGTGTTGTTAAGTTTGGAAATAACCAAACTAAGACCCCCTGAAACCTTTTTGTGGTTTTAAGGGGAAGTAGTTCACTTCATCTGAAATATCCATTTTGTAAGCTCCTCTTCATTAATAATCAAATGGACAGAAAATTTTTCTTAGTACACACACACACACAAATAGACACATATCAGTTTAGAATCTCAGCGTTCCAGCAAAACAGCTTGTCCATAATGCAGCCAAGTTTTTCTAATCTAAAAATACATTTAGGGTCTCTCTTAACCTTATTCATTCTTTTGTTTTACACATTCTGTTACACCTTCTTCTGTTGTTATTAGCTGACCTCCAAGCCCACTACAAATTAGAAACTTCAAATTAGAATTCAGAGACATTCCGTTAATGATGAAAAAGCAAAAATATTCAAATTCAAAACTACAAAATAAAACAGAAAGTTTCAGAAAGCAGATTATTTTACAATACCATCATCTAAAACAAACATGGGTGCACCTAGGTCAGCTTAAAATTATATGAATTAATATTCATATTTTTGCTCTATAATATCAAGAAAATCTTCGGTGATGTTCAAAACCATTTTTGTAAGAAGTTAAAAACATTTCATTTATTTTTAAATGGCTAATACAATGTTTTTCTCCAACAACCTATCCTGAAAAGTTATATAGCAGAACTCATTTCTAAAATTCAGAATAGCTAACGGTTATTCCAGAGAAATATAATCTAAACTGAAATTTCGACAGTTTGGACCTTATGAAATGAATGTTTCCTTTAGTCATGCATAAAAATAAGGAGTAAAGCAAGCCACTTAATAAGGTAGATATTTACACTTCTTTAGAAAATAGGCTGTTCCAAATTCTTAAAAGAGTGTAATGAGAAAACATATTTTTCCTAATTTATATAACAGATTGCTATTTTTCCTAAAGGCCCACAAGTTTATAGTAAAATAAATAGGGCTTTTAAAACTCACTAAATAAATAAGTCAATAAAATATGCACATTAAGATAAAACAAAGTGTTTATCTGTAAACAGAATTATAACCAAGGAAAAAAGCAGGTAATTTCCATATGAAGCATATTTTTCTCTTTTGTTAATATATATACATGCTAGATCAGTCTAGCAGTGGCATTCAAAATCAGCCTTCAAAAATGCTATTCATATGAGCATTACATACACTGAGATAAAGACGTACAACTACACCCAGGAAGAATTAAATTTGGTTAGTGTAGACAGTTGTCCTTTTATTTTACTGAATATTAGCATCTTTAAGAATAAACATATATTACTTTTCTTACATTTGATGTCTTTTAACATAATTCAATGACTAAATATTTTTGCAAATCTTGTAGGTTTCTACAGATAGATCTGGGAAATCGTTTACTATAGTTTCTGAATCCTTACAGTAACTTTGAAGCAATACCGTTTTAATTATCCTCATAATTTTTAAATATTTTCCTAACATAGAACCACCATAAAATGGGAAAAATTCTTCAACTGTTTGTTATAAACACATTTCATGATAAGAAAATACAGATTATGTGTTTACACATACAGATGTTGAAGTTTACATGTTTCAGCTTTTGTTGAAATGAGGTGCATACTTGAAACAATTTTAAGTAAATTTATACATTTTATCTTTTGATATATTCAGTGAAAATCTGATAACTTTTGTTGTCATGTTTCTTTTTAATGTAGTGTACCTTTATTCAAGCTATTTGATTGTTTCATTTCCCTTTGAGATCCAGAGTAATTCCGCTCACTGGACCAGTGGACCAGTTACGGGAATCTTCCTCCTCTGTAAAATGAAAGAATTAGTTCTATGGCCTCCTTCATTTCTTCTAGTGCTATGATTCTGAGGTCCTGTGCCCAGATCTCAGTAAGTCTTGAATCGGAACTTCCCTGCACTCTTTGTGCCGTCACCTGTCACCTGGACTCTTTTCTTCATCCTTACCCTTTGGAATCAGTGGACCCTTTCATGTACAGAGTCCCTCTTAATCCATTAAAAAACACCAAAAATATATCATTTTATACATGTCTTAGGTCCTTATCTCTAAACTCCAAGGAGCAGAAACTATATCTAGTCCTAACTTGGTATTCTCCATTGTTCAGAGGATTAGCATTCTCTACAGTTCTTAGCACAACACTTTGCAGAGACAGGCAAATAATACATGCAATGAATACATATGCATTTATTGGTTTAATTGCTTGGTTGTTAATTATGTTACAGATATCAAGTTGCTTCCTTATAAATTCTTCAAAAACAAAACAAATATATTAACTGTGCAAATCTGAAAATTATTTGTTTTAAAGCATTCCAAATGGTTTTAGGCACAGTTTTTATTTCTTTCATTGAATGTTGCTAGAAATAGACCTAGAATAAGTCCTGAAATGTAGCTGTAGACTGTTTCCTCCAATTTTTCATTTAGAAATTATGCATAGATACATAGCAATACTGCTCTTCAGCAGACTCAAAGACTTTAAAAACGGTTTCAGTGACATTTTTTTCAGCTGTTTTGATTTTTTTTTTTTTTTCAAAATCGGTAGAAACAAAATAAGATAATACCCACAATACAAAACAGGTTTCATCACGTTTCTGGTCCTTCAAATACAGAAAGGGAAAAACAAAATTGTCTTTGTATCATGCAGGAAAATTTTCTTTTAGTAGTTTGCAAGTAATTTAGGAAATATATGCTCCACTAGTAGTATGATAGATCTGGTTACCTGGGATAAGGTGCAATATTTAAAATTTATTTATGCTTCAGTCACTTTAAACAATTATTTGGATTTCAGAGAATAGAAAGCAGAAAAGGGACTGTTTATCACCAATTATGCAATCTTTCAATTAAGCAAGAAATAATAAATAGTAAAATCTATTTTATTTTCCTGTCCAGTGATTCTCAAAATTTAGTACATGCAAGAAACCCAGGAGTCAGGGTGACAAATTCTGAGGAATGACTCTGTGTTTACACATTGGAAGTCTCTGAATGTAAGGGCCCAGGAATATGCATTTTGAGAATGACTTAAGGCAATTATGAGCCAATGAGGATTCAGATCAACCTTCAAACTTGCTCTTGAAGTTCCCTCAGGATGAGACAGTCATGGTTCAGGGCACAGAATCGACACACAAGAAACACTTGATGTATTGTGGTCTAAATATTATAGACCTACAAATCATGTTGAAATTCTAAAACTATAACTTTGTTCACATCTGTTAAACACATATACTCTCTTTATATTTAACTATTAAAAAAGTGATGGGGCTTCCCTGGTGGCGCAGTGGTTGAAAATCTGCCTGCCAATGCAGGGGACACGGGTTCGAGCCCTGGTCTGGGAAGATCCCACATGCCGCGGAGCAACTGGGCCCGTGAGCCACAACTACTGAGCCTGCGCGTCTGGAGCCTGTGCTCCGCAACAAGAGAGGCCGCGATAGTGAGAGGCCCGCGCACCGCGATGAAGAGTGGCCACCACTTGCCGCAACTAGAGAAAGCCCTCGCACAGAAACGAAGACCCAACACAGCCATAAATAAATAAATAAATAAATAAAATTTAAAAGACAAAACAAAACAAAACAGTATAGGAGCTTCCATGTCCTGGCTATTTAAAAAAAAAAAAAAGTGATGATACTTGTTCTTATGTAAACACTAATGAATTTTAATTTAACAATGTAAGTGACACATACACTGATTTCTAGTGAAAACTGTTATTTTAATTAAAAGAATGACAGTCCTTTTTCCGTTTTTTCTATCCATTATCCCTATCCATCATTCTCAGAGTAGATTCATATATAAGTTGTATATAATTCAGTCATTCTATTCAGTTATCATTATCATTAGCTATTTAATTAAAATTTCTTCTGCGTAGTCAATAATATAGGACCCACCAATTGTGAATCATCGTGAGCAACATTTCATCAAAGTGACACTGCCCGCCAAAATAATAAATATTTAGACAAAATTTAAAGAGCTTGATTAGTGTTAATTCATTGCTAATTAATTCTGAGTCTTACTTCCTGTAGGTCTACATTTTTCTGATCATGAGTAATTACATATAATTATACACAGAGAGAAAAAGCTATTTTTAATGTTTACTTTTATGTTTTCTTGAAATGTATGCACCACTGCAAATTATTACATTGCTTATTTTTAAATTTCTGTTTTCTATTATGCAAAATACTTATGTTATAGTAAATGACAAAAAAAGTCCATATGTATGTCATTCTCTCTTTTTTCTTTTTCTGTCTTCAAAGTAAATTTTTGAGCTTGGAGACATCCCCTCATTCCTTGGACTGAAAAATTCTTACATCTAAACAAGGACATAATTGCTTTGAACTAGTTATCTTCAAACCCACCCCAAATGCCACTTTGTAAATTAATGCCAGGATATTGGAATTGTGAAACATCCATCAGCTTAGTGTTTTGTTCATTCATTCACCCAGCCAGCAGCAACTAGATGCCAGGTTCTACATTTAAAGAACAGATGACACAAGAGCTAAACTGAGTAGCAGAGACTGTTTAAAGGTCTTAAATGTTTTACATGCACACACCGATAACCAGGTAAACAAAACAAACAAAAATATCATTCTGCTCCAGGACTAAACAAGCTACTGAATTCAAAATCCCCTCAAAATTGCTTCTTTAGAAATGTAAAACCCATTCATTTACTCATTCATTCAACACATACACATAAAGTTTTTATTTTATACCAGGTTCTACGGAAGGCCCTAGAGATATATAATAAGACAGTGACTGTCTAGAAGGAGCCCAAGCCTAATGAAGACAAAATATATGGAAACCATTAATATATATTTTATCAGTCAATAATGATAAATACAGCTCTGACACTCTAGTAAAGTATATATATTGGATATGATGGTAATTAAACTATTTATGGAATATTGATGTTATTTGTTATAGATACAAAGTGACACAAAACCAACGTCCCAAGAGTTTAATTGTCTAGCTGGGAACACACACACACACACACTCACATGGGATACTTAAAAATAAATAAGAGTGAAAGGGGTGAAAGTATAGGAAGTTAAATTTTTTGACTGAGTAACTTGTGCAAAGCATGAATTAGTTTATGTAATTCATATTTAATCATAATCGATTTAGTAAATATAGCAATATTGGTAAATATTTTAAGATGAGAAAAGTGAGATTTAGAGAAGTCAAGTAGCTTCTGCAGTAACTAAGACAATCGTAGTTCAAACACAAGTCTGGCTGGCTGATTATCACAGCTGTGCTCTCCATCATTATGCACTATGTTACATTAACTATCATTATGCACTATGTTACTTAATGTGAGTTAGAATAAATAAAGATATCACGTGATGCCGTAAAAGTTTCTGTAGGATTTCATGGTTTTTTTCACGTGGGATTTGAAGTTGCAGTAGACATGAAAGTGATAGGATGTGAGTCAAAATCTGAAAGATGAATGTGATTTGAAATAACCAATGTGGCAGATATATAATATAATGTAGTTATGGTATTCTTTGAGGATTGAGTATAATTAATGAAACAGCTATTTATGCATAGAGAGGACACTTAATCCACGGAGGAATGAACATTTGGAAAATAACGAAGAGTTTGGTTTTCCAAAACATTGAATTTTGAACTTTTATGTGCTTAAGATGCACGGATCAAATGTTAAAAATGCAAATTCCTCAGAATTTCCGAAGTCCTACTCATTAGCATCTCTGAGAGTGAGATCCTGGAATCATTATTTTAATAAGCTCCATAGATGCTTTTGATCCAGGTACTTTCAAGACTATACTTTGTGAAACATTAACTTAAAAGGGAATGATAATATATACACATAGTGAGAAATGACAGATGAGATAGATACATAATAGACGAAAAGAAGAAAAGAAAGAAAAGAAAGAAAGAGAAAAAAGATGACAGATGAAGTCATTGATTCTTGACACAAATTTTAGGGGATAGGAAGCCTTAAAATTTTTTTATAATGGGATTTGCAAGCTAATGTGTTTTAAATGCTATTGAAGATAATCATATAAACCTCTATATGATGTTAGTAAGTACTAACTAAAAAAGACATAGGGCTTTCTATTTCTTTCCTAAGACATGTGAAATCTATAATAATAATAATAGCAGCTAACTTTTAATTAGCTCTTAATTTGTGTCATGTACTATTCAGAGTGCTTTATAAGTAAATTATTTAAGATCAGAGTGATCCAATAAATGTGTCATTATTATCTCTGTTTTAAATAATAGGCAATAAGAACAAGAAGCTGGGTGACTTGACCCAAAACCATCAGAAAGTAACATAGCTGGATACAGAGCCCACAGTCTTATTCAACATGATGTACCGATATGGTGATTTCAACTTATTTTTATTATAAAGATTCAAATAAACCTGTAGTGAAATTTTTCAGTTAATTTATTTTTCATTCAGTAAGTACTCTCCAAATATTTATAGCATTTCCCTTAATGCTAGAAAAGTTTTAAAGATTATTTTTGAGTATAAAGTGTCACTATAGAAATCATTTCAGATCTATGTGACATATACCTTAGCCATTTACTTTACTTCCATCCATCTTTGTCTTCAATGTATAGAAATGTGGAAAAATAATGTAAATTCACTTAAATGAGTGGAAAAACCCATAACCAGTGTCAAATGTCAAGTGAATTAGAAAAACTGAATGAGTAATGATGAAGTATATATAATTCTGCTGATGGTGTGGATTTACAGATACATATGTGACATTTGTTCCACAAAAGAAAGACAGAGACAAGTGAACTGTTTTAAACACATTAAGTATATCTTTGCAGAATTTATGAAAACTTTTCTTAAAATAGGCTAGTTGGGTTGGTATATTTACACCTTTACACAGCACACATCCCAGAAGGACCAATTCAACACAGAAATGGTAGGTCCCTAACTACTCACAGTAAATCTTCTCTTCTGAAAAACCAAAGCAAAAAAAAAAAACCCCAAATGCATACTCTATCTCAACAAATAAAAATATAAACAAAACACAGATATACAGAATAAATTAAAAAGCTTAAGGTAGAAATCATTTCTCATATGACATTTTAAAACTTTAAAATTTATATTCATTGGCGTGTCTAAGGCCAACAACCAAAAGTTGAGGTGTGCTTTTTGTATTAAATTAGTGGAAAGTTTTAAAAGTTATTGGTCAAGAATAATTATACATTTGAGACATAATATGTTTAATGAAATGGAGTTTGCTGATGAAATTGTGCTGTTTGGAAAGATTTCAAATATACTACCTGCTAGATGAGTGAATCTAAGCATAACCTTCTATTTCAGACGTTTTATATAGAGCTATATAAAACATCATTAGAATGTAATTTATATAGTTGTTCTCAGCAGGAAATGTAATAATTCAGGTAGAAAAGTTCTGATCATGGTTAAGGTCTCCAAAATTATCTATTTTCATCATTATTATCGCTGGAAAAAAATAATAAAATAAGATTGCAAAACTCATGGATAACTCTTCATCTTAATATTTAAATTAATAAAAGAAGGAACCAACTTATAAGTATTTTAAAATTATAAAACCCCAAAACATAAAACTTCTAGAAGAAAATATAAGCAAAACTCTTTATGACCTTGGAGTGGCCAATGATTCTCAAATAGAAAGTTTCTCAAGGAGAAAACAAAAGCACAGAGTATAAAAGAAAATTTTAGTACAGTGAAGTTCATCAAAACTAAAAACTGGCTCTTCACAGTTCACAAATTAAAGGAAAAAGCAAATGAATGCATATCTGCCAAAGGACTTCTGTTGAGAACACTTGCAAATCAATAATAAAAAGGTAAATCAACTCAATATGAGAAATAGGCAAAAGAATTAACAGACTATTCACAAATGAACATGAAGAATGGTAAACAAGCACATCAAAAGATGGTTAACATAAATAACATCAAAAGATGCTTAACATAAATAACATTAACATTTTATTAAAGAAATGCAAATCAAAAGCATAATAAAAAACATCCCTATAAACCCATTATACTGGTTAAGATTTAAAAAAAACAGACCATCCGAAGTGTTACTGTAGATGTGGAGGAAATTAAATTCTCATATACTGCTGGTGGGAATATAAAATGATACAAGTAATTTGGAAAATCCTTTGGCATTTTTTTTTTTGAAAAGTGAAACTTAAACCTATCATATGATCCACCAGAAACATATCATATTCTTGTCTTTATTCATCACCTTATTTCTTTATTATCCCATGATTGTTTTCTGTGCATTCGGGTAAAAAACAAACAAACAAGCAAGTAGAACCCATAAAACTCTCTTTTTCCTATCAGGACTGATACCCTAACTGCTGAGCGCACTCAGTCTCTCAAACTCAGCTTTGCTGGAGAAATATCTGGCAGTCTATTTGTTTCAGATCAACATTTTGGTGGCCCTGTACGGGACCAGAGAAGACACCTGATGGCCCCAGGACTGGTGAACAGGTGTGGTAGCCATAACTGAGCACATTGTCCCTCGCTGCTTCTCTTGCCAACCCTGGAGTTTGAAGATCTGTCTCCTAGATTCCAGTTTATGCCCTCTTGGTGTTTGAAGCTCTCCTGGCTTTCTTCATGATCTGTTTTAGGGTTTGCCCTTTCTGGTTAAGGCCTTGCCCTATTTGCAAGTATTCATTTGGCACTTTGGTCTGATTTTGAGATCAGACTGTTTCAACTATAACTGGCTAAGAAACCTTCTGCCCATTCCTTGGGGAACAAGGGTAGTTTCGCCAAAACTGTGCTATTTTTCACCCTTCAGCCCATTTCTTTGGAGTATGGATTGTTCTACGGGAACTGGTTGAGAAGACTTTGGCCTGGCTCCTTGGGAACAAGCTGTTCTCTCAGAACAGGCTGGTATTAAGCCTGTAGGTTGTTTGAACATTTTGGATTGCAAGCTGTTTGAATTGAGCTGTTTGAGCTGTTAGCTATTTAGCTGTTTGAAAATTGTTCTTTTACCCTAGAGCAAAACCTCTGAGAAATGAGATCCCAGTTATTTAAATATTTTAAGGGTGACCCCCTACAGGGACTCCAGTTGATTTTATTTTTAAAAATAATGGTCCTTCCCAATGAGCACTTCTAACTAAATGGACCAACCTGACCAAAGGCAATTTGGAATATCAAAGGCCATTATTGAGAACTTTTGATATCCCCAAAGTTAATTTCCTTAAAACCACTGGACTACAGTAGCTCAAAAATTTCCAGAAGTGTGTGGAATGCTTATATCGATTGGTACTTTGAGGCTTCCCAAAGTCATCAGGAGTCTAAAATTGCCTCTCTGAAAAATAAGATTTTAAGATTAATTGAGGCAAACAAAGGATTAAAAAAAGATAAAATGGCTCCTACAGCCATAGGCTCTTCTTCTTTGCCTTTTCGTCTCAGGCTCCTGCACTGGTGCTATCTTGTCTTTCCCCCTTAGCTCCTCCTGGCCAGACTCTGCCTCTGGAGCTATCTTCCTCCTTCTCTTCCACACTGCCTATGCTTCCACTACACTCTCAATTCCCCCATACTAGTGCTCTCGCCAAACTTTCCTTTTTCTCTGAATCTCTCCCCTCTCCCTTTTCCCCTGAACTTGCCAGATGCTGTCCCTTTAAAATTAAGCCTTCTGAAAATCCAGAGGCTAAACTCTTAGTTTCTTATCCTCCCTGGATTAAAGCTGAACTGCGAGCCATACTCAAGGACTTTCCCAAAGTAACCGAAGATCCTCACGGATTTGTTGAGGAATTTAATATCATCATTCATATTTATCAACCTGGTTTCTCCGACTTATATCAGCTAGTTCATATGGTTGTTGGTGAAGGCCAGTCCCAGCATTCGATGAAAACCACTAATTGGGAAAATCCTGAAAGGTCTCCAGAAATAAAACCAGGAGACCAGCCTGCTGACTTATTATATGAAAAGGTTGGGGCAATTGCCAGGCAACTTTATTGAGCAATTCTAGGGCTTTTTCAAAGACTATTGATTGGAACAAAAATTAAAATATTTGGGTCACATGAGCAGAGAGGAAGTGTTGCACAAGGAAAGCATTGTCTATCTGGGAGGCTGTTGATTGGGCAAGTAAAAGGAGAATAGCAGAGGGACCACTGAGACTTTCAAAATGGAGGAAATCAATGTCCTTTCAAGTAAGGGAAATGCTGGATCAGAAAACAGGCTAGACTGGGTTGAAGAGAGAGAAAACACAAAGAACAGTGTTAAAAAAAAAAAAAAGGCAGTGTAAAAACCTTGAATAAATTCTGTCATATAAAGAACAGAGAAATAGGACAAAATTGGAATCTAGGAATGGTTGGGTCTTCTATCTATTTCTATTTTAAATTGGGAGATACTAGAGCGTGCAGGAATTGATGTACAGACAGAAAGACATCACTGATACAGGAGAGAGTGCAACCTAAAGAAAAATATCCTAAAAATGGCTAAAGAGGTTCACAAGTGGTGGGCTTAATTCACTTTTGATTCAAAATGGAGACTCACTGTAAAAAAAAAGATCCTAAAGATGATAGGGGCAAATAAGTATTACATTATATTATGTTTATTGTTGTTTGAAGAGGAGATTGTTTCCCCTGATGGAAATATGTGTGAATACGGTGAATTCATTCTTGGGAGAAAATGTTTGGGACATCTGTGGACTTCAGTAAATCTGAAAACACTGGCGTGTGAGTAACAGAATACTCAAAACATGTTTTAAACAATGCATTATCTTACATTACATGAATTTACTATCTTACTTTAAAAGAAATATGAAGATAGATGGTTCCAATTGGTTGATTTAGTGGTATATACACTGATCACCTCAAAAATCCCTTCCTCTTTGTGCCTTCCTATTGCCATTGCTAGTACATTCTCTCTCAACACATGGTCACAGGGTAGATGCAACTACTGCAGGCATAACTTTCTCAAATTCTTTTTGTCAGATGAGCTGAGTAATTTCACCTTAATATGTTTCTCTTGTATTAGAAGGAAAATTTTCTCCTAAATTGTTTCATCAAATATCCCAGTACATTTCATTCTTCAGAGTTTAATGATATCCTTACGCGTCAACCAGTCATGGAAAAGGGGGAATAAGATTATGTACTATGACTGCATTAGAAGATTCTGGGCCCAACTTCCCAGAGCATTGTGGTATCTCATTTTTAAAATGAAGGTACTGTGAGTAAATCAGAAGAGGAGGATGGCTCTTAAATAGACAGCTAATAAATAGTTCTACAATACGTAAAATGGAGAAAATAAGGAAAGTGTAAAATCACATTTTGTCAGGAATGCTTCCTTTAATTGTTAAGCAATTTTGCATGCATATTTGCAAACATAAGTTGAAAATAAATCCAGGTTAGAGTCACTTTTCAAATTATCCGAATTTGTAATTTTAAGAGTTTTTCAAAATATTTGTACTTATGGACCTATAGCATCATAGTTTTGAACTGCTTCAAATATTCTAGAAGACTTAGGATTTTTCATCTTAGTCCCATTCTCAGAACAGGCCTACAAAAAGTAACTCCTCAATCAAGCAATAATCAACATGATCTCAAAGGCATTGCTTTTTCCATACCTCCCTCTTACATTCAACATCATCTTTTGTGACATGGAAATGCATTTGTCCCTTGATCAAAGAGAATTTTGAGAAGTTTTATAAATTGAAAAATGAAGAAATTTTTATGATATATCACAATAAAGAGATTAAAGAACATCTTATATTTTGTTTCTTCCTATACATTTATAATGTAAAAGAATCAGTTTTATGTAAATGAAATAGGCTCAACTTTGCTGTTTTATACTTTCCTAGAAACAGTTTACAAGTTCATTTTTATTCATACAAATAAATTAATATCACATGGGACATGACTTAAAGTTCCTTTGGCTACTTAAAGAATGATAAAGATCATCAGCACCACTAGTAAATACTTTTTAGAGAGAATATCAGAGTAAAAGCATAGAGTTATTTTTGAGATGCCAATATTTAAGAAAACCATGATTTCATAATAACCAAGATTATAATAAAGGTATAGGCTTCGGTATAGAATTGACCTAAAAACATCAATTCATTGAAGATATAATATTTAGAATCTAGATATTCATATTTATTTATGATGAAATTAACCAGACACCAATTCCCTACCTGACCAGAAACTAGAAGCCCTGAGAGGAAACTCAGTGGAATCTAAATTTAGGTTGTAAAAAGTTTACAAACCTTGCTTACCTTGAGGTGCAAGGGTCATAAATTTAAGGACTGACAACATAAGGTGGTCACAATGGCCACTTTTATAATGGAGATCACTGAATATTTCCTGGCACTCTACGAGACAAGGTACTTTACTGTAGATTATATTGATGTACCCTAAGATAACTCTTTCCTCTTACCTTGCATTAACTTGGAGCAAATCAATGCAATCTGCATTTCAATACTTTGTTTTACTGACTTCTTAATAGAGATGGTTTGAAAAATTTGATTAGAGGACAATATGCCCACACCAGCTAATAACTGAGCTGCATCCAGGTACGAAACTGGAAAGCAAATAAATCACTTTATTTTTAAATCCACCAAACAATTAATACTTCTATATTCTAGAAACTTTACTGACAATGATGTGACCTTGCTAACTTTGCCATAATGTCTAAAAAGCCCTGCTTAAAAGCATTCATCTCTCACTATTAAGGCTATATATTATATGATTACATTAAAATATAAGCAGTGAAAAATACTGCTGATATATGTAAGACAAATTCATCAGGTCTCTCGTTTTTAAAATTGTTTTTAGTGATCACAATATTTTCATGACTACAGACATTACTATTTAAGAGTTAGTGGTAAAAGTGATTCTTAATCCACTGTTTTGTGAAAGTTTTGGACCACTCCTCTCCCATAGCTGTCTGTTTTCCATAGAGATTCAAAGTTTAAAGGCAATGACCAGGTGGACTGATGATTCTACTGCCATTGTTGCTATATTGACCAAGGTTTAATGCATTACAAATCTGAAAAATAAATCAAAGAAGGACACTAGGGCAACACAAGTCCACCACAAAAGACATCTGTAAGAATCAGTATAAAAGGCTTATATTAATATAGGTCAATACAAAGGGAGTTGTTAACAGCATTATTTTTGTTATGTTCCTATTACATTTGAGTACAAAAGTCACATGAGGAAGACTATGAAGCTGAGATTTTACTATTTGATGTAATTTATTTAAGAATTATATATCAGTAAATGGATAATTTATACAGAGAGAGAAGAAAGAGATTGTCTCTGTCTTCCTGTATCAGTGAGAGTTAAAATAACTTGTTTCTATGATAAAGATACTTAATAAACCTTTAAGATATTTTTGGATTAGTGCAGTATGATGGCATAAAAATTAACTACATTTACTACGACCCTTCATTGTAGTAAATGTAGTTACTTCATCAACTTTTCTAATTTTTCACATCTTTGAATATTCAGCTCAACCCCTAGCTCTTTTTCTCAAATCCGTATGCATACTTATCTTCTTCAGATTCATCTTACATTTATTGTACATGATTATATTATTTTGAATTTTATTTATTATGTAATCATTTCTTCCCAGGGAGATTCTAAGCATATACACATACACACACACACATTTTCTATATTATATATCACTGGGCTTGTTCCACAGCAGGACTTATAATTACCTACAACTTGATACAAATCTAATAAACTGTAATTCTAACATGTCTAGTCTCCTATCAGTAAGTCCAAATCATAGGGATATTTGTAAGAACATTTCAAAATTTATTTTTATGAACTTCAAAAATAGACATTTATAAGAACATTTGCAATTGACATTCATAAGAAGACTCATTAGGCCATTTTAAAGTACATTTATAAGACCATTGACAGTTAAAAATAATTTTAAAGACAAAAGACATGTTTTTTTTAAGTGATTTCGTTAAAATTTAATACATGCAAATAGTCAGGTATATGTGAATAATCAAAAGGTGTGGTAAATAATCAAAAAGGAGTTTTCTGCATATTCAAGTTTGATTTTAGCTTTGCATAAAAAAATGCAGTATTATCTTTACTTTTAGAATAATTTCTTACGGTTTTGGTCAAAATGAAATGTGCAACTATATATATCCTGAGGCAGTTTGGAATGACCTGTTGTAGTTAGGATGGTTAAAAACATATCTACTGATTTTCATTTAAACCTCATGCACTGATTAACCCTTAATTTGATTACAATGATTAAAATTAGTCTTAAAGTTTGATATTTCAGAAATTTGATTTATGAGTGACTGAACTTTAAGGATATGACACCCAAGAACCTGTCTCACAAGAGACAAATTTATAGTCAAAATGTTAAGGGGTTACTTTACAGAAGAATTTCGTATTCCATATTGTCTGCAAGGAAAAGAAAATCTTAGAGAATTTGGAAGAGAAAGGAATATTTATAGTTTGATAATGGCTACATCCCCCAAATATTCAGTAAACATTACACTTAATGGAAAAACTTCAGACATATCCACTTTAAAATCAGGAAAACACATGGATCTTTGATCCTGCTTCTATTGTTTAAAATAATACTTTTCAATGCTATAAGGTAGTAGAAAAAAAAAAAAAAAGAATTGGTGGGAGGAGATTAAGCTCTCATTACTTGAAGATAATATCATGATCACTGTGAAAAACCTAATGAAATCAACCATCTGCTCAAGTGGTTGAGAGATTATGGTAATATTTGGTCAAATGTAACATGAATTTTTCCACACCAGCAATAAGCAATTAGAAAGTACAGTAACACCTGCCAGAGTATGGTAAATATGACACAAAATATAAATTATATATAATATTGAAAACAATATCACCTTATTACCAGTTAATAAAATACCCTGACCAATCTGAGCAGGAAGGATTCAGCTGCTTGGTGTAAATGTCTTGACATCATCAGTGGGAAGTTGTCTACTCTTGCTTCAACTTTGATAAGGATGACTCTTGGTGCTGTGATATTCAGTCCCTTCCAACAAAGAACAATAGCAGCTGGAGAAATGTCCACCTGGCTGTTACCTATATTTTGATCCAAATCCAGGAAAACTGGGAAGAAGAATAGTAATGACTCAGGAACACACTGTCTACCTCCCTCGAGTTGCCTAACATTTCTCTAGAGACAGTCCCATCTCTTTCTTGTTCCCTTCCTTCTTGTAAAAAATAATAACTGTGATTATTTTTATCTCACTCCTGTTTGTAAATGGAGATTGATAGGAGTATAATGAAAGACAATCACTTAATGTCCTAGATTGGAATTAGGTGCATTACCATACAGTTGTACTGTATTATAGAATATTCATATATATCTCAAAATAGTAATGAAAGCTCTAACATCTTAGAATAACTGAACAAGGGGGTTTCAGTATCTTATTTGCAAATGATATAAGTGATAAGGAGTTAATATCCAAAATATATAAACACCTCATACAACTCAATATCAAAAAACCGATCAACCCAATAGAAAAAAAAAAAAATGGGCAGAAGACCGGAACAGACATTTTTCCAAAGAAGATATACAAATGTCCACAGGCACATTGAAAAGATAGTCAACATCACTAATCATCAGAGAAATGCAAATCAAAACCACAATAAAACAGAAACGACTCACAGATATAGAGAACAAAGTAGTAGTTACCAGTGGGGAGTGAGAAGCAGGAAGGGGCAATATAGGGGTAGGGAATTAAGAGATATAAACTACTTTGTATACAATAGATAAGCAAAAAGGATATATTGTGCAGCACAAGGAAATATATCTATTATTTTGTAATAACTTTAAATGAAGTATAACCTATAAAAATACTGACTCACTATGTTACACCCCTGAAACTAATATTGTAAATCAACTATACTTCAATAAAAAATATTCTAAGGGCAATTGCTTATCGAGGTGATTTTTGACCCCCCAAGTTTTAAGCAAGACTTTAAAACTTGCTGACAACTCTGTACAAAACTTCCATCTTATTATGAACACATATTATGTGCGTATGAATAAGATAACATGTCCTGAAGATATACTAATTTTTCAAATATATATTTTTTTGGATAACCAAGGAAAATTGTGGAATAGCTACCCCGGTGTACTTCATGAAATAAGGATTGTTTATCAATGAGTGGAACCATTTAAAAAATCTCCACAATTAGATTCATTGATTGTAGACTCCTGATATCCTTTCATACTTAATACTGGTTTAAACTGCTAATCAGGAGAATTGACAGTAGATTTCCTAATTTGAGTTCAAATGTTGCTCATGAATTTCATAAAGCATTTTCCCTTTTCTTTCTTTTGAGCACATGTGAATATTACGTATTCATGAAAATTCAATAAATTTAACTTTAAAAATGTTCTTTATGAAACATTTTCATAAAAGATATGCTTTCATTAATTTTATGGATGGTTGACCTGTTATATCCATATTATGAAGCTATGCATGAAATTCAACTATTCTATGAATAAATTTGACTCATGAGAAATACTGTTTAAAAGCCACAAAGAAGCACATACTGGTGACAATCACTGATGAATTTCTGAATTTTATTCTGTGTAATTGTTACTAATAAAACGTAATAAACTTGAATTTTAAAAATTTTATTTAGAAAAAGTAATGTTCAATATCATCAGGGAAATTTTATAACTATTAGCTATATAAACAAATAGCATAGTACTCTATTAAAAATTAGTTGAATAAATAAAAAGAGTTAACATGCTAATGGATTAAATGGCTGATTAAACTAGTAACTAAATGCAATCCCAAGAAAATTTTTATTTTAAAAGTAAAGATCATTAAATAGATAATGTTTGAAAAAAGAAGAAGCATGATGAGGGCTCACCCTACTAAATATTAGCACACACTAAGAAGCTACAGAATATAAATAAATGGTTCAGAATAGAAAAATAAGAGACAACCTATGTTTATATGGCAATACAAGATAAAGAGTTCATCACAATCAATAAAGAAAAAATATGTTTCATTTTTAATCTTGAGAAAACTGGATCACTATTAAGAGAAAAAAATAAAACTAGATCCTTATCTTACATTAAATAAAAATACAGACTCAAATTAGAGGACAAAATGTTGAGACTATCCTAATTAACTAGTCACAGGGAAGTACTTCTTAAACAGGACCCATGTAGCACAAATGGTAAGGAAGTTGTGAATTCATTCACATTAAATAAAATTGCCTTTGCAGGAAAGATAAGCAGAGTCAGGTTAACAGAGAGATAATTACCTGGAAGAAGATATTTGTGAAAAGCACAATTAGGACATAATATTTAACATATACAGTATAAATAATTCCTGCAAATCAAGGAACAAAAATAGAAAAATGAACAAAAGATATGCATATGCAATATCAGACCTGGATATACATCCCAAAGTAGCATTACTTAGGTTCATGAGAGGAAACAGAAATATTTTTCCAAATTCCCTTTGTAGTGGTAGAGAATTCATGCCAAGCCAGTATCAAACAATAGGGATACAAATATTTTGTTTCCTGATGCATGTAAACACTATGCATCAGGAAACAAAATCTCAATGTAGATATACCTATGTGTGTGTTTGTGTTTGAAAGAAAAATATTTTGAGCAAAATAAGTAACAAAAGAAGTAACTGGAACAAGTAAGAAACAGAAAGAGATGTCCTTTGGCCACTCTACAGAGAGAGGATGGATCCCTATCAAACATTTGGTTGCAGTGTCGAGACTGATGATGTATCCTCATGAGACTTTCAGGGGAAAACAGGGTGACTCTCAAGCTGGTCAGAAAGATGGCTTAAGAAAGCAGGAAAAGGAGACTAGTTGGAGTTTTTCTAGTGATTATGAAGTGAGCTGGGGTGAGTGTTGCCATGCATGGGAAGGGACTTTATGATTTGAACCTCCCATCTGCACCAAAGGAGAGAACATGCATGCTTTCTTACCAGCTTGTTCAGCTGTGCAGCAAAGGGAAAGGGGGAGGTGGAGCACCATAGCTGGCAGTAAAGATCAAAAAGCAGACTCAGACTCTATTATAAGATCTATAGCAGAATAGCACATATATACATGTAAACAGACACAGACACATAGACACACAGGCACACACATAACAATATGCATCTCCCAAGGATAGTTACATGTTCAACACCTTCAAGTACACTGGAGTTGAAGCCTATATTGCTGGTGGGGAAACAAACTAACAATCTCAAAGATGCATGTTGAGCATGCAATGGAATAATAGGTATCATAATAAAAATAGCAACCATTGATTAAGCATATGCTGTATTTTAAGAGCATTAAATGTATTATCTTACTGAATCAACCTTTTGAATAATTCAAAGAAAACTGAGTCATATGAGAAACTACAAGATGGTACACTAGAATTTGGATAATTATCTCTGCCCATTCCAGGATCTCTTTCTAGTGCCTCAGTTATGACAGACATATTATGTGTTTCCCTTAGAAAATGTTTTACAAACCCTGACACATTTTTATCCATATCTCTTTATTTGAATGTTCATAACCTGTCACTGAAAAATGGTATGGTCTGTAGTAAGCTTAAAGATATGCCTAAGTGCTAGAAGCACGGATTATAATATAGAAAGAAACCTTGTTTAATATAAATATATATCCAGATGTAGCCATTATTTTTCCCTTAGCTATAATATCTTTGGTGAAATAGAGTAAGAACCTAACTGAAAGTTTCAATACATAGTGAAAATTTTATACATTATTTCATGCTTCTACAACTAGGGCTTGACTGTAAAAAATTTAGAAAAAGTAAAAATAAGATTTGCAAAGTGAACAATTCTATCATTCTGGCATTCCCTTTTTTATCTTATCTAGAAAATGTCACTTGTTTTTTTCTAATTTTTTGTACTTCTCTCTACCTGAATTGTAAAATGCCCTGATACCTGTGTGAGTCCTTCCTTCACTCCCTAAGGGCCTCTGATCAAGTATTGGTTTCTAAGGGAAGTCTTAACAAGTCACCCCATCTTAACCTGGCACTCCCTAAGCCCTTCTCCTTGCTTTCTCCCTCTCCTTACTACTTATCAACATTTAGTTCATTACATATTTACTTGAATGTTTATTCATAGTCACTGGTCCTAAATTATGAGCTCTGATATTTTGTCAACCTTCAAATACATTTTCAGTGGTAAAAAGAACAGGATTAACCTTACTCAACTCGTCCTTTTGTTACCAGAGACCAGATATTGTTCCCTACAATGTTGTTGTTCTGATTTTCCTGTCTTATGAAAATAAATAGTTTGTTCAGTAATTGGCTTGTGGAGAAGATACATTTAAGCTCCATCCCTGTTCATATTTTGATACATTAAAATTAATAATCTGTATGAATTTATATATTTTATAAGATATATTAGTGATCATATAACTTTGTATTTTAAAAACACATTAATGTTTTATAAATTGAATTTCTGTGTCAGGAAATTCCATGGATTCTAGCCTCAGGTGTGTTTAGTTCTCTTTATATACTTATTACAATACTATAATTTTTTTTATTTGAATACATTTTATTCTTCATTTGGGATATCTTCAGAAGGGAAGGTTATTTTCCCTTTTTTTCTTAAAAAAACATAGTGAAAACTGTTGTCTGCCTAGATACATTCACACCAGCTTCCCTGGAATTTTTTCATGACAGAATTTCTCATGAGTCTAACTTCCACTCTTTCCTCACGGCCATGAGCCTCAAGAAAGTCCACCTGCTTTCCTAGCCAAAGGAGCTGGTTCCTCTTGGGTAGAAACCAACCTTATAATCTGTATAATATAAACTAATTCCTTGCCAGTGACTAGCTTAAGCGTTAGAATATTTTTGTCAATATTTATTGAGAAATTATTGGGGGCAAGGAATGACTTCTGGGAATTTTTTTTCTGGTTTTGCTCCTAACAAGCACATGAGGGATAAATGGCCTCTTTTATGCCTCTGGACACTGTTGTATCTGGATGCAAGAACTGAAACTGCTGTTGCCATTAAATGACCAGAATGAGACATAGCCTGAGGACAAAACAAACACAGGGAGCAGATCAGAACTAAAGGAAATGCAGAGAAGTGGATTTGGAGCCTTGTTCATACCATGCTTGGAGACACCATATATTTGAAACTTCTTATTATGTGATACATTTCCTATTATTTAATGAATAGAGATAATGTTTACTACTTGAATCCAAAAACATTCTAACTGATATAAAGCATAAAATATATCAATGAGATGTATATATATATAGGCAGATGTATAGGCAGAACACTCTGATATAAATCATGGTAATATTCTTTGGATCTGTCTCCTAAGACAAAATAAATAAAAGCAAAAATAAGCAAATGGGACCTAGTTAAACCTAAAAGCTTTTGCACAGCAAAGGAAACCATCGACAGAAATAAATTTATGGAATGGGAGAAAATATTTGCAAATGATATGACTGACAAGGGGTTAATATATAAAATATACAAACAACTCATACAACTCAATATCAAAAAACAAAACAAAACAAAAACCCAATCAAAAAATAGGAAGACCTGAATAGATATTTTTTCCAAAGAAGACATACAAATTCCTAACAATGGCTAACAGACACATGAAAAGATGCTCAACATCTCTAATTATCAGAGAAATGCAAATCAAAACAATGAGATATTACCTCACACTTGTCAGAATGGCTCTCATCAAAAAGCCTAAAAATAAGAAGTGTTGACAAAGGGAACCCTCATGCATTACAGGAGGGAATGTAAATTGGTACAGCCACTATGGAAAATACTATGGAGGTTCCTCAAGAAACTAAAAATAGAACTAACATATGATCCAACAATCCCACTCCTGGGATATATTCGAAGAAAACTAAAAGATTAATTCAAAAAGATACATGCATCCCAATATTCATAGCAACACTATTTACAATAGCCAAGATATGAAAGTAACTCAAGAGTCCATCAAAAGATGAATGGATAAAGAAGATGTGATATATATATATGTATATAAAATTTTAAAAGATTGAAATTTTGCCATTTGCAGCAATGTGGATGGACCTAGAGAATATTATACTTAGAGAAGTAAGTCAGACAGAGAAAGACAAATATAGTATGATGTCACTTATATGTGGAATCTAAAAAAAAATCCAAAGAAAGCATATAGCAAAACAGAAACAAACTCACTGATATAGAAAACTAGCGGCTACCAGTGGGGAGTGGAAAAGGGGAAGGGGAATGTTAGGGGTACAGGAATGAGAGATACAAACTACTATGTAAAAAATAGATAAGCAACAAGGATATATTGTATAACACAGGATATTAGAGCAATTATCTTATAATAACTTTTAATGGAGTACAAATTGTAAAAATACTGAATCACTATGTTGTACACCTGAAACTAATATAATATTGCAAATCAGCTATACTTTAATTTAAAAAAATAAAATAAAATTTTAAAATGTATATATCTGTGAGATACCATAAATAATACATGTTAATAATATTAAAAATTAATGATAAATATTAATAGTAAAATGGATTTTTGTTTGCTAATGTCAACTGTTGCTAATGATGTGAGGAAAATAATCTTGGACGTTGCTCCTTGGACTATAGATGAGTACAGCCATTTTGGAAGACAATTTATCCATAAGAGTAAAAATTTTAAATACACTCAGATCCTGCAATTCCAATACTCATTGTCTGCCTTAAAGAAGCTATCACATACACACAGAAGACACATACAAGGCTATTCATTCCAACCTTGCTTTAACAGGAAAAAGTGAAAATATTCAAGATTTTTCATGATTAAGGGAATGGGTAGATAAAAGTGAATGATATTTTGAAAAACTATGTTATTCATTTTTGTTTACTTGCCCTCTTTACTCCAGTTCACCCAAAGCTTCTATCTCTTTGAAAAAAGTTAAAAAATAATGCAATCAGCAAACATAAAAAAAGATTATCTATCAGGAACAGAGTTTTTGAGAGAAAAATAATTCATTTATTTTTCTCCTCTTAGTTAAGGGTTTTGAAACCCAGTTTAGAGTTCTCCTCTAGTATGGAGAATAAACTCATTTCACATATGTCACCTCTGTCACTCTAAGACACTATCAGTGTTATCAGTGTTACACTATCTTGGGGCAAGTAAAGGAGTAACTGTTTCTTTTCTGGATAATGAAAATCTGGGAAAAAATCAAAACGAGAGAGGCAGAAAAGTAAAATGGTGAGACAAGTATGAACAGAACTTCTCTCAGGACTCTGACCTAAGGAGGAAAAGAAAGTGAGAGATGAGGGGTTGCTGAGACTTCTCCATCAGATACCCTCCACCCCTCACGTATATAAAGAAGTGTCGTAGCGTGTGTATCATGCACCTAAGTGCCTACATTCACTAGTCTGTGCATTATAGTCTGTCAGAGAGGAGGCCTTAGGGTTTGTTCTCCCATGTCACCCTCAGTCTCTCTGCATTGTGGACATGCAATTGAAAGTAAATGGACAGGCCATGGTGCCTACTGTAGCTGCAAGAGATGAACCTGCAAAAGGAGAAGCACTAGATCTCTGGGCCAATGGGCTGGAACGATCAAGTGGCTACACTCAGGGGTTGCACTGAGGAGGGCACATAGAAGGCAGAGTGCTGATGGCTCCTAAGGTGAGAGGAAACAGATTAAAACTTACCTCTTTCTTAAATTTCATTTATGAGTGTCTCCCAGGATCACAACACCGAGGTAGACAAGCAACAGTGCTCTAGAGACCAGACGAGGCACAGAATGGTATGCCCAGGAGCCGAATGTTTTCCTGTCTCTTGAGTTCAAAAGAGTTCACTCTTCCTCAATCTCCTCACTCCCCTGATAAAGTTGATTCGTATATCAGGACACACACAAGGGCTGCTGCCCCAGTGGCCCAGCCCACGTCACTAAACTAAATCCGTCAGCCCGCGCTTTTGGGGAATGCCTCACTGTCAAAGAAAGCTAACATGCACTAATCACAATCCTCCAGTTCAGCTTTAGTTAGCTTACCTTAGAAAACTGGACCTGTTAACCTTATGAGGAAATCCCTGATCTCCCAGCCAATCATGCTGTTTCCCCACTGCCTCTTCTAATTCTCTATAAAACTCGATCTTGTCCCAGATTCCTCTGGAAGAATGCTCCACTGCTTGTGAGGAACTGTATTCTCCCAATCCATAAGTTGTTTTCCCTTGAATAAAAGACATCAAACTCATCACTCAATTGTTTTAGTTTTGTCACTTGACACCCTCAAATCTGTTTTTCAAGAGCTGCTCAAGGAGTGGAGAGGATATCTCAGCAACTGATTTTATAAAACCAAAACAAAAACTGTCTAAAAGGCATTCTTAAGTTTTTGTCTAGGACTAACTTTTAACTGGATTGGGCAATTTCAGAAACGGAAAGAAAGTCATATCACATTTAGTTTATACACCAAAGAAATATTGTGCGGTAAGGATTCTGGAACAATTGCAAAGGGAGGCAGATCGTATGTACAGAGAAATATTCCTGAAATGGGTTACTAAGTGAAAAAACAGCATAACGATTCAAGCAGCATGACACCTTCCATGTAGAGAACCACCCTCCTACACACACACACACACACACACACATACACACACACACACACACACACACAACATATAAATGCATAGCAAAAATACTGGAAAAACAGTCCATTTGTTTAATAGTGGATGTTCGTTTGAGAGGAGAAACAAAGTCAAATGAGACTTAACCTTGGTTGATACGTTTTAATTTATAATAAGTAAAATATAGTGAGTTATGTAATATTTAAAGTGTATATATTTATAAAATGTAAATGAAATCTCAATTATACAAAAAAGTCAGTCATTCCAGAGATGTGGAAGTATATCGTGACTATACTTCTGTGTGGAATGAATTAGCTACACATTTACTCCAACTTTTCTTAAGACCAAAGCAATCAAATATTTCCTGTTATATGCATTTAATTTTGGCAAATAAACCCACATGACTTCTGTGTGTTCAGTCTCAGTTTGGCCAATTATTAGCATAGAGAGGAACAAATTTAGGCAGCTGATCTCAAGTAGCTGATACACTTAGCATAATGATAAGGTTGTAGCTGTCCCTAAAGTTATCTTAATAATGCCAATATTGGCTGATATTCATTGTCCGGGAAATATTAAGAATTTAATATGCATCATCTCACTTAGTCTTCATATACTTCAAAAACTCATTCCACAGACATATATTTTCTTCATTATACAGATGAGGAAACTGAGACATAGGAATTTTGAAACTAGTTCCACTGAGAAAGCATAGATAGAAATGAAGTGCAGATTAAACTCAGGTATTCTATTTTATAGTCTATGTCATTTATTTCTAAAGTAAAGAGCTACCCTGAGACTGACTCGATTACTGGAAACTCTCCGAGGCTGAGTTCATTATCTTAGGTCTCATTTTCTTATTATTTGTGCTTTCTTAGATAACAAGTTTCCAGAAGAGGTGATTTTTCCTAATGGCCCAGCAGTTCTCTTTGCCACCTTCTTTCTTACTTATCTTGTTGTATCTGCCCAGCTGTGAGGGGATTTTGGACAATCTCTAAAGCTTCAGTCTCTGGGTATAGAGTTGTATAGTCAGTTAGCTATAATCTTTGAGCTTGCTTCCTTCTTTGAATGTTAAAATACGACAGACCTTATACAGTTCCTATGCAGTGGTTTTATACTTAGTACCTACTCTCCCCTTATGCCCCTGTCATGATCGATTTGCAATTCCTATGTCTTTCTATTACAGAAAAAAAAAAAAACGCCTTTCAAAGGAGTTTTTAACATAATTTGAATATATTAACAGTATTTAAACACAAGTTTTACAGAATGCAATTTTCCTGTCATCAAAGAGTATACTGTCCTCTTCACTGACTTGCAAATTTTCTTTTTAGACAATATAAACTGCAAAAATACAATGTATTACATAAATGAAAAGGCCAAGATGTCACAGAAAATAGAGAAACCATTAACATATATATTAACCCCATCAAACGGTGATATTTGGTGGGATATTCATATATCATAAATTAAAAGAGCAGAAGCTTTACTTTTGAAGATCCTCTAATTCTGCAGCCAGCCTTACTTTCTGACATGAAAAGTTTAATATGAATGCAATGTGCATAAATGCCAATTACTGGGATAAAAGAGAAGCTCATGGTGATTAAGAGATTATGGTCCTTTGAAAGATGTAATTAAATGGCAGAAAGTTTCATTTCAGTAATTTCTAAAGCAAAAATGTATGGATTTATTTTTATTTTTATTATTCCAATAACTTAAAACTAAGATTTTGAGCCCAGTAAATTTTACAGCTCAATAATTGCATTAGATAAAGTATATATTTTTTACATCATTTATTATATCAATGCACCTGATTATTCATTGGAAATTCTGCCTTTTATCAACAGATATAATCATAAATAATTTCATTCCTAATACTATTTTACAGATCCTTTTCGAGACTAGTTGCATTGTTAGAGTATGAATAAATTACAAAATACGTATAAAAATAAAACAAAATTTTTTCTTAACAAATTTTATTCAAACACTTGATATTTATCCAGTATTATTCTTTAAATAATTCACTTTTAATTAAATTAAATTCTTATGAAATCATTGAATTCTTTTTTGCTGGAGTTCCAAAACTTAACATATATGCAGTCTCAACAGTTCTCACCTACTTCAGATTCTGACAGTTATAAGCAAGGCAAGAGAAATGAAATGACTTAGTCCCAAATAATAGTTAATCATTTTCAGAGCCAGAACTAGCAGCTCTATCTTATAGCTCCCAACTGCATGGTCTTTCCATTCAAACCTGACGAATCAAACCTGATTAACAGGAATTATGAAATACTCTTAATAGTAGTATATTAGCTTAAAAACATGTGGCTGAAAAGATGCTTCTTAAAACTTGCTATGTCATGACAAATGATTTCTAACAAGTTATTGATCAATTTCTCTCATTCTCAAAGTGAGTATAGGAGAAAAAGAGTTAAATTGAGGAGATTTTATTTAACCAACTCTCCTCAGAATTTTCCATCACCAAACTTCCATGATCCTTTTTTATCCCACTGAACAATGTAACTTCCTTTTTCTAAGTTTAAGAAATAACAGTAAGACTAAATCCTCTCTTTCCCCATGTGCCCTGCATATTAATAAATACTTTGTTTGACTTTCTATTTGTTAATGAAAGTTTGGTTGATCATATAGAAAATATATAACAACAAAAGAGGGATAATAGGGAAGGGAATGTAAACAATCATGAAAAAGATGATGAGGGACAAAGAAAAACTATTCATAAAACTAGGAAAATGATGCTCTGATGCTGTTTCAGTGTTTATGACCTCCACTTCTTATTTTAGAAAGTTTAATTCAATAAATGTATAAGAAGAGTCAAGGCCAAGATTTAAGAAATATAACTTAAACTGCAAAGAACTTTTATGATATTATAAGATAATGAATTATTATGCATAATAGCAGACCTTGGGTAATTCTGTCTCATGTTTTAATTATTTTATTAGTTTATCTTTTACAATTATCATTCCTTTTCAGTTTAAAAAATATCTTTACACTGTTAGTGGGAATGTAAATTGATGAAGCCACTACAGAAAACAGTATGGTGATTCCTCAAAAAATTAAGAATAGAACTATCTTATGATCCAACTTTTCCACTTCTGTGGGTTTATCCAAAGAAGAAGAAAACACTAACTGGAAAAGCTATATGTACATCCATGTTCATAACAGCATCATCTACAATAGCCAAGATACAGAAACAACCTAAGTGCCCATCCATGGATGAATGGATAAAGATATGGTGTATATATACAATGGAATACTACTCAGCTATACAAAAAAAATTAAATATTGCCATTTACAACAACATGAATGGATCTTGAGGGTATTATACTAAGTGAAATAAGTCAGATAAAGAAAAACAAATACTGTATAACTTTACTCATAGGTAGCGTTAAGTAAATAAATGAATAAATAAAGAATCCTTAATTCCAACCATGTTGGGAGCACCATAACCCACTGTGGAAACATGTCTTAACTAGTGTTATACATTTTGACTGTAAAAACTATTTTACAAAAATATTAAATGCTTACTCAAGATGTTTAGCTAGATTTGTTCATAAAATCAGTCATCTGTGGTTAATATAACTAAGATAATCTGTAGCAACCCCAAACTTTCAGAGATTGACACACTTTGAATATGTTTCAGCCAAAGTGCTTCTTAGTGGTCTTGATCCCATGAACTTTTCACTGAAATATAAGAAATTCCTTTCCTAGAAATTTCCTCTGGAACTTGATTTAGAAAAAAAAGTAGGTCAATGCCTTTGCTATTTGAACGATGACTCTTTTTAATTGAATCTAGCCAGAGATTTTTGAAAATGTTTGTATTATTTTCCTCCTCTATTTTTAGAAATTTCCAAACTTACAGAAATGTTGACAGATGTTAAATATAATCACTCACCTACTCTTCACTCTGGATTCATCAACTATTATCATTTTCCCACTTCATCTAACTCTCCATGTTGGTATGCATGACATACATGTGTACATTAATATTAATAATGTTAATTTAAATATCAGGCCTTGTCTGTTTCTTTTAGCTTTTTCCTTTTGTTCTCTTTTGTCTATAGAAATTTATCTGCTTAAACCATCTCTATTTCTAAATCTCTAAAAATTACCTCTAAAAATTTTTGTCAATTTTTGTGAATGAAATTTTCCAAGATATTTGCTCATCTAGATTTTAAGTTAATTTTCAAATAGTCAAGATTATTGATATACTCTACTTAAATGGCTTTTCCTTTTTATTTATTATTCTGTAAAAATCTACTTTCCTTTTTTCTGTTAAAGATTAGGTAGTGGTTTGCCTATTTTTTTTTCATTTTTTTTTGAAGAATCCATCTATCTATGTATCTATATACACACACACATATTTGTGTATTATACACTACATAGTTACTGCTTTAATTTTAAGCTATATTATCTACTATTTAGTTACTGCTTTTATTTCAAGCTATTAACTTCTGCTTTATGTGTATCACTTTCCTCTTCTGTTTATTTGTTTACTAACATTTGCCAACCAATTTCTTTTGAGACTTTTAAAAATTTATTTTCCTTCTTTTCTTTTTATTGATATATGTTTCTATTGATAACACAGTACTATGGATTTTCTTTTACTCACTGCTTTAATTTTAACTCATAAATTTTGATAACAAATACTTTAATGATCAATTTTAACATAAAGACTGTATTTTGGGTTTGTATTTCTCTTTCACCCACGAGCTATTTAAGACTTTCAAACTCTCTAAGTAGAATGTTTGATATTAATTTCTAGTTTTTTGTATTGTGACCAGATTGTATTTGTAATATATCTGTAATTTGGAACTTGTTGAAGCTTTTTCTTTCTTTCTTTTTTTTTTTTTACATAGCATATGGTCAATTTTCTAGGATGCTTCATGTGATCTTGAGAAGTATATTCTCTACTATCACCTTGGAAATTTTGATATACATGTCCCTTTATTTTGAGTTGTATTATCCTTACTTATTTTTTCCCCACTTGACCTGTCTTTGATTCAGTGATGTGTTAGTCTTCTAATATTAGTGTATTTCTGCCTATTCCTTCTTTCATTTCTTATAGTTTCTGCTTTAATTAGGTGTTGCCTTGATAGTTTGTTTGGATGTTAAATGCCTGATTTGCATTTTCTCTCCTGAGTGTCTTGAAAATGTTGCTCAACCTGCCCTTCTTTCTTACATTGCTATCAAGGATTCTGGTTACAGCCAAATTCTCTTTCACACAAGTGATTTCTCTGATCAAAAGTTCAGAGGATTTTTTTCTTTTAATGTTAAAGTCTGATAATTTACCTGGGTAAAGCCTAGAAATTGATGGCTGTGAATCAATTCACCCAGGTGCATATGGTTACTGTCAATATATAGATTCAGGCTCTCTTTTATTTAGGGAAAATTTTCTTGGATTATAGTCTTAATGATTAGTTCTGTTTCATTTATTTTTCTTAGTCTTCACAAACTTTACTTAAATGCATGTTGGATCTTCTTGGTCTTTTACTTCCATCATAGTTTCTCTGATCATTATTTTGTCTCTTTTTCATTTTAAATTTTATATTAATTTTGGTTTATCAGTTCATACTTGTCAATGTGCACTTTATTGCACTTCATTATGTTTTAATAATGCATTTCCACAGATATAGAGAACAAACGTATGGACACCAAGGGGAGAAAGTGGAAGGGGGGGTGGTGGTGGGATGAATTGGGAGATTGGGATTGACATGTATACACTGATGTGCATAAAAGGGATGACTAATAAGAACCTGCTGTATAAAAAAATAAATAAAATAAAATTTAAAAAACTACTTTACCAGAGATGTAATTTGCAAATTAAAAAAATGCACTTTAACATTTTAATCAAAATTATTCTCCCTTGAATATTTTGAAATTTAGTCATTTCTCCAGTAATTTTACTTGCATTTTTACAGAGTCCCACTAGCTCTCATTTCATATATTTCTAATTTTGTCATTTCTGATTTCTTGTGTTTGATTTCAGATGCAGTGGATTTGTACTTATTTCTACACACATTTCTTTAAAGATGTATTTGAGGCATCTTGTTATACTTTTCATTTGATTTATGTTTGCTTTCTATGTTTGTTGGGGGATGATGGAGTGGGGATTTTCATCATGAAAATCTATTGTTGTTTTCTCTTTTCTTCTTATAAAAGTTTTGTAAAGATGTTGTTAGCTGTTTTCTGTTCATTTGGAAACTGACCAGCAATAAGAAGTGATTCTATGTAGGCAGGAGTAACAGTCCTGGGTGGCTGACTTGATTTCTTACATTGAGAGTGACTTTGTTTCTTAGTATAGCCTGGTGCAATTTCATTAATCATTTTCACCTTTTTAGTGAAGAGGGCTTGTTTTTCTGACTTTGTGAATCTCTATTCATCTCTATTAATTTGGTAGGACCATTAGCTTCAGTGGTCCTCCTTAAGATTGTCTCCTCAGGTTCAGCATCTTCTCAAGCTCCTTCCATTCAATTCTCTACATTCCAGTGTTCAAATGTACCCTATCTCAGACCTTTCCCAGTATTTTCGTCAAGATGGGACACTCTTATTCTGAATGTGATTTCATCTGTGTATCAACACGCTTAGGGTTCTGAGAAATGTTCTTTCCTGGGCAGTCTCTACCTGATTATTCATGGGCTCCAGAAATGGATCCGATGGTATAGAACCTTTCCATACTTATACAGAAACAGCTTGTAGTACACCCTGCCTCTGCATTTTGCTATGGAACTAGGTAGTGTTTCAGTTTTTTTTCCCTTCTTGATGAACTGGTTTTTGGACTGTAAATTAGGCAGCAGCCATTATTGTAGAAGATGCTGAAAGTTTGTGTTTAATTTTTCCAAAAGTCACCATCTACATAAAAATAGAATTTACCTCTGTAAGCATAAAATATCTGTCACATGACATTTAGCTATAGATTTACACACATGGTTACATCAGTGGGTAAGAAAATTGTAGTAAATGGGAAGTCGTTAAAGACTCATAAATGTAACATTTTAACAAAAGAATCTTAAAAAATCATATTTCCAAAGACCAATTCTATCACCTTCCTCAAATTATTAAGTAAATATTATTAAATCAATATATTAATGTGGTTGTACCAATTTACAACTTTTCCATTTCTTCCCTTAGGTATTTTGCCTAAAAGAGCTCTCTAGCTAAGTAATAAAGAATTATTACATTTGTGTTTCACTTCACTTTTACATAAAAATTTTCTATACTTCTTAAATTTATGTAGTTCTACATGAAAGGAAAATGGTAAACACAACACTTAGTGTGTATGATTCCAATTTAATACAGGAGATTTTACAAGTGAGAACACTAGATAACCAAATATAATATTCACAGACAATAAAATATTCAGAATTCAACAGCATGTAAAGAGTAAAAATGACTAAAGCATTAACAAATAAAAATGTTCAAGGGCAGTCCGAAAATGATTCAGGCAATAAATTTCTACACTAAGTCAATAAATTTGTTTTATTTAAAGTCAGCCTGGAACATTCAGCTAACCTCAGAGGATCTCATAAAGACTTGAGGCTAATGGACTATATCACACATTAATGCTGAATGCATGGGCACCTGGAATCCCTACAGACAACTGTAGCCAAAGGCCAGTCCTCCAGTGGTTTGTAAGACTAATGCTAGATTTCTAACAACAGAGTAGTATCAGCAGGAAGTACAACAATAGGCAGTTCAGGGTAAAAAGCTACAGCTAGCTACAATGAAGTGCATCAGCATGGGTCAAGCAAACAGAAAATGCTAGAAATGCAAAACCCAAGAAAAGTAAAAACAAAAGCCATCTCAAATTACAACCTGTTGTTACTGCTATGCTATGGTGCAAACATCAAAATAAAATTCTGCACTCAAACACACACATCTATAATTAAAATTAATTGAGGACTTTTACATGTTCAACGTTTTTTGAAGAGAATGATGAAGACTTTTTTACATTTCATAATTATACCATTATTCAAAATACTTAATGCTGATTATTAAATAATGGATGCTCATGATGAGAAATGTTTTGCATCTTATTTTATGTTTTAGAAAAGCAAATTTAATCTTACTTTCTTATTAGAGTAAGAAAGTGTGGATCAAGAGATATAAAAAACAAACAAATAAACAGTGATGGAGTCCTGGGGCAACTCCTGGCTGTCAGGAACTACCTTGAGCATTCGGTTTGAAGAGAGTCCCAGCAGTGGGAAATGGGTAGAGGTCCAGATTTGAACTGTCTTTGTTTCACCTTCTCATTGATCTGGGAGGGTCACTATCTGTTCCCATGGTCACTATGAGTTGTAAAACAGCATCAACACTGTAGCCCACCAGGGGCCCATGGGTTGATATCATGGCAGTTCTAAATCCTGCTGGGCTAAAAAGATAATGAACAGAGAAGTAGGCTGAGCTGCCCTGGGCATCCTTCCCTCTATATTCTCTCTTCAAACCCTCAGGGCTGGTGGATTACATTCTAAAAGTCATTTTCTCATTCCATGCTGCTCCTTTTAGAGAGTTTAAAAATCGTCTCTGAAGAAAGAAGTTGCTAGTGCAGAGACAGCATAACAGGATGCCCGGTAGTAATTCTGGGAAACCTGTGTTTCTCCTTGTGAAGGCTCATCCTTTCCTTCTCTAACTTACCAAGAGGACGCGAGCAGAGCCTAGACCTTGGCCGTCTTTAGATACTAGACATGGTAACTCCTAACTCCAGGGGAAAGTGAGCTCAGAGTCAATAAACCAAATATTCATAGAGGATATAATCACTGTAAAAGGAAGGCAACACATAGACAACATATACTAGATGAAGCAGAACTATAGGAAGAGACAGATCAAACATATAAAATAAGTATAATACATAATCTCAGAAAGTTAAGAGACAGTATGGATAATAAAAAGCAAAATAGTCTGTGTACTTTTCCTAAATTATGTAATTTAATTTTCTTAAAATTATTAAATTTTGAAAATACAGTTTATTTCACAGTCATCTATGAATGTGATTATTCATAAACCAAATTTTTATGAGAGAGAGGGCACATTTTTTGTTACTTTCCTCTTCTGTTTGGCTCCCCTTTCTCCAAAAATACATTTGTATACAATCACACACAAGTATCCACAATCACACCCACCCACAACATCCCACAAACACATTCACTCACACTCACATAAACAGTAGGACTGGGAGAGAGGTTTAGTAACTGTTTAAAAAAACTAATATCATATTATTCAGAAATCTTTGCATGTTTATTTTCCCAATCTATACTAATGAGTAGATATCCCACCAAGACAAGTAATGCAGCCTTAATTTAAACCTTAAACTATCTGGAATTTGTTTTTGAATATGATGTAAAATGTACATCCAATTCTATTTTCTTCCTGGTGAGTTTTAAACTGTGTGCATATCTTATATTAAATATTTCCACTGAATTGAAGTAATAAATGTATCATATATTATTATGAAAATAATGCTGATTTATTTTGTTTCTCTGTTCTATTCCACTATCTGGTATCTGTAAGGGAAGTTTCACCATAGTGTTTTCATATGGTTCTGTTAGAATTTTTGTGTGCATGTTTAAATATTTAGGTTTATTTCAAACAAATTCAACAAATGCAATTGTATTAAATTTATAAATTTATTTTAGTACAATTAATACTTTCTTCTGTTGCAGTTTTGGTCAAGAGGGATGAAAAATATTATACCTTCCTATTGGTAAAGATCATATTTTAAGATATTCAAGAGATACTATATAAGGACTTCTTTCTTTCTTTCATATAAGAATTATGCCTTTTTAAAAGGTTATTCCCATGCAATATACACACAAAATTTTTGCCTCTATTTTCAGTGGATCTTTTTCTTTCATTTATATTTCTAGGTGTTTATTACTATAATGGAGAGTAGGTAATGGATCCACATAGAAATCTGTTATTAATTATAGTATATTTAAAGTAGTATTTTTTAACTTTTGAGGTATAAAATCATATGATCAGCAGAGATAGTTTTATCTTGTCTTATACAATATTTTCTCCAGTAATATCTTTTCTTTAGTTCTACCATTTGCTGGAACTTCAAAAAAATACAAATAACAATGATGCTAAAGAACATTATCGCTTTAATTGAATTATTTTAGTGAATCTTCATTTAAAATAATACTCTGTTCAATTCTGTTAAAAAGTCTATTACATTTAAATAATTTGGCATCAGCTCTAAATGCACTTATTAGAATTGATATTTAAGTTTTATTACAGGTCTTTTTATCCTAAATTGATATAAACTGATATAATCATATGTTATGCTGGCTTCAGATAATGAATTGGGATATTTCCATCTTCTTATGTATCTTCAATAATTTAGAGAATTAAAATATGTTCTGAAAAGGATAGATCAAAGTCAACTGTGAACATGTTTTTATGGTTTTTAATGTTAGTCACTTTATCCATATGTTCTATGACTGTTGAAATTTTGGTAATTTATATTTAGACAAACAATTTATTTAGATTTTCAATTATTTTTGGTTAGAATTGCATTATTTTTCTCTTATAATCCTTGGATTTCCATTTATTTTAGCTTACCTTTACTTTCTATTTTCTAATTTTACCTATGTTTCCTCATTTTTTGCTATCATTAGGCTCATGAGGGCTTTACCTATTACAGTAATTGATTTAAAGAACATACTTTTGCGGTATTTATGTTTTCTTTCTGCTACTTTTTAATTTTCTGTTTCAAGCTGTAGGACCTTCAGCAAAATATTCAACAACTGAGCCCTGTCTTTTTATATTTAAATGGAAATAATAATATTGAAACAAACAAATGTAGAAGCTGGAAGATACCTCTGCAATGTAAGATGCAAAAAAAGAACTCAACATTAGTTATTCCTTACTACTGTTCTCATAAATATAAGGGGTATAATACATATTTGGGAATATGCTGTGCCACCAAAAGTATCCCTGGGTAAAGTGAGAAGGAAGAATCACAGCAGATTCACAAACCATTTAGACAGTGTGATAACTGTAACCTCTCCTAATTTTTCATTTGTCTCTTATCCAGTACTCTTTATCACTTAAATTCTGAAATTGATCATAGAGAATATCATTTCTGTAAATCCTCTACCTGATTATAAGCATCTTTTTCTGTACTTTTGTTTTCAAAAATCTCCTTTACACACTATCTTCTGTATTTGCATACTGTAAAATTTTACCTTGCTTACAGATTTTCTTAAATATATATTTTAGTGACCTTACGTACATCTCATATTTTCCCATTTCCATCTTAAATTATAAACACCCCCAGCTACAGTAGCCACAACTATGGCACTACCTCAGTACAGTCCCTGTAAATAACATAAATGCTAAGTGCGAATAGACACAATCTTCTTCGAAGAGATACTATATAAGGATTTCTTTCTTTCTTTCATATAAGAATTATGCCTTTTAAAAAGGTTATTCCCATGTAATATACACAGAAAATTTTTGCCTCTATTTTCAGTGTATCTTTTTCTTTCATTTATATTTTAGGTGCTTATTACTATAATGGAGAGTAGGTAATGGATCCACATAGAAATCTGTTCAGCTTCTATGTTCAGAATCTAAACAGATTCACACTGCAGTTTTGCCTTACCCCATGTAAGAAGTGTAACTACTATCACTTTCGTGACTTGGACGCAGTCATTTATAGTAATTCATATAAGATATTTTGGCAGAAAAGATGCTATATACTTTTTTTTTTACCATTTCAAAGACCTTCATTTATTCCTTCTCTGACACTCTTTATTCTTTATGTAGATCCAAGTTTCTGACCTATATCATTTTTCTTCTCACTGAAGACTTCTTTTAGCATTTCTTATAGGGCAAGTCTGGCAGCAATAAATTTCCCTCAGTTTTTGTTTGAGAAAGTCTTTATTACTCTTTCACTTTCAAAGGGTAACCTCTCTGGATATAGAATGCTATATTTATTTTTTTTTAATTTAAACACTAAAATATTCTAATCTATTCTTGCTTTCATGGTTTCAAATGAGAGATCTTCGTAATTCTTATACTTGTTCTTCTATAAGTAAGGTTCTAGCCATCTTTACCCATCCTTCCTCTTCTTTCAAGAGTTTTTATTTTCTCTGTTTTTCTACAGTTTGGATATTATATGCTTAGGTGTTTTTTTTTTTATAAAATTGTTTATTTTTTTTATTTTTGGCTGCGTGTGGGCTTTCTCTAGTTGTGGTGAGCGGGGGCTACTCTTCATTGTGGTGTGTGGGCTTCTCATTGCAGTGGCTTCTCTTGTTGCAGAGCATGGGCTCTAGGCACACGGGCTTCAGTAGTTGTGGCTCGCGGGCTTTAGGGCACAGGCTCAGCAGTTGTGGCACACAGGCTTAGCTGCTCCGCGGCATGTGGGATCTTCCCAGACCAGGGCTCGGGCCCGTGTCCCCTTCATTGGCAGGTGGATTCTTAACCACTGCACCACCAGGGAAGCCCTAGGTGTATTTCTTATTTATTTATTTATTTATTTATTTATTTATGGCTGTGTTGGGTCTTCGTTTCTGTGCGAGGGCTTTCTCTAGTTGCGGCAAGCGGGGGCCACTCTTCATCGCAGTGTGCGGGCCTCTCACTATCGCGGCCTCTCTTGTTGCGGAGCACAGGCTCCAAACGCGCAGGCTCAGTAATTGTGGCTCACGGGCCTAGTTGCTCCACGGCATGTGGGATCTTCCCAGACCAGGGCTCGAACCCGTGTCCCCTGCATTGGCAGGCGGATTCTCAACCACTGCGCCACCAGGGAAGCCCCCCTAGGTGTATTTTTGATGTTGTTGTCCTGCCTGGTGTTCCCAAAGCTTCCTGGATATGTGGTTTGTTAGGAAGTTCTCAGCCATTATTACTTCAATACCTTTTCTTTTCCATTCTGTCTTTCATCTACTATTATATTCCATTTACACATGTGAATACTTTAAAAAGCTTCCCACAGTTCTTGGGTGTTCTCTTCTGGTTTTCTCTTCATTCTTTTTCTCTTTGCATTTCATTTCGGAAGTGTTTATAGCTAATGTTTAAGCTCACTGTTTCATCTTTTGGCTGTGTACAATCTAGTGGCGAGCCCATCAAAGGCATTCTTCATTTCTATTACAGTAAAATAATCTCTAGCACTTCCTTTTAATTTTTAGGGTTTCCCACACCCTACCTGCATTATTTATCTGGTCTGACATATTGTCTATTTCCATTAGACTCCTTAGCATATTAATCATAGTTATTTTAAGCCCTATTTGATAGCTCTGAAATCTATGCCACATCTGAGTCTAGTTCTTAAGCACACTTTGTGCAGTCTGCGCTTTGTTTTGCCTTTTAGCACACCTTGTAATTTTTTTTAGAACTCAGAAATGTTGAGCAGGTATTAAAAAATTTAGTAAGTAGGACTTTGGTGTGAAGTTGTAAGTTAAGCTGGCAGAGAGATGGACTGTGTTTAATATTGCTATAGTTGTAGGCACCTGAGGCTTCTACTTCCTCTAATGTTATTGTTTTTGTCTCCCACGTTGACTCTGCGTTTGCTTAAGTATTCCTCCTTTGAGAGAGTCTGTGTCTTGCAGCTTTCAGCGGTCATTCGCTATTCAACTATAAGCCTGTTGGTGTGGTGGTAAAGATTGAGGAGCACAAGCATATTTCATATTACGTTTAAATCTCAGTCTTTTAGTGGGTCTGTCTCTCTGGACTGTCACTTCACAAGTGTTTCTTAACTTTCCCTCTTCTCCGTTTCAGGTGAGACCTGGAGAAGGACAGACGCCCTTTCCCACATGGGATAGGCTCTGGTAAAGTCTTCCCCACTGGACAGTAAGCTATTGTTACGGCAAATGTGCAATGATTACTCCTCTCCTTCCATTTCTGAATTCAGGACAGGATCTTTCTTTCATCAGGACTCTACTTGGTAGAGTACCTGGAGGTAAAAAAATAACAAAGCTGTGGAATGTCCCTAAAACTGTGGCTCCAGGAGTTTCTCAGTCACATTAGTTCGCATTCAACCTACAGCAATTCTTCAAAATGACCATTTAGTTACCCCGACCTGTTTATGGCACTGGCATGCTTTCACCAGGTAAGCAGTTCTCAACTGTGACTCCCTGGATTCTTCTGTCTCTCCAGCTTTCTGAGTCGTGGTTTGTCCTGAAACCTCTGTTCTCTGATGGATCCAAGACAAATTATTGATTTTCAGTTTGTTCAGTTTTTTCCTGTATGATTAGGAGTGACAATTTCCAAGCTCTTCTATGGCAAATTTGAACCTGGAGATTCCCTATATTCTTTTGAAAACTAGGATTTCTACATAAAATAATGTTTGAACTTAAACATATACAATATTTCTATATTTTAATCTGTATATAAAGAATAGTACTGCTATTCTACAAAAGCAATAAATTTTTGAATTTATGTCTATGACTGAAATAATTATTTAGTAATAACGTAGTAGTCATTTAGAAAAAAAACATGCAGTTATTTCATTCTCTCCATAAAACTTTTCAGAAGATTAAGACTCTTGGCTTTGAAATAGTATGCCTACATATGTGAAAAGTTATGTATTTTATGTAATGTTTGTAAGCTAAAGTTATAATGTTATAATCAAGTATCAACCTTAATTTATGTGGCAGGATAGGACTTCCCCCCCTTCCTCTCCAGCTCTTTTCAACCTTACCTCTTATATGCATAGGGTGAGTGTGTGCATGTGTACATGCCTCTGTGTGTGTGTGTGTGTGTGTGTGTATGCTTTAGCATAATGTAGCATCTATTAGGCCATGAGTAGTAATCAATACTATCATGAGAGTGCCTTCTTTCTTGCTTAAAGTAAGAATTGTCCCTGACTTCCCAGGACAGAGCCAGGAGCCGGTTTGGCACTTAGATATAAGTGGTTATTGGACCTCTTTGGCAAAAGCCAGAAGTAAGGGCTCTTAGGAGTCAGAACCTACAGAAAAGGCATCAAGGAAAAAGTGAGGGAAAAGAAGAAAGAAGAAACTCATCAGCATCCAAACAAGGGAACTAAAGCCAGGAAAAAATGCATATTCTGTCCAGCATCTAATGCCCAGTGTACCTGTGATTAGGCAAGAATAATGATGAGATTTTTAAGGAAAATATTTGTGCTAGAATACCATTTGAATTTGTAGCATGTAACAGCAAAGTAAAATTTATAGTGTTTACCATGTCTCAGAACTGTGAATATATATATCGACCAAGATGGCTTAACATTCTCCTCAGCTTGACTAAACTTTAGACAGGTTTCTTCCCGACTTCAGGGCCTTGACCTGCCTTTTCTTAGTGTATTTACTTTAGAAAACTTGCAAGTGTAAATTCTCTCTGCTCTTTTAAATGTAAACCTTCTCCTAGTTTCTTGCCTGTTTTATAACCCAGAAACATCTTTCTTCATAAAGAACCCTGGAGCCATCCCTTTAAAATGTAATGATTGAGGAAGATAGCACCCCATCTCCCATTCTCTGCAGGAGGGTAGGAGCCGAACTCCTATAAGGACCAAAGCCATTAAAAAATGGCCTAATCACATTGACCAACCACCCCCTTAACGCCTTCCAGTACTTTTTGACTGGTTCATCTCATTGCTTAAAAAGTCTCCCATCTTTTCTTGCAACAGAGCTGGGTTCAGTCTCTCTCCTCTATTGCAATAGTCTTGAATAAAGGTTTATTTTGCCTGTTTAAATTCATCTGGTGTGATTTTTCTTTGGCATTTTGAACTAGTTTTATATATCACTATCTCTAAAGGAAAAAATTTGATAGATAAAATAGATGGAAATCTCATAATTATAAAAATAAGTGTAATCATAGTGATACATACAGTATACTATGGAAACACAAAAGGAGAACACCAATAATTGGTATGAACAAAGAATGAAAGCTTTCTGGAGGAGAAATTAATGTCAAGTTTTAAAAGGTGAATATTAGAAACATGAAGAGTATGGCCATTCCAGCAGAGGAAAAAAGCATTAACAAAGAAATATGGGTATTATGTGTAGTCAGGAAATTAGAAGTTCATACTTATTTGAGATTCATACGCTAGATTAAAACGGATGTTAAATGGATCAGAGGCACATGTATAGGTGATGTGGAGAATACTTTTGAGGGGGAAGCATTAGAGACAAGGGGATTAGTCAAAAACTCCCAAGGAATAATATAAGCCTGAATTAGAAAAATGCCAGTTTGGATGGAAGTTTGTCGATAGATTCAGACAATATAGTAGAGATGAATCAGTGTATTGTGTTAATTTAATGAATTCGGTCAGTAACAAAAAAGAAGACAAAAACAAGGATGTTTCACTCTCCTTTTCTTTTCTTTCTCACGTTCTTTTATTACGTGACTGGTAAAAAGTCATGTTAAAGGGTTCTGACCTCTTTTTTTCCTGCGTGCTCTCCCAACATTTCGGTGGTCTTAAATATTACCTACAGGTAATAAAAAGCATGAAAGCTGAAATAAATGTGAAAGAAATTGAGTCACTGACAACAATTTTTAGATGAATGAGTGCCCGGATGAGGAATGATAAGCATTAGAATTATGACAGTGGAATCTGGATTAAACGAGCACATAAATCTAAAACCTGTTTTAAGAATAAAAATTGATAGCTTTTGGTGTTGGAGAAAAGACTAAAACATTTATTAGACAGCTAATTTGCCAGGTAAATCTTAAGTATATACTATCATAGCCAAAAGCAGGGCAGTTATTATTATAGTGACAGTAAAAGTTTGGTAAATGAGGGCCAATGAGTCACATACTTGAGTAGAATGCCCAGTGGTCCACATACTAACTGTGAAACTTTGGGTAGGCCACTTAATCTCTTTCATGCCAAAGGCTTTTTCCTCCACTCTATATTATATAATTTCCTTTTTCTATATCGCCAGAACTTCCTTTTCTGTTAATATGAGCTCTGGGCATAAAAAAAGAAGACGTGCACTTAAAAAATTTGACCTGGCAGCTTAAGTAATTTGCCCAAGGTCATTTAGTGAATCAGAGCAGATAAAGGGTAAGAAGCTATAATTCCTACTCCAATTTCCTGCCTGAACTATTAGATAGCTCCATCTGTTCTGATTTCATCATTAATATGAAGTCATAGTTCTGTCTCTTAATAGAAATGAACTGATCAACTGGCTAAAAGTGGAGTGTGAAAAAGAATTTCCATAGCTTTAAATGTATTATTATTTCTCACAAGAGCAACTTTGAAGGTGGTCCTCTTATATATTTAAGTAATTTAAAAAAGCCTTTATAATACCTGTCTTTAATTATACCTGTAACAAAAGAAAAAAAAAAACACAAAGTTCTCATTAACATGAGTACCAAACGAACCTTTTTATGCTAACCCTTAAGTTAAGCATTTGATATTTTGATAATATGTCATGGTAACATTTTGAAATGATGAAACGTTCATTAAAACCTGCTTAAGATAAAAGTAACACTACATTAATTTGATCCGTTTAATGTTAGCGCAATGCACAATGATACAGTGATAATGACTGCCCACCTTTCTTAAGTGTTAACCAGTATATTGTTATATAATAAATGAATCAGATAGCTCCTATAATGCCACTGATCATTATTTTTTTTTTTTTTTTTTTTTTTTTTTTTTTTTTTTTATTTATTTATGGCTGTGTTGGATCTTCGTTTCTGTGCGAGGGCTTTCTCTAGTTGCGGCGAGCGGGGGCCACTCTTCATCGCGGTGCGCGGGCCTCTCACTGTCGCGGCCTCTGTTGTTGCGGAGCACAGGCTCCAGATGCGCAGGCTCAGTAATTGTGGCTCACGGGCCCATTTGCTCCGCGGCATGTGGGATCTTCCCAGACCAGGGCTCGAACCCGTGTCCCCTGCATTGGCAGGCAGATTCTCCACCACTGCGCCACCAGGGAAGCCCGCCACTGATCATTATTAATTCAGTTAATTAAATATGTACTATACAAGTCATTAATAACTTGATAATTCACCTCTCTTGGATGTTATAAAATACATAAAATACAATAAAAGAGAAATTAAATTTATGCATTTAAATGTTTCATGTCTGTGATACTTATTTTCCACGACTAGGCAAAACAAATTTTCCTACTTTGCCTAGTGTGTTGGAATAGGATGTTTCTTAGATATTTTCAAGTTTTAAATATTTTATGAGAGTTTGCATTATTGACATTTGATAATTCAATCTTATTTATATAATACTAGTGTCAGACTTTTTTGACAATTCTGGTCAAATCTTGTTTCTATTGTGATATATTTAGGTCATCAAAACCAATTTCAGGGGCTTCCCTGGTGGCGCAGCGGTTGAGAATCTGCCTGCCAATGCAGGGGACGCGGGTTCGAGCCCTGGTCTGGGAAGATCCCACATGCCGCGGAGCAACTGGGCCCGTGCACCACAACTACTGGAGCTTGTGCCCGGCAACAAGAGAGGCCGCGGCAGTGAAAGGCCCGCGCACCGCGATGAAGAGTGGCCCCCGCTTGCCGCAACTGGAGAAAGCCCTCGCGTAGAAACGAAGACCCAACACAGCCATAAATAAATAAATAAATAAATAAATAAATTTTTTAAAAAAAGGATATCAAGATTCTTCCTTTAAAAAAAAGAAAAAAGAAAAAAAACCAATTTCAGTTCTATTTCTCCAAATTGTTTAAATACACTGATAATGTATTCCCCACATCATTATTTTATCTGTGAGTTGCCTGTAAATGCTATAAAAGTACAAGTGACATATGAATAAAAACTTTCAAAGAAAGCAAAACATAAGGATTTGCATTGTTTTCCAACAATGGACTTCAAAATACGCCAATGGAATTTTGTTCACATTCCAATTAACTTATTTTAATTCAACAAATATTTATTGAGTTACTTGCAATGTTCCAAGCACTGTTCTAGGTTTTTGGTGTTAATCAATTAATAAAACAGTAAAGATCTTATCCTCAACAAACTTAAAAACTTCGGGGTAAAATAGACTACAAACAACAAAGATTATAATCTCAATTGCTCTTTCACTGATAGAATGAACAAATAAATTGTCATATGTTATACAATAAAAATTATACAATAGTGCAAAGTAAAACACTACAGCTGCATGGAGCAACATGGATGAGTTTCCCAAAAATACTGTTGAAAGAAAGCACACACGCACACACATGCGCACACACACACACTACTGTATACAAAGTTCAAAACCTACAAAATTTAATCAAAGCATGAGAAATCAGGGTAATAATTTTTGCAGAAGAAAGTGAGAAGAACAATTGGAGAGGGCATGAGAGTACTTCTGGACTGCTTGCAATGCTTATTTCCTAACCTCAGTGGCAATTACACAGCTTGTGGCTTGTGATCATTCTTTGAGCTATACATGTATATTTGTGTACTATTTCTTACAGTAGTGTGCTTCCATAAGATGAATAAATAAGTAAGGAAATTGTGTATTTTGTTTGATGATCATAATAGCCGTGTAAAAGGAAAACGTGGCAATGAGGCTCAAAATGCCTATCTATGGTGAGTGATGATGAGAGGGGAAAACAGGTTGTGATATTAAATGGGATGAATAGGATAGACCTTATTAAGGATGTGAGATTTGAACAAAGACTGAGAAGGAGTGAGGTGGTTAACCACATATACACTGGAAGACAAAGTAGAGACAAACAAGAGGGAATACCTAGAGCAAAGACCATAAGATAATATTGTGCCTGGCAAGTTCGGGGGAGGGCAGCAAAACTGGTGTGGCTGGAGGGAAGTGAAGGAGGGGGAAAGTTTTCAGGGAAGATTTTGGAGATCTAAGTAGGGCCAGATCACATAGGGTCTTATACGTCAATTTCAGGATTCTGACTTACTGTAAATGAAATAAGAATCCATTACAGACTTTAAGAGGAGTGATGTATTCTGAGCTATGCTTTTAATGGCTTCCTCCAGCTTCTGTGTTTAGAATAAAATACAATGGAACAATGGTAGAAGACCAGAGACATTTTCAGAGGCTATTGCAGCAAACAAGGGAAGTGATGAAGAAGGCCTGGATCAGTTTGGTAGCTGTGAAGAAGTGAAAAGTAATTGGAAATAGTATATATTTTGAAAGCAGAGCCAGTAGGATTTCTTAGAAGATTGTAAGTAAGCATGAGAGAGAGGAAAGTGCTCAAAGATAAAAATATAGTTTGGGAACTGAGCTTATGAAGAGATGGAAAAGTTGTCACCTGAGATGGGGAAGGCTGTTGACAGAACATATTTGGTTGCAGGAAGATCAGGAATTCAGTTTGGGATAAGCTGAATTGATTTTGAGGTGCCTAATTAGACTTTCAAATGGGAATATCTACTAAGGAATTGGATATATGAATTAGGAGTTTGGTGGAGATGTAGGTCTAAGCTAGAGATTCAGGTCTTGCCGGTATCAGAAGTATGTAAAAAGCTGCTAATGGATCTAATAAAATGAAGACAAACAACAGACAATTCATGTTAGAATACACTGTGCCATAAGTTTTTATGGATGTGCTCATGTTATAATTACATCCTGCTCATGATCTTGGAAACTAAATATCTATTAGAGTAAATCCAAGTAAGATGTATTGACATATAGTATCAGAATATGTAGGGTAAGCTACATCTAGAGTTCAGAGCTCATGACTATGTGTCCTCTTGAGAACAGATAGCAGAACAAACATTGTGATTAATGTACTTCTATCATCCTTTTGACCTTTTGCTATAAATACATGTTTTCTTCTAAAATGCAATCCCAGTTTGTTTGCGAATAAGCCTCTTTGGATACTAGATCTAGCACTCATGTTGCAGATTACTAAATCTATCTCATGAACTCACCACTTGAACATGCTTAAAATGCAGGCCCTGTCTGCATGCGATGTCAGTCAAGAGCATGCTACTTTTTTATCAAAGTTGATTTCATGTTCCATATTTTTCAATATAGTATGAAATTGGTGTATATTTTATTGGTGTATAATTAATAAAAATCAGTACCAAATAGTGGGGAGAATATGCTAGCAGGTATACAAAATTCACCTTACATAGTTAGTGAAATCTGAGTAAAAGCTCTGGAGCCTGAATTGAAATGATAACTTGACCATATTCTTTAGAGTATTTATTAGATGATTGCTAAGTGATTTTGGGGGGTCTACTCCAAATCCACTACAGCAGAATTTTTAATGATGAGTTTGAAGATCTACACTTTTAACTAGTTCACCAAGTGATCATAAAGCATGATAGAATTTGAGAATGACCCTTCTAGAGATACCTATAATAGTGTGTTCACATGCAGTATAATTAATTAAATGGTACTCACGAAAATTAAACTTGAAATTAATCAGTCAGCTTTCTGTTTGTTCTAGTGTCACACTTGATGAGGCTCAACTGCTTCTTCATTAATGAATGGGTTAAACAAATTGTTACTCTGTGCTTGTTATGTGTGCGGCAGTGTTTCAGCCACAAATATAAAAGTGAACAAAAAAGACAAGTTTCCCTCCTTTATGGAAGTTACATTTTAATGATGGAGTAGAGAGTGGATAATAAATACATGCAAATATGACTAGATTTTGAGAGACAGTGATAAGAGTTAGGAAGAAACATGAAAAAATAAGAAGCCAGACCCTTTACTAGAAATATTTACTGTCAATAAAGTAAAATAAAATAAAATGCCAAAAAAATTACACATTATCTTGATCACACCAATCCAGAATCCTACCCTGATCTCCCAGACTTACTTCCAGCCTCAAGGAAAAGAAGATACATTTATGAAAGTGTGGATTAAGTGATAACTACATTAGCGAAAGCAGGGAAGTAAAAGAAAGAAACATTATTGTAAATATTGCACAAAGAACCAGATGATACAGCTCTTGTCCCAGAACCATGCCTTACATGCTTTGAGATTTTGGGTTGGTCTGTAAATGACTTTGAGCCTCATTTTCTTCGTCTAAAAAAATGGAATCAATACTTCCTGTACTGAAGCCAAAAACTCAGTTAAATAAAAGTAAGGCTGACTCTCTATAACTTAAATTCTGACTCAAGTCATCATACATCTGTTAGCTGGTAAGTATAAACTTAATATTAAATACTGAATAGTTCTCTTAGCCTTTTTATAATTTTCTGACTCTCTGCTTCCTTGTCTATCTTCTATGTTACATGGTCTTACCTAGGATTGATGAAATAAAAGTTCACACTTTAAGGTGAGACATGAAAAAGTTCATAAACCTTTTTCTCTGCCCTTTGGCCTCCTCCTTCCCCTCTAGTGTTCATTGTGCATCTGCTTTATGTGTTAACCAGACCTCCCCAGAGGCAGAAATACCTGCTCAACCATAAAGATCAATTTTTCTTCTTCCGATGCCAGCCATGTAATTCCTTAGAAGATAACATTCCTTTCTCAATCCTATAAGGGGTTTGGCACTTGCATTACCAAATACGTGACTAAGCCTCAGATAAAATTAACGATGATTTAGGCGACTTGAAATAGTTTGCCAAAAATATGGTTCTATAAGAGCAATCATTGTAATAGTGTAACTCTAGCTATGGGAAGAAGCAACAAGAGGGAACCATTTCCCTGGATCATAGCAGACTAGTAAGACAGGCAGTCCAGAGGCTTTTTGTCATTGTTAACAGGGGCTAGTCCAGTAATTGCACATTGAGTGGTCTATCAACAAAATGAAATCCTCGCCTGACCTGGGGATAAGCATTCCTAGCGCCGTGGGATTAATTGATCATGAAATGCCTCCCAAACCTTGGCTGAAATTAAGACCTGAAGGGAAGGGATTGTAAAATAAAGAATGTTGCCCATCATCCAGTTCTACAAGAATCAAGTCATTAGCCACTGCAGTGGCTGACATAAAAACACACCCTCAAAAGAATTCAAGGTAAAGAGCAGTATGAGCCAGTCTGTGCTCTGGCAAAACTGGTAAAACAGATCTTCAGATAGATATTTTCAAAAGAAAATTTTATAAACCCAGTTTCTTGTATCTTCCCACACTTAGAAAAGCACTAAAACTGTTAACTAAGATGTCTGTTCCTAGTGACTAGCAGCAACCTTATGCTGAGATATGTGCTCGAATGCACATATATACCCTTCAGCAAAACGACATGGACACTGGCCTCCCCCTTTATCTCTCCAAAAACAGCTCTCTGAGAGACTATCTCCTGGGTTATAATCCTCAGATTAGCTCAAATAAAATTTTCTGCTTCTTTCTTAGATTGACTATTGGTGATTGTTTTTTTTGAGAGGATATAGGAATCTTTGGATATGTGTAGTCATTTTCTGTTCAATGGGATTATATTTTAAGATGTCTATACTCCCTCCATGACCTTTCATTACCAGTATCTGTTCCCTTTGGCATCTAAAGAGATATTCATAGTCCCAGCATCAAATACAGTCTATTTTGTGCCATCTGTGATTTCATACTGGATCCTCTGGCTCTCTTTTAGAACATTTAGGCTCCTCTGTAAGGTTACTATAATGTTCTGTTTTCCCTAGACTGGATGGTTTATGCTGGCTTAATAAATAATCACGCACACTTCTATTCCCAGAAGTTTTCCAGTGTGAATGATAAATGTTGCCTTCTCATTTGAGTATTCTCCCTAATTTGAGCCACAGGAACTGGGAGCTTTTTCAGGCCTTCTCTGCCTAAATCTTTCTTGACACTGTCAACAACCCTACCTCCACAGGATGTTGGCACATGAGATTTTTCTACAAGTCTCCCCATTTCTCAGGGTATCAATGGCAAGTGAGATATGGGGCTGTTTATTCAAACCAAACCAAATAAAGCAGCCCTTTATTCAAACCAAACCCTACCTGGGTTTTTACTGTTTCCCACTGCCTGAGGAGGGAGTGTCTGATAGGTCTGAACCAATTTCTGAATTCATGTCAGCCAATAATTAATTGCTTTCCCCTATCTTTCTAGTTTTGCTTGGTAAAGAAATGGGGAAATTGGCTTTTCAAAAAAAAAAAAAGTTACAGTGGCAGAAGCCCTAAGCCTTGATTCCTTTAGGATTTTGCTTTTGATATGCAAAAACAGGCTTTCTAAAGTCCAAAACCTTTTCTCTCTCTTAAAAAGATTTGTCCTTGCAAATCAAAACCCTGCTTTTCAAGGCTATTTAGATACTTAGAAGTGTGTAATTTCACTCTATTCTCTGTATCCTGCTACATAATTCCCTATCTGAGGCAATAGCCCCAGACACCTTAGCCTGAAGGAATAGTTTTACAGGGACCAAAGCAACAGAATAAAAAGAAACACACAGAGTCCTATACATCGCGTTGTGTATGTGTGTATTTTTTTTCTTTTCCTAACGTATCAGATGAAGATCAAGTTAAATAATGTATCTGAAAAGGTAGTCTACATAAAACTGGTCATGAGGTGATTAAACAACAGATCCAGAGCCAACGTTATTGAGGAAAGGTTACTTAATTTATTAGAAAGGACATGCTGTGGCGCTAGGTAAGAACCGGGTAATTATTTTCAGCTCTAAGCTAAATAAAAACTTGCTTCCAGCCCAAAGGATTAAAAATATTGCTCACACACTCATAAAAAGCAGAAAGCAAGTTGTGGATGTAAGAATGCAGCTGGCAGATAAAATTCTGTCAATCACAGTGATTCAGAATGTTCAGGTTAGAGACAGAGGCTAAGAGATACAACTTCACCATTAAATAGTCAAACAGGAAGCCAGCATTTTGCAGACTATATTGGAAGGAAGCAAAGCTGTCCGTAGAAGACAACTGAAAAAAACGTGTTTTAAAGACTGTACTTTGACCCACTGCATAAAGCAAGGACTGAGACCCCTGAGGCAGACATCCAGCCTAGATAGCAAAGCTCAAGAACTTTACTTGAATCTTCACAAAAGGACAAATTAGAAAATAAATTATTCAGATAATTACACCAGATCATTAGGAGGAAAATTGGAGCATGGTACCAGAACCTACTGAATGTCTTTTTCATTAAAAAAAATAGATATATTTAAAAATGTGTGTTTCTCATTTCAAATAGTTCAGTCATTTCAATAAATTATTTTGCAATTTTTATAAAAATTTAAAATTTGCAGTTAATATTGTGCATAGATATTTGAGTGAAGGGATTTTGTCTGGCTCTAATAATAAAGACTTTTTTCACCTAACATAGGCTAAGTCCATTAATTAGAACTTGATATCTAAAGCAGATTTTATACTTTCTGTGCTATACTCCTGTAAATATAAAGTATTAAATAAAGAAATAATAATACAATAGTATAAAATGATAATCACGTTAAGAGATCTCAATATGGCCCGATTAACGTAATATAATAAATTTTACTTCAAATTCCCACTTCATGGAGTCCCTTCCAGAACTGTTAGATGGCACAAACCTTATTAGAGAAAAATCCATGAAACGCATGACAGTGGGGAATCCTTCTTTCTTCCATCCACAGCCCCTGCCTTTTGAGCATCCTTCTATGATGAAGCTCTGAATAAACTACCCTTCTTCTTGAACCCTCGACCTCACATCCTTTAAGTGGATAAGGTATTAGTGCATCAATATTTTATTGAAATCCTATAATAAGTAACACATGCATTACATTTCTAGGATAAGAAAAAGACCATTTTAGTAACAGGAATTAGCACTCTATTGAGTAGGAGATGACATTTGACTCCATGGGTCATTCTTCGTAAGTCAAAATTCATTTAGTAATAGTAAAGCAGAAGAATGTGGGTAAGAGATCAATAAATAATGTATTCTATTCTGGCTCTAGGAGACAAAAATAGGATTAAATCAATCATAATGAAGTTTGTGTTTATAACATATTCTAATTTATTTTTAAAAAGCAATACCTGAAATGTTAATGGTACGTAGGGCGGCAGGGGAGCTCAAGAGGTGATGTGTCTTCACTGGGTATGACTTTGCATATCTAAGACTGCAGATGGCAGAGGTGATGTTATTTTTTAAAACTAGGGGCTTTGCAATGGTCAATAATTCTGTAAACGTCATCCAGGAATACTATCCTCCTTGTCCTTTACAGCAAATATTATTCAGTTTTCAGGAAAGATCTCAAGTCCTAGTTCCTTCAAGACATTTGATTTGTTTTGTCTCTTCTGACCTCTAGTGATCACTTTGTTCTTTAAGCTCTTACATTTAAAGACCAGACCATTTGCTCTTTGTTTTTACCTTGTAAATTTTTTGGCCTTAATAGCATAATATAAGTTTGCATTCTCACCTACATAACCATAAGCATTATGAACTCAGTGAATATGTCTTACATTTCCTTTTATCCTACAAAATACCCTAGACAATGAGTGTTCCATAGAAGTTGCACAATAAATATGTAATAGAAATGACTGGACTGTACGAAACAAGCTATGTGTGACTAGAAGTTAGGAGAACATTGGATTACAAGGCATGGCTTCTCAGATGCCGCTGGCAATGTTTTTTTACCTTTCTGGGCAAGATAACTGTCTCCTTAATCGGCATTAATATAAGAAATAGCCCTAGATCTACCTTGTCAATAACATCATTTCTTTGATGACACAGCTCAAACACATCTCACTGTAAGAATCCTCTTGAAGTATATTAATTCAGGAACGCTGCAACTTCATAAGTAGCAATATGAGGAGCAACCACCTATGGAGTGCCAGGTTTTGTACCAGGTGTGAGGCATTCAAAGTGGTATCCAAAAAGGGCATTTTTCATACCTAATGATTATTACAGTTTACTGAGGAACAAATATATTAAATAATTGCTGAGTGAAATGTATATATGTTAAGTGAAAAATATCAGTGGACCTATTTCATAATTTTTGGTCTAAGAATATCTCTATGAGAAAGCAATATTTAAACTCTGGCTTGAAGAAATAAATGGAGCTAGGCAAAAAAAGGGAAAAGAAAAATAATATGCAAAGAAAGGAAAAGATTATGCCTGTTTTAGAGTAAATGAAAGGTGGACCGAAGCTTAGTGCAAAGGAGGAAGGCATGAGCAAAGGTTGACATATAACTATTCCTAACCCATGTTGTTTGTTGAAAGCCCACCATATTTCAGGCACTCTGCTAGGTGTTGGAAAAACAATAGTGAAACTTATCATGTCTTACCTGACAAGGTTTTTTGTTCTGAGTTTATACTGTAGTAGTAGAGACAAATATCAACCAAATGATTGACTGGAGAGTAACTGAGTTGGATTCTTTTCAAAATTGGAACAGATAACTATAAAGATAAATGTTATGACTCATTTTAAGTATAGGACAAAGATTATGTCTATACTAGTAATACGCGAGGATGCAACAAAAGAGTTGTCTTAAATTGGGAAGTCAGTAAAAGTTTCCCTGAGAGAAATTCTTAAACTGAGATTGAAACTAAAAATGAGAGCTGGTATGAAAAGGGGAATATAGAGGAAAGAGAACATGCAAGCATATGGAGGGAGCATAATATTTCCAAGAAATCAATATTAGGTCAATATTGTGTAGCAATACACAAACAAGATAGAGAATGCCTCAGGAGCCAGACTATGCAATATATTCCAGACCATGTGAAAGATTTATATATGTGAAATATATATATATATATATATTTATATAATTTATATATATTATGTAATCCTATTACAGGGCAGCCATTGGAGTATTTTAAGCAGGAGCAATGACATGATCAAACTTGCATTTTGAAAAGATCATTAGAACTTTCTATGACAAGCAGATAGGAAAAAGTGCTCTGAGGGAACTGGCGCTTTACCACCACAGTGGCACAAAAAGACAAGAGGGAAAAAATGTGACCAAAATAACATATTTTATATAAAGTCTGCCTGAGCTAAAGAAGGATCTGAGGGAGACTAGTTTTAGAAGTGAGGTGGGTCTCAAAGAGGAAGCTCTGTCATTGGCTTCCCCTGCCCCAGCAATTCAATGAGCAAGGGATTGGTTCTGCTTTTAAAATTCAGGACTAGAATGGGAACTCAGTCACCTTTAAAAATGGGGATAATTTTAAGGCAACTGCACAAGGGTACTTCTTTACCATTGCACATAGGAAAACAGAACATGTCCCAGTATCACGGAAGTTCAAGCAACATTGGCAGTTTAAGAAAATAGAGAGACTCACTCCTAAGTGACAAGTCCCAGGGGGAGAAACAGAAATACACATAGGCTTGGAAGAAAACCATATAAAGGGTATACATGCTTAGCTTCTTGAAAGATGAGAGAGAAGGGCTGGTGAATGATCATAGACCAGATGCTTCACCCTGATAATATGTGGATGCTCCCAGAATGTAGTATCCATTCTCTGAGCAAGGAAATCCTGAATAGCAAAAGAAATTTAGAGAAGGTTTCTACTTTTTTCCACAACTGAAAACATGGTTGAAATATTATAACTATTGTCTGTAACTGTGTCAGCCTAAGGGGATGTATAGCATTTTCATATTAACAAATATTTTTTTCCAGTGACTTCCTATCACAGGTAACCTTTCACCCTTCAGGCAGCAGTGAGGACTTTCTTCAAACAGAAAAGTGATGTCACTCTTGAAGAATTTAAGAGTGGATTTATTTTAAGAACTAATTATCTACAGAGGGGAAGGTATGCAGGAACCCCAAGTGGTAGTGCAGTAACCTGTAGTTTAGTTTCAGGTTTGCAGGTAAGCATAGCACACCAAGTCAAAAGCACAGAGGATGGGTGCACTTCCTGGGATCTGGAAGGAGGTTTGTGTGGGGAGTTTGTGGCCTTGAGAGAAGCAGTGTCTTAGGCCACAGCTCGCTCCACTCCAGACAACCCTGCAGGGAGAGAGCTAGGGGGAAATACCCTGATCTCATGCCTTTTCCCTCTACCCTTCTGCTGCAACTCCCCTTTGCGGAGTCCAACAGGAAAGCAGAGGGCATGGGAAACAGTACACATGTTAGCTAGAGGCCATCCTTCTGGACAAAGCTGGGTGAGGAATTTGGGGAAATGTTCTACAGGGGCAAACTCATAGGCATACTCTGCCTTGCTTATCTCTTGAGGGGCAAAGGAAGAGATCTAGCACAAACTGCCTTCAGTGGATGGTTGATAGAGCATGTATGCCAAGAATCTTAACTTTTAGATCTCTAAATAGGAATTTTTGAAGCTTTGTGCAGAAACAAGTTGAGAGAAAACAAAATCTGGCTTTGAATGCCAAAGTGATGTTTATGCCATAAACAACAGATATGGGAAGAATGTTTGCCAATATGAGATAATTTTCACATTCTAGACTTGATAAAGCATCTATGTGCTAGGGATGATAAACCGGATTTGACACCATGATGACAGGTCCTGTGCCTTACACATCTTAACAACCATTGTGCAGTAATACTGGAGCACCTTTTTAATCTCAGGGATCTGTGAGTACCTGCCACTAGTGCTGCCCTTTGGAAGTGGAACTCTCAGAGGGTGGTTATTGTCATAGGTATCACTGTGAGGGGGCAGGAGAATAGAGCGAGATGCATCTGAAATTGGCCAGGGAGGGCATGATGACAGCCTGAGGCCCTTGAGGCTTGACAAAGACATAGAGGAGCAGTAAAAATATTTCATGTTGCCCCAAAGAATAAGCCAAACAGCTGGATAAGAAAACTACCAGCCTAAAAGGGGTTTTGTGATCATGATAAGGCCACTGTAGCCTAAGATATTAGAGTAGACCCTATGAACAAGAGGCCAGATGAAGATGCAATGAACTCAGTGACACATCTCCACCCCCACAGCCGCTCCCATCCCAGTGGAGAAATGTCAACAGCTAAGAAGCAGAAATGATGAAGTCCAAAAGTCACAATGAATGATTGTATATACTAGGAGATATTTGTGCAGGAGAGTTTAAGAACCATCCAAGTTTCCTATTAGCCTCAGAATTTAGAATCAGTTTAATGAATAAAAGAGAGGGAAGGAAGAAATTTAGAATTTGACTACGTTACATGCAATGAATAAGAAATAAAAATATGGATGAGTTCTACCTGAAAATGACTGAATTAAGTTTTCTGCTTTGACCCTCACCTCAATTCCCACCCCCCTAATTATACTCTAGGCAGTTATAGGAAAATGAAGAAAGCTGTGTTTTTGTACCCCTAAGTTTGTGGCTGGTAAAATAACACGTTAGCAATTGGATTTGAAGGCATCCATGGGTGGACCATGGGCTTTGTGGCAGGTTGGGTTCCCTGGGAAGCAGACTTTGAGATAAACATGTGTGCAGAGATTTTACTAGAGGTTTGCTTTGATATCAGCATCTGTGGAAAGGAAGAAAAGGAAGTAGGACTGAACAGAGGAAATTGAGCCCTCTCCTCCCTGGCCTCTGACCAGCCAAAGAGTCACTCATCACCGTCTATGAATTCATTACCTTGGGGCACTTCTCTTCCCATACAATGTGGATGATGAAATGTACCACCCAAAGCTCTGCCCATAACGTAATCACCATTCCTTTTCAGCTGACCCATCTGTAAACCAATCTCAGGCATTTTTTTCCACTGTAATTAAGTTATGATATCCCTCATACAGACATTGGTATCAGCTAAAGAAGAGGCTCTGATTCAACAATGGTAGATGATGTGAGATTCTGGGCCAAGTATTTACGTAGCTGACTTATGCCACCCGAACCTGCTCATGCTTGATCCTATATGTACAAATTCCAGGTTACTAGATAGATTGTTGCTGGTCCTGCCCAAGTTTTAAGACAAATCCAGCTCATAGTAAGCCATTTTGACTGCATGATGACTTTAGATTTCATTAGTAGTCATTCTCAGGACCTAGAAACACACGAGGGTTTTTTTAAGGTCTATAATATTGCACTGTAGATGGCATAGGCTTGCTCCATAAATCTGGGTCTGTTTTAGATATTCCCATTGGGCTTGTAAGAAAAGCCACAGGCTCTTCTAATACCTTCTAATACCACAAGGTCTGCTGGGCTATATGACACAAGAAGCAATGCTGCTTGTGGTGCAGTATGAATGTACTGCAGAGTTTTTTCTTCTGTGATCCCCACTAACTGACAGCCTTTTTTCTCACCTAGTATATAGGTCCAAACAGTATTTCCAGCCATGGTATATGCTGGCCAGAACCCAGAGAAGCCTAGAAGGCATTGTGCTTTCTTCTCTGTGGCTGGAAGTACCAGATGCAATTAGAATCCAGACATTAGAAAGCAGGCATCCCTGCATGCCTCAGAGCAATTTTAATATGTTGCAGAGGTCTGAATTTTCATGGAGTTTTTCACTCTCTGTAGCACACATTCTTACCAAGGACCCCAGTATACGTTTCATTTATAGTTTATCCAGTCTAATGGCATGATGTCATTAGTATGATGGAACAATGAGACATTCTTTGAGATGTTCAGCAGGTCCTGGTTCAAACCATATAATGACAGAGAGCAGGAGAGTTAACAGTTTTGGGGAAAGACTGCAACTGTATACTGATTTCTAGTCTGAGTAAATCTGAGCTGTTTCTGACAATTATACTTTCACCTTATCAATGGTCACATAATAGGTACTCGAAGACATTTTGATCAGTTTTAACAAAGATTCTTTATCTGGTACAAAAGCTCCGATTGGGGTTACTATTTCATTGATTTTACAATAGTTCACTATAATACCCTAGGATCCATCTGGTTTTTGCATACACCACCTTCTGGTTTTTGCGTGGATCAACCGGGTACATTAAATGGATATACGATGAGGATTATTACCTTTGCACTCTTTAGGTCTCTAAGTGTGGCACTGATTTTTGTCATAACCCCCAAGGGTACAATATTGTTTTGATTTACCGTCTTGGCTGGTGGGAATTTGGGGAGACAATTTCAGAGGCTTCTACTTGGCCTTCCCCGATTCAATATCTTTTATCTCATAGAACAGGAAACCAACACGCTATTTGTGCCAACAAACACCAAGTATGAGTTTCCCATTAGTCAGGGACTGTGCAAATAATCAGTATGGGTCTAAAGGCTTTATTTATTACTTGGTTTTATTATGCATTCCTTTTAATAGTAAACCATGATGACATTTCAAATCTTAGAGAATCAATTTGAAGTCAGACCTGTGGCCAAGAGTCCTTGAAATATTTGGGTTGTCTCCTTTCCTATCATACAAGTACTCACTTATATGGTCACAGGTTCTTTGGAGTAAACTTGGGGAAATAACTGCCATGGTCACTTCCCATGGTGTTATAGAGAGAGAGTGTTCCTTCCTGGGGACCTTTCCTTCAAGCAATGTGTTCTGGATCTGAAAACTTTCTCAAGACCAGAAACTGGGCAAGAGATATAAGACTGTCTTCATCTCCCTAATCATTTATCTTTAATTCATTTTGAATTATACATTAAGTAATGCTTGTATAGGCTAATCTCTTTAGACCCTAGAAATGCCATGTTCTATTCATCATCTTCATAACTCTCTCTGTCAGTCACTCCTACTTGGCCTCTGTCTGATCTTGCCACTGTATGTGACAATTGCGTGCTCCTGTCTTTTAACAGTTAAGTGCTGTCACCTGGCCAATGTGGTTTTGGAATCCTGTTATCCCCATCAGTATCAGTGAGCCCAGTATTGTAAAGACATCCCTTTACTGCCAGCCCTGGCCTAGAGGGAAGCAACTCATGAGTATCTTAGTGAATCTCACTAGCAGATTCCTAACTGGTTTGGTAAATGGTGTATCCACTGTGTCCTCCCTGGACCACAGTTCTCTGGTTGGTTTTTCCAGCTGTACTAAATATCCATCCTAGCATGACTGAGTCTTTTATATCTGTCTGACATGCAAATATGTCATTTTTATCTTACTTGGTGTAAACCTCTATTTTTCCATGTTTCTAGTAATCATCCTAGAAACTTGTTTACACCATCCATGAGATAATATAAAACTATATTTAGTGTTGGGAGTCAGAGGCTCAAAAGTTAAGTAGAAAATGCATATTCGAATCACTATAAAAAACATTTTTTGAAAGTATAAGTTTTAAAATTTTACTTATGGACAATAAATTCAAACCTTCTAAAAAAGTTGCTTGCAGAATTAACAGTTGATAGCTAACAGAATAATCTTGTTTCTAGATATAGGAGAAAGAGGAAGATATGCAAGTGGTTGGTAAATACTACTGATGGATAAAGGGAAGGCAAATTATGTAACTGATGCAGCCAATATATCATTTCTGGGATAAACCTTATCTTTACATTTTCTTTCTTCTTCCTTCCTCCTTCTCCCTTCCTTCCTTCCTTCCTTTTCCTTCTTCCTTCCTTCTTCCCTTTCTTTCTTTCTTTTTTCTTGCTTTCTTGCTTTCCCCTAATTTTTTTTAACATATAACAGAAACCCTGTGAAGCTCCATTAAATACTGTGATGTGGAAATACAAAATCTTCAGTATTCTGAAGTTCTGAGTCAAGAACTTAAAGGATCCAGGCAGTATATTTGGGCAAGTTTTAACTTAGAAATAGGAAGGTGATTACAAGAATTAACCAGCTGGTTAAGTGGTTGGTATCAAAGATTTGAATTTCATATTTTTCACTGTGAATTGTGATGCCAAGATGATAAATGGATGCCAATAGTTCAAGTGCATTTCATGGAGATGGGAAAATAGCAGTTATTAGGAGCCTCAGAACTATAGCTATAATTATAATAATAATAGCTAATATATTAGCATTTATTAATGTTTGCTATGCTAAAACTTTAAATATATTATTCATTTAACATATATCTTGCCACAATATAGAAGTACTGCAAAAATCCATGTTTTATTGAGGAATAATGAAATCACAGAGGTGATTTCTAAGTTGACAAAGGACACTGTATAAATGGAAGATTAGATTCACACATAAGCATAACTGACTTAAAAGCCAGGATTCTCAACCAGTGGTTCTCCACTTATGTGGAGTGGCATGGCATACTGGTGACATGCAGGATTGTCACATGTATGCAACCAAGACCTCATCCACATAAAATATTAATTTCTGAACAACACAATGTATATATTATTACACAAGTATCTGTCAGGCAGATTTTGAGCTGAGCAAGATAAGCAGTGCTTGGTAGAATGAAGTATAACATGCAGTAAGATTTAAAATAAGTGGCATAATATCAGGTTGTTGAAAAACCATCTATTTATGGAGGCCAAAGTTTGATTTATGAATATATAATACAATAAGGTCAAAGAAATAAACACTGAAATTCATATAGCAAGAGTGAGTAATATCGTAACAGTGGTTGCACACATACACACACACAAACATGGTGAGATTTTGCTACACTGTAGGAATGTTATGTTATAATCATTACTGACCTAGCTAGTGATTCCTTCTAGTATATTGTCCAAAATCAGAGTATTTGAAAATATAGCATGAACTAAAAATATTTGGAAAACAACAAGATAGTTTTGCCAATATTCTGATTTTCCAAACCTGATCCAAAGAATTATAGAGAAATTATAGGGAAAGACAAGAAAAGATCAAGAAAAAAGAAATCTACAAAATCACACAAAAATAAGAAAAATATTCAATTCAACACACAAAAATTCTGTAAAAGTATAGGCACTCAGTGATTTTTAGGTGAAAAATACTTAAAAGGGGTTCATGAATAATACTAAGTTCTCTATATACTACCTTAGAACATAATGACTACAAATGTAAATTGAAATGAATCTCAACACAAACAGATGAATAAAATTTAGGAGATATCATTGAGATTTGAAGAGATAAATTGGCAAAGGAATCATGTGGTTTGTTTAAGAAACACACACACGCGCATGACAATAGGAAAGCAGGGTTGTTGAAATGCCTGGAGTTGAATATGTGATAAAGACAACCATCCACATATATAATATAGATGTATGGTGAGAATTATTTAGGTGAAAACGAAAAGGAAGTGATAAATGGAATTAGAAGGATACCTCTGGGTTCAGTTCTCACCTCAACTTCCATGACTCAGTAACTGTTTTTGTTATAGCAAAACATTGTTTGCCCTAATAAGCATGGTCATGTCTTAAAATGAAGAAGTGGTTCTGTTTGTGTTGTTGTTGCTAAAAATATTTAATTCTAACACTATTGGCAATGCGGAAGCATAAAAACTCTGAGAGAAACAGAAAATATTTCTACACAAGCAAAAATATTTGATCAGTTAGAAATTTAGGCATAGTCAAACATGATCCTAGACACCTATTTACTTTAAAAATTTGACTGACTAGCAAGACAAAATAGTAACTGAACTCTCCCCATTGATAAGAAATTAGAATCTTTACAGGAACAAAATTCAGAGATAACTGCAATTTATCATTTTAAGCAATAAAACATTGACTTTTATTTACTTTATTCACTTAAATATATTCATACACGTCTCTGACATATTTAAGCCATTATTTTATTTAACATTTTTTGCGCACTCAGTATTATACTGACTATTAACATACTGTTGGTAAATACTGTTGAGAATACAGGTTGCTTTCTGATTTAAGAGTTACTAAAATAAAACTATGGCAATGCCTCATTTTTGAAGAATTCCTTAAAAGTTATTTTTGAAAGAGGACTATTTTACATTGAAGAATTTAAAGGGTTTTTTTTCTAATTATAATCATTTAATTACTTTTTACACTTATAACTTAATTATAAACTATATAATTAAATAATTTCAGGGTGTTTAACTGAGTTCAGTATGTAACAAAAAAAGATTTATCCAACATTCAAGCAATCCATTTGCTTTGTTCCACATATTGTTGTAAGTCTGTGGAGATATATACACATATATATACATGATTTGTCCCTTCTTTCATGGAGCTAACATTCTAGTGAGGAAAGGCAGACAATGAACAAGCAAATGAAGACACTATATAGGGGGCGATAAAATTATGGATACATAATGAAGGAAGGCGACAGAGAAAGAGGATAGGAGTCATGGGTGACTTTTCTATGAGGGCATTTTGAGCAGAGACCTTCAGAAAGAGGGAAAAATCTTGCACATATATTTGGTGGAAAATTCTAGGTAGAGGGAAGAGTAAAAGAAAAGCCTTAGGTGTAGTCATGTCCTGGGACTAATGTCGGAAAAGTATGGATGTAAGTATGGTGGGATTGAGCTTTGAAATTAATAATATAAATGAGTCAAAAAATACATACTCTTATTCCATATGAATATTATATATAAATATCATATATATGTTTATTATCCAAACTTACTTTTGCGTATAGTCATATGACAAAGATGATTAACTAGTACTTGAAGGATGTTGTAAAATTTTAATATGTGAACTTAAAAATCCTGAGAAATAGATACTTTCAGTCTTAAGAAAATATGGAGAACCACTTCTACAATTCCAAGAATTCCGACCAACAGCAAAAAAGGAACTGAGACACAATGACCAGTATTAAAATGTCCTTTACTATTATAGCCTTGGCATGTCTCACATGGACTGTTCTTCTTATAGTGGGGATTGGAAATGTCTTCTTTTCCTTTGAGATAGAGAAACTCATGATATATGGATTTCAGAAACTATTTCACAGAGTCATTCGCTTCCATTTATTTCAAATACCACTTCCTCGAGAGTAATAAATATGCAACTGCCCGTAGACACAATGAAGTATTTAATCTTGAGCAAAAGGTTGTTGAGGTGTTAAACATGAAAGCCACAGAAAGTGTTTCTCTGCTCTGAGGAAAATAAAATTCTATTCTGGATATTTGTGTCCAAAAATGAACAAGGAGATTAAGGCCAAATGTGGACTTAGGAAGATTAAATGAATTTATTGTATCCTGTAATTTTTCTTTTTAAAGCTGACCCTGTAAAACGAAATTCAATATTTTTCAGAAAGGAAATTGGTTGGAAGAAATAGATACAGAGCAATATAACTTTACAAATGCTAGTATTCACATGAATCTTAAAATTAGAAGTTAAAAGTGGGATAAAATTTGAATAATATGAATATTAGGGGAGCAGATAGTCTTTTTCACTTCATTCCCTGGTGTTCTGCCCAAATGAAGATAGCCAAATTCAATAAAAGTCTAAAAGAAAAATTATCTACATATGGGAAGGTAAATTTTCTTCCCTCCTTTTGTTTTGCTTTGTACTCTTTAAATCCCCAACTCAACTCAGTGACAAAGTCCATCAGAAAAAAACAATTATAGGGAGCATATTAGAGAACATTTACCTGAACAACGACCAATGAAAATCATAAGAGAAACTTGCTCTGAGAAATACACTGTTATAAACTGTTTAATCATTCACTATGAGAAATAAGGGATTACTAGATTCCTTATATTCATTGGCAATGTGCTTTTAAAAATACAATATTGAAATACCAGCAAATAGGAGACATGATGAAACTAAAGGCATATAGGACTAATGAAAAAGAGCCCTTTCTATGCTTATGTAGGCTAGTTCCATACCATAAAGAAAATACATTATAATTTCTTTAAAATTATATTCTGAGCATGCTAATATACACACAATATTAGGACAGCTGAAGTTATTAATAACTCCATTTTATAAAAATTGGAAATCATAATCATTAATAATTATGGTCAAATAAAACATCTTATGATTCACAATTCAATGGCTTGGGGAGGGACTAGCAAAGCTCAATAAGGTCTAACAGGGTTGCTTTCTAACTAGAAAGAAGCTTTATCTGTCACCTGTATACAAGCTGAACAATTTGTACATGCTCTGGACTCTTCTATTAGCAAAAAATCACCTTGAGGTGTTTATATTATATTATAGATTTTGTTTAGTGAAGCTTTCTATAAAGTATGTAGAAAGAGTAAATATTTTAGATTTTGCAGGCTCTATGGTCTCTGTCTCAGCTACTCAACTCTGCTAATACGGTGAGAAGGCACTCCTAGACAATACATAAATGAGTAAGGTGTTCAATAAATAAATGAATAAATGCGTTCAAATTAAACTTTATTTACAAACATAGGCAGTGGGCCAGATTTAACCTGAAAACCACCATTGGCCAATTCCTGTTCTGAATAAATCTATAAAACTTTGTCAAAAAATTTAATACAGGATACATAAATAGCAACTATCAACTGAATTATATATAAAATAAGTAGTCAAGTAATAAAATTTGTTTCTCTTTTGATACTTGAAATAATTGACTGTCAGGATAAATTTACCAGGTATATTCTATCTCACTAGAAATACATAGTGAGATATATTCTGTCTCACTAGAAAAACTAAACTTCAGTAAGCAATTAGAATATCAGTATAATGAGTCTTTCTGAGTTAGTAAAATTGGCGGGGGGTTCCACTTCTGGTATGTCTGGGGAAGTTCCTGCTAGACCTATCTTCACACAGATCACTCTGAACAAAATACGAAGGCACTGGAGTGTGAACAAATACAGCAGATTAAGGAGAGGAGTCAAATATCAAAAAAAGGAAATGGCTTGGACTAGCTTTACTGTTGTTATGCTGGCTTTAAGTTTTAAGGAAGATCTCTGTGGCACAAAAATGGAAAGTGTAGTACAGAACTATATATGAAATGGAGAAACAACAAGGAACTGCTGTATATCACAGGGAACTATATTCAATATCTTGTAACAGCCTATAATGGAAAGCAATCTGAAAAATAATATATATCTGTATGTATAACCGAATCACTTTGTTAAACACCTGAAACATTGTAAGTCAACTATACTTTAAAAAATGTGCAGTATTTTCAGCCTGAAAAAGCAGAAGACAGAGTCTGGGGCAATGACAGTGGTTATAAAATGAAGGATGAAGCTGAGAGAAGAGAGATCCAAAGTGAAGGAGCCCCAAACTCTATATATAAACTCTGCTGTATCTCTGACTTAGTATGAACTGCACATGCTAGAGACAGACTTCAGCTAGAGAGAAAAGACCTAACCTGGGATTTGTTAGTTGCCTAAGAGAGAGTTTGCATTTTCATTATAACGAAGTTAAATGCCTACTAAACCATACAAACCAAAAAGTCAACAATTTTTGGACTAATGTCACTTTCACAATGTTCAGGATATAACCAATTACTCTACATACAAAGAACTAAGAATGTGTGACATGTTCCGTAAAAATAATGATTGATTTATGGAACAACCAAGCAAAAAACTGATAAGATATGGATGATGATAAGATTTGGATGATTAGAATAGCACCACTAATTACCTATTTTGATTTTTATACAACACTACCCCAACAGCAACAGCAAAACAAATCCCAAGGAAATAATGAATTTAAGTGCAGAAATCAATAAAATAGAAAACAGACCTCTAGCAGAATAGCTCAACAGAGAAAATTTCCTTCATTAAATGTTGCAAAGATTAACAAAATTTATAAACGTCTAAGCTGATTGATCAAGAAAAGATGTTAAGAACACAAATTATGGCTATTAATAATTAAAGGGTGGTTATCAGTACAGGTACATACAGAATAAGAGGTTATGAACAATTTTCTGCCAACAACTTCAATAATTTAGATCAAATGGACAATTTTCTTGAAAAATGTAACTTACTGAAACACACAGGAAACAAAGGACAAAATTTGAATAACTGTATGTCTAGTGAGTAAACTGAACCCATTTTCATAAACTTTCCAATAAGAAAACTCCAAAACCAGATAATATCACCGTAAATTCTTTCAAACATTTAAAGAAGAAATAATATCAATCTTGCACAAGTTCTTTCACAATATAGAGGAGAAGGGAACAATTTCAAAATTTAAAAAAATTAAAATAAAATAATTACTAGAGACTGATATAGTACCCCTATAAACCTATAGACAAGCTTAACTAACAGTATTTTAGAAAATCAAATCCAGCATTATAAAAGTGTAATGTATCATAGCCAATAGATTTTGTCACAGGAATGTAAGATCAATGAACTTTCCAAAGTCAACTGATGTAGTCCATTGTGTTAACAGAATAACAAAGAAAAAGTACAAATTAAATTTCAATAAATGAAACAAAGCATTTGATAAAATTTGACACTCCTTCAAAATTAAAATGTGTAGCAATTTGGTAATAAAAGGAAATTTCCTCTACCTGAAAAAGGACATTCATGAAAAACCTAAGGCTAACATGACATTTAACACTGAAAATTTGAATACCTTCTCTGAAGTAGGCAACAAGAAAAAAATGCCCATTCTCACCACTTCTGTGGAGTTCCTGGCCACTGCAGAAAGTGAGAAATAAAGGCATAAAGGTAAGAGTGTAGAGGTAAACCTATTTGCAGAAGGCATGTTGTTTACATATAAAATCATCAGAAATCTACAGTATAATTACCAGAACTAATCAGTGAATTCAGTAAGGTATCAAGATTCAGGATTAATAAACAGAAAGTAATGATTTTTTTATACTATCAACAAAATATTTTAAAAATTCTATTAAGGACTTCCCTGGTAGCACAATGGTTGAGAATCCACCTGCCAGTGCAAGGGACACGGGTTTGATCCCTGGTCCAGGAAGATCCCACATGCAGAGGAGCAACTAAGCCCGTGCGCCACAACTACTGAACCTGCGCTCTAGAGCCCGCATGCCACAACTACTGAAGCCCATGTGCTTAGAGCCCGTGCTCCACAACAAGAGACGCCACGGCCATGAGAAGCCCGCACACCGCAACGAAGAGTAGCCCCCACTCACTGCAACTAGAGAAAGCCCGTGCACAGCAACGAAGACCCAATGTAGCCAAAAATAAATAAATAAATAAATAATAATAATAAAAAAATTCTATTGAGTGTCAAGGAACATAAAGAATTTAGAAATAAATACAACAAAATATGTGCCAAGACCTCTACACTTAATGAAGATCTGAATAAATTGTAAGAAAAGTCATTGTCATGGACTGAGAGACTCCGTATGGGTAAGAAGTCAATTCCTCTCAGATATACAGATTCCACGCAATGTCAAATCAAAATCTCAGCAAATTTTCTGTAGTAATTGACAATCTGATTCTAAAATGTGTATGGAGAAGCAAAGAACCTAGAATATTGAAAGCCATCTTGAAAAACAAATCTGGAGTATTTAGACCACCTGTTTTCAAACCTTGTTATAAAGCTACAGTAATCAAGAGAATACAGTTTTGGCATAAGAATCAAACTACACATTAATAAAAGAAAATAGAAAGCCCAGAAGTAGACCCACATTTACATAATTTAATTTTCAACTTAGGCTTCAAAGCTAGCTGATGGGGCAAAAAAAGACTTTCAACAAATACTGCTGGAATTGCTGGATACGTACATGAGCATAGTAATAGTAACCCTGATGCTTACCTCGCATTCTACAAAACATTTTAAATTGAGATGGAACATAGGTCTATATATAAAACTTAAAACCATAAAACTTATAGAGGAAAACATGAGTATGTTTTCTTGATTTGGAGGGTTTGGTAAATATTTCCTAGATAAGTCATAGAAATAAATAATTCTAAAAAATGATAAATTAGACTTTATTAAAATTAAAAACTTATACTCATAGAATGAAACATTAAGAAAATAAATAAAGAAGCTATAGTCCTTGTGGAGGTATTTACAAAAATATATTTTTGACAAAGTACTGGTGTCTAAGTATCATAGGATACTATGAAAACAACTACAACTCAATAGTAAAAATGACAAACAGTCCAATAACAAAAATAGGCAAAATCTTTGAACAGACACTTCACAAAAGAAGATATGGAAACAACAAATAAGCGCATGGAAAGGTGTCAACAGCTCAGTATCATTAGATATCAGCAAAATGCAAAAAAAACTCACGAGCTACTGCTATATATCCACCCAAAGAGACTAAAACAAAAGAGACATACCACACGAAATATTGACAAATATGTAGAACAACCAGAATCTCCATACATTCTTGGTGGAACTTCAAAATACTAAGCCATTTTGGAAAAATTTTGGCAATTTTTTTAGGAAATTACACACATACATACCTTACCATATACATACCTTACCACTCATTAATTCTAATCCTAGACATTTATCCAAAAGAAATGAAAGTAAATGTCATAAAAATTTGTACGAGAATGTTCATAATAGCAAAGAACCGGACACGGCCACAATGTCCATTGATAAGACAATAAATAAACTATACTACATTCATAAGATGATATATTTTAAGTCAGCAATGGAAAGGGAATAAACTGCCCATATATTCAACAATATGGATGAATTTTGAAAGCTTTACACTAAATGAAAGAAGTCTATTAAAAAATGTACATATTGCATAATCATTCTACATTTATGAACTTCTAGAAGAGGCTAATTGAATATACAGTGGAAATTAACAATAACAATTCTTACCTGGTGATGTGACACAGATTGACTAGGAAAGGACAAGAGGCAACTTTTGGGGGGTGGGGGTGATGATGATTGTACATTGCTAGAGAGTTGTGTTACGTAGGTATATGGCAAAATTCAGAGAATGTGCATTAAAATGAGTGCATTCCATTTTACATACATTTTACATCATAAGAAAAGCTAAGCCAATATTAAGGGCTATCTAGTAATATACATTCTTATATCTTAAGGGGAAAGTATCTACAATTTATTTTTGAAACGCACCAAGAAAAACATAAATTTGGCCAGTGGATGCATGGACAGATAAATACATGGATAAATATATGACAAATCAAATATAGTACAATGACAATGATAGGACTTAGATGGTGTGTATACAGGGCATCTCTATAAAATTTCTTCAACTCTGGAAATTTGTATAATAAAATTATAAAATACAAACAAATATTAAATTATTGAGCCTTTTTATGATTTTAGTTTGTTCTAACAGCCTGAGACTTTGTCCTCCTTCAAAACTTGTTAGATTGAGTGGGCTGGGAGAAGGGGATGCTGAATTAACAACAGAGTAGTAGAACCTGCTGTGCAATGACTCCAGCAAGACATTTTGTAGCTGTAGCTTATTTTTGTTTTTATGGCAAAAAACACAGCATGAAGTCTCATTTCTACAAGTGTGAAGTCAGTAGGTATTTACTGTCCTGTGTAACAGAATCATTCATGATTTGATGAAAGTTGTACCACTCCTCACATTATTGGTATGTATTGGTATATGGTAGAGAGGATGTATTTAAATATGCATTAGGGAATTTTATTGAGACACACTGAAACTATTTTCCTTTGACAATTCATTTTATCAGAGCCTTTTAAAAGGTAGAGATGATTCCACCTGAAGTTCGTCTTCTGACTTGAAAATATATGAAGGGTTCTAAACGAAAATTTTCCCTAAAGGAAGCTGCAATCTGGGCTGGTGATACCTGCAATCACACCAAGGGCTTAAGGTTTTGTGGGTATCCCAATCTCAGGCACACTATAGGGACGAGCCTAGAAATATCCCCAGACAAAATGTCCTGCTTTGAGGATAAAGTATATGAAGGTGAACTAAGATTGTTCAAACTTTGGAACATGATACCAACTTGTAAATTATGAAATGAAACGGCCCTATAAAGTTTGTGTCAGGATTCTTTGGGAAGGCTGCACCATGACGAGGCAGTGAGGCAGCAATGAAATGATAGGTTCTGGAGGACAGATCACTTTTATAATAATTTACCTGCCTCATACCTGTTGTCAGAGAGATGCATCAATCACTTTGACTTGACATCCAAACTCTTGGCTCTCTGATCCTTTAGAGATGAGGTGGGAGGAGCAGGCACTTCACGAGTCGAGATTATATCCCATGATCTATAAATGAGTTAGTTATGAAAAAATTTCAGACCTTGTCATAGATAATAAATATAAAGTAATCTCGGGAACATTTCAGTGCCCTGGGAATTGTTCCCTCATCATCACAAGGCTTCAAGCTATTTTCCAACCCAGAAATTTTGAAGCTTAAAGTTCTATCTGGGAAAGTGCGTGAAACTTTCTAACTTCCATATGCAAAACACTCACTTCAAGGAGGTTGTAAAGCTACAGAGAAGAGGTAGCCACAGACTCTTCATGGATGACAGTAGTTTTATTCCTCCTTATTTGCTGGCTAACCGTATCTGCCCAGCTTATGAAGAACTGAGAGGGTTATCTGGTGTCAGTTTTGGGGTTTCATCCCACCTCTCTCCTAGTTCCAACATGTTTCTCCACATACTACTGCACATTTGTTTCAAGTAACAACAGCCTCTTATTAAAATAAATGAGTAATGTAATTTCCAAATTCAACTAATAATTATCGATCAGTAACATATTATTCATTTAGACAATTTGCTAATTCTATAGCTTAAGTAGCTTATCAAACAAATATTTGCTTTCAAATTTCTTTTCTAACACAGAGAATTTGAATTAAATAAAATGGGTTAAAATCACAGATTGAGTACTGAAATGGAAAAAGATAAGAGAGATGTTTAGTTTGCTTTTAATATATTTTCCTTCTCTAAGAGGGGCCCCTCTTGAGGTTTCAGAAGCTCCATATTGTCTGGTATTTGCAAACAAATGGGAATTAAATGCCAGATCCATGCCACATTATATTAGCTGAAACTAAAGTCAGTTTAATTTTTTTCCAATTGAGTTCAATCTTTGCGACCCTTTGTCCTTCAGTTTTAACAAGGAGAATAGAGTTCATTTAGAGCAGAAAAACTTCAGAGAAACTTAAGAACATAAAAAATAAGACCCTTGTATCCACTGAACAATTTTACTAAGTCAGAGTGATCTAAGCTGATAGCTTTAAAATATCTTGCTTGCTGAATTACAACTAAATTTAAAAATCTATGCATAATATATCTTCACAGCTGAGATAGCTAATTTATGTAAAATAGAGTTGTAACATGGCTTTCTTGGAGATTGTGAAAAAAACTGTCCAACCAAGACTTCCAAGTCCCAAGTCCAAAAATGGTGAATAGTGTTTCTATAATCACAATTAAAAGAGCAAGTATAAAACATATTACATTCCACTGAAAAGCTACACATTGATTATAAGAATATGGCAGCAGTTTCATGACCTAGTTACACTATGCTCACTTGCAAGGATTTTTATTCTTAAAATGAAACATATTTAGTAGATTAATATCCCATCTTGTATTGTGAAGTTAGACTGTATATATGTAACATATATATTACCATTGTTAAATAATGTCATTATTTAATTAACCAAGTGGAAGGAGTGGCTATATTGGAAGCATGAGAAGTCAAGTGGAGATAAAGGAAGCTATTATGGTAGTAAAATTTAATAGATTCAAAAGTGATGCAATTGTCATACACAAATCAAACAATATCAGGACTAAGGAGCCTCTAAAGTAAATATTTTGAAATGTTATCAACAACCCAATGCATATAATCATTTTAGCCAAACCTCAACACAAAATATTTTTTCCAATAGAATGTAGGGAATGATACTTCAGTCTTTATTCTAATATGCTTGATTGAAAGTGATTCTCTTTTGTAGAGTATTGTAGTTTTATTGCCTAGATTTATGTCTTTAAGTTAAAAACAACTACAGGTCTTGTGTTACTATTATCATAAGTAGAATTTAGCATTTCATAATTTATAAGATACTTGATTGCTCTGTCATTATTTTCTGACCAGACTGAATATAGACAAACTCTGCCAGGGGTAGATCTCTCTTCTGGTCACATTCTGGATAGGCATACCTGTCTCACTACCCACTCCCCTTTAACACCTTTAAATTATATGAAATTTGTGGTAGGGAATCTCAATATTCCCTGATATCCATTTTCATATTCTTTCTCAGTAATAGAACCCTCAATAATACCCAGAAGAAGGAACCCTGCAGCTAAAGGTGGTCAAGTGACCATGCTCTAGGTAGTGAGATATAAGCAGAATTGTTGGGTGTGAAATTTAGGAAGTATTCTTTAAAAGAGGCACTTTTTTCTTCTTCTCCTCATTCTTCTTTAATCCTTCTTTTGTGTTACTTTTTACGTTAGAGATATGAGGACAAAATTCAAGAAACTGCCTTGGATCATGAGGTAGAAGCCATCTATGATCTCACAGTTTCTGGAGTCAGAAGTTCAGCCATGGTTTAGGCTGGTCTTCTGTTCAGGGTCTCAAAGACTGTAATCAAGGTGTCAGCTGGGACTGTGGCCTCCTCTGATGCTTGAGGGCCTCTTCTACGCTCATGTAGTTGGCAGAATTCTGTTCCTAGCAGTTGCAGGACTGAGGCACTCAAACCCTAGAGGCTGCTGCCATTCCCCGCTTTGTGCCCTTCTCCATAATATGCCAGTTTGCTCCTTTGAAGCTAACAGGAGAATGTCTCTGCTCTTTCAAGTCTAACTTAGGGAAAGTCTGGGACCTCTTTTAAAGGGCTCATCTGACTGTCAGGCCCACAAAGGATAAGCTTCCTTTGAAAACTCAAGGTCAACAGATTAGGTACCTAAATTGCAAAATCCATTTACCTTTACCTTTTCCATATTCTATTGGTTAGAATAATGTCACAGTTTCTGCCTACCAAGAGAATTATATAGGGTATGTACACTAGTGTGCAGGATTCTTAGGGGTCATGTTAGAATTCTGTTCACCACACTGACAATTTTGTAAAACCACAAAGTAAATTATTAGAATAGTTCTGGCTGCTGAAACGTCTTTCTTCTGCACAAGAAATATTTATCTTACTTATTCTGCTGATCTTCGTGTTTTGAACACTTGCAGTCAAATCTAATTCTAACAAATACAGTGATTATTCTCCCCTTTGTTACAGAGAGTAGACAATAACACCACACAGCTGTTCACCTGTGTCTATTTTTTCCTGGTACCTCTTACCCTGTTCATCTTAAGTTCTTCTCCCTGTGACCTTGTTAGCTGTTTTTTGGATAACCCATCTAAGTTGGATAATTCATATCTTTTCCTCTCTTGGTTGTGAAACTAATTACTACTTTGGAATTGGCTTTATGAAAATATTTTATAATTTGTTTTGTCTTGGCTCTAAGTCATGGAAAATTGGCATTTTGCCATAAATACTTGGGAAAAACAATATTTATATTATGCTTCCCCTGTCCCACTCCAGTTTGTTTTTTCTCACTTTATTTTCCATCAGTAAAGAACAAGATTATTGGCCACAATATACGTAAGGCATGGGTTTAGAATATTATTTGGGGAGAGAGGGTTCTGTTTTATCTCTTCTTTCTTCAGTGCTTCTACAATAATACACTGTTTAATTCACAAAAAGTAAAATGAAAAATAAGCATTCTAGGAGATAGGATAAAGTTGAGAATTTCTTAATCTCCTAGAAGTTTTTTGCATACCTTTCTAAAAAGATGGAAAAAGATGGGCAGTCTCCCTATTTATACTTCCTCCATTGCCTCTGCTGGGGTCTTCTAATTATACTTTTTTTTGACTCCCTCAGTTTATCGGGGACCTTAACTGTGAACTCAATTTCCAGATATTTCAGGACTATCATTACGCACACTGTCTCTGAGAGATTCTCATTCATGAGCTTGAGTTTCTCTGAAAGTCACAGTTCATAAGCAGACACCAGCTTTGAATTTGAAAAGTGTAAATAAAAATATATAGTTAAGGCAATCACACAAACTGATATGGATACACATCAGTCTACTGTTTCTATTAGCTTCCACAAGTACCCAGGTTTTGATAGCTAGCAATATTCTTAGGAAATTACCTATCACATTTCCTTATAGAGGAATTGTACACATACATTTTGATGGAAAGAAGCAGGAAGTAAGATTTGGGAAGATTTGAATGATGGCTCCTAATCACCTCCCCCCAAGAGTCCTTGAAAGGAAACATGAAACAATACTTTTGGAAAATGATGTTTAACATAATTAAAAATTTTCAGTTGGTGCTTAGAAACCAAGAGAAACTTGAACTCCTCAATAAATTCATGTCAGATAAGCTCTGATACTATTCTAAATATAGCCACTTAGATACTAGTAAGCTTTCCCTAAATTTACTTTCATTAAAAATTTATCTTCATCTTCTGTTAGCTTATATGAATATCAAATTCAACTTTATTTCAAAGTTTTCTTTAAGATATCAACTAGTTAAACTTAAAAACAATTTCAAAGATAAGGCAAAGTCCAGAAAAGTATAATAATGTAAAACCAAGAGTATGTGGCTTTAACACTACTTTCAAGATTAAATATACTTAGGAATTCTGTATTATCTAATAATTTTATGGGATCAATAGGCATTTACTATAGCTATATAGGCATTTACTTTCTTTTTAACCATTATATATATATTATCTATGAACATTTTAAAATACGCTAGCTCTGATGCATACATTCACCAACTATATCAGTTAAGATTTCAACAGGAAACCACGATCACTAAGGGATATTAGAAAATCAGGAACTTATTATAGACGTTAGTTGTTACACAATTGTTGGAGGAACTGAAGAATTAAAGGACTAGAAAGGATTAGGAAAAAGTCACCAAATAGCGCTAATGTAGATGAAAAAGTCAGAACTGGCAGGAAGCTGCAAGGGTGGAACCACAAAGTGGGCAGGGTAGATATCCTTGGCAAGTTGTTGGCTCTTCATTGCTGCTGTCTCTGTGAGTTGACAGCTAAGCATCTAGTTGCTCAGTAGGGCCAGAAATTGATGAGGAGAGCTGGCCATGGAGCAAACTGAGAACAAGCTAAAACTCTGCATCTGTCTCTCACTGCTTAAACTGATGACAACTTTCAAAGTACAATGGCTTTTGTTTCACCTTCTTCTCCCCAACTTCAAACAACTACCTCTTGTGGTCAATCCTTACCTGAAACCACACAAGGAAGAAAATTCTGGAAAGTATCATGTTTTTCCAGTTTAAATTGGCACAATACAAAACTACCCACTAACCCTGTTTCACCTTTTCAGGGTGAAAGCTGCCTTGATTTCACTTGCATTGTGAACATTTGGAAATCCACTTCTACTCTGCACTGAGTAGGATGAGGAAATAAAGTGCCTGGGAGGGTAAGTTAATTTCCCAAGGACACACAGCGAGTTAATGTTTAAACAAGTTCATTATTTCAACTCCCAGTCCAAGGTCCTTCCTTTTCTAACATGACAATGATAACTTTCTTCACTTAGGAAAGGGACTTTACATTGTGTCACTGCAAAACTGGTGGAGAAAAAAAAAACAGTAGTAAATAAGGTACTTTGCAGACATGTGAAGATAAAGTCTGTATAAATTTTCATATTAACTACTGTATCTTCTAAAAGACAAAATTAAATACCCTCTTTTCTTCTGTCAAGTTTCCATTTATATCAGACCATTACTAGAACTTTCTTTTAAGTCATTTTAAAGTATCTCATCATTTTATATTTCTTTGTCCATACTGTACTATATGAATTATTAAAGATTAATGCATCTATATTCTGAGTGACCAGCCATGCCTGATGGTTTTAAATATGAAGCCATTCTTTTCTCCTGGTATAATGATAAATTTACATTATAATTAACAGCCAAAGAATTCCTTTTTATGCCATATAACGATGACTGTCTTCAGCTTTGCTTTTCAGAAAGCACATCATAAAACACAGGGAAAATATATTTATTCTTAATATCCACATTTATGTATTTAATGAACATTATTGAATTTTTCAAGTACTTATTGGGAATGGAGGAGAAATATTTGTGCACTATTATTTTATTTCAGTCTTAGAGAATGCAGCCTTTGGCTGATGCCGGAATGTTAATAATTAGCACCTCTATTAGAAGTCAGCTCCTGGTTTTCAAGCAGCATTATGCTGGGAAGCTATGTTTCCCAAGTGAATGAAGAATTATACAGTTTTATTAAAGAAGAGCCTTTCCTTTGAATACAATTTTAAGAAAATCTTCAAAGGAACAAATTTAAAGCCTCAAATCAGAGCACAGCACTAATTAGTGTGTAACAATGATTTAGGCAGAGAGCACCAGGCCTTGTTAATTTTCCAAGCCCATTCTGTAGTCTCTTTGCTGTATATTTCTTTTGATAAGTCAATTTCATCTAGGTGCAGCTTTTTATAGTTTAACTACTGTCACAACACTTCTAAAGTTTTAGAAAATTGTACATACTGATGCTGAAATCTGGCAATTATCTTCTAACTCTGCATTCCAACAACTAATTTTATGGCTCAGCTTAAAATGCTTAATTCAATTTCAAGTATTTTGCATTTATAATATTACTTTAAGTGGCATGTCTCTGAATAAAATAATGTAACTACCTATTTGTTTATGTAACCTTCACACTTAGAAATAAAATCGTACATCAATCATCAATTATAAATCAAGTTATTTAAGATTTAAGGGTGTCAGGTAAATAAGTTCTCTTGAACACATTTCATCTCACAATGCCTCTTAGGAATTAGAAAACTTAAAATATCAGCTTTGTAATTTTACAATGTTATGTACTACAAATGTGTTATCAGAATAAATTGTTTTCTTCATTTAGTAAGCACTGAAGTATTGATCTGAGAATGTCATGGGAAATTAGAAAACAGTAACAGCAGTATGCCATATAACTGTGATTTATGACTTCAGCAATATGAAGTAGGAATTGATTACTATTAAGGTCAATATCAAGATTCATTGACTCAGATATTCATTGTGACTACGGCTAAATTGGGAAACAACGCTTACTTCAAAAAAACATATATCTTCCTGTGGATAAAAATATGCCAATATATCCTGCCATCCTGTTATCACCTATTATGAGAATTCAATCTCTGAAGCATGATAGATATTTTGCAATTTAAAAACCATCTACTGTTGCCTCTAACTCTTGGTGTCTGCATCATTAATGACAGTATATTAGATTATTTCAATCAAAAATTGGTATTTGTATCAAATAAAAATGAATCATAACTACAGTCTACTTCAGAATTTTTAAGGGATTCAGAATACCTTACACAGTACCCTAAGGAAGACATTATCACAAAACCCATAGCACCAGGGCAAACAGATGTACACCCATTCCATAACAGCTTAGGAAATGGGTACAGATGAATGAATATATTACTAAATAAAGTAAGAAAATGTGATCTAAGGAGTTAAACATTAAAGACATACATATAAGACAGACATGCTAGAAAACAAATATAATGTGTACTAATTTGAAGAACTGTGTTCATTTATAGCCCAGCTTATCTAACATGTTCAATTAAAATTTTGAACAATTCCAGCCGTCTCCATAACTTGTCCCAACTTCTTTCCCCCCATTGCTTTGCAAGTTTTTTTTTTTTTTTCCATTCCAACTTGTGATTGTTTTCACTTTAAATTGGATCAATATACTTGTCTTTTAGGACTGGTCACATGACTTGCAGGTAGAGCATATTACTTGAAACTCCAGCTAGACTTGAATAGTCTATGAAATATTTATTGGGCACTTGTTACTGCAAAACATAAATAAGACACTCAAAACAGAGGACATGATGACAGTATACCTGGCATACTAAAAACAACAACTGCAGCAGCTACAACACAGAAAGAAAAGAGGAACAGATAGAACTATTCCCTAGTGAATGTTTTTTAAACTGAAGCAGTAGAATCAACAAGGTCCAGTGAAGACGCCTTGGGAACTACCAGGGCTAGGAGTTAGGCAGCAAGGATACAGCTGAGTAATAAGCGTTCATGGCACTCCCCTTTTTTGTCAACAGTGTACTGATTTAAAGAGAAATGTGAAAACAAGTGATTGCAGTAAAATAGTGGTACCCTACAATTTTACTCCTAAATACTGATCAGTAGGTTGTCACATATAACCAATTTTTTAATGTATATATTTAGTGTCTTCAAAAACCCACTCAAATTATTGAGTTGACAACAAACTCAGTAGGACTCTGTTTTTTTCTGGTTCATATCAGACTACAAAGCAGTTATAGAAGTAGCAGGAAAAAGAATACTAGAATAGACTCTAGTGCCTAACATAGTATTGAATTATTGAACTGCCAGATATGTCTGCTTCAAGGATAATATGAGTAAAATATGTTGTATTATATCAACAAGATATGTGTGTATACATACATATACACATATGTACATATATATATATATATATCGAGAGAGAGAGAGAAAGATTTAGAGATTTTAAGGAATGGGACAATGCAATTATGGAGGCTTGGTGAGTCCAAAATCTGATGGGGTAGTCCAATAGGCTGGACACTCAGGGCTCAGGGAAGAGTTCAGTTCAAGTTCAAAGGCAGTTTCCTGGCAGAAGTCCTTCCTGACCATGGGAGGAGGTCAGGTTTTTTCTATCAAAGTCTTTAACTGAGTGGGTGAGGCCCACCTATATTATGGAGGGCAATCTTCTTTGCTAAAAGTCTACTAATTTAAATGTTGATCTCATTCAAAAAATACTTTCAGAGAAACATCCAGAATAATGTTTGACCAAATATCTGGGAACCATGGCCCAGCCAAATTAACACATAAAATTAACCATAACATCTCTACCATTGAACATACATTATAGGGCACAATATAACTCTTCTTAACAGTTCAATATAAGGCACCTAACTTGCAAAAATAGTCATAATTATTTCACTGCTAAACACTAAAAGAAATATGTTAAATACGTCAAAGGTAAAGAATGAAAAATAAAACACATATCTGTGAATACAAAGTATAAAACTTATATATTTCTTTCAAAATTAAAATGTTTACCATGAAAATTATAGAATATCATTAGACTATTATCTAAAAATCGTCATATATGGAGATATAAATTTTAAAATATCTATTGAATTCATTGGACTGTAGGTTGAAACAAGTTAGCCTATTTTAAAAATGGTAACTGAGAGCTTCCCTGGTGGCGCAGTGGTTGAGAATCTGCCTACTAATGCAGGGGACACGGGTTCGAGCCCTGTCTGGGAAGATCCCACATGCCACAGAGCACCTAGGCCCGTGAGCCACAACTACTAAGCCTGCGCTTCTGGAGCCTGTGCTCCGCTACAAGAGAGGACGCGATAGTGAGAGGCCCGCGCACCGCGATGAAGAGTGGCCCCCGCTCGCCGCAACTGGAGAAAGCCCTCGCACGAACCGAAGACCCAACACAGACAAAAATAAATTAACTAATTAGTTAATTTAAAAAAAAAAGAAAAACTCATAGCTAACATCTTAAAAAAAATGGTAACTGAAATCTAAGAAACAATAATAATATAAAAGTAAAATTGTTTTTCTTATTAAATCCTTTTATATTTCAATTCTTTTCATATGGCTAAATTATAAATTAAATTAATTAGAATTAGTAGGAAATAGTAATAGTAGGAAATAGAGAATAAAAGAGGATCAACACCAAAGTAAGAGTGCCTATGCAGAATCAAAAAAGATACTATGGAATGTTTAAATTTACCACCCCTTATTGAAAAATAAACTAAAAAGGAACTATTAATTTGTATCTTTCATGAATTTGTTCTGGTTATTAAAACGCAGTTTTAAATATAAAATAACATTAAAGCATTTTAATTAATGTAGTGTTAATTCCATAATTAAAAACCCAACATTCTAACATATATATCCTGGAAGGTGACACATGAGCTCATGCTAAGACCAGATGTCCAAGATACAATCATTAATTCAAAAATTCTTAGAGTGTCTACCAAGTGTCAGGTACTCTTCTAAGTACCAGGGATAGGAGCTGGGCAAAGCAGATTCAGTATCTGCTCTGATCAGGAACACAGACAATTAACAAATAACACACCACTGCTATGTAATTATAACTGGTTAAGTTATAGCAAAAAAAAAAAAAAAAAAAGTATACCCTTAACAGATTAAACTAATTTAGATGGTGAGAAACAACTCTTAACTTGTTTATGTCTGTTATATACTCCACAAAAGGATGCTGTTTATGCCTTTGAAACGCCCCCTTCTAATTTCTGACTGTGCTCAACTGAGAAAACAGTTTGTTTTAGGCTTTCCCAGGGGTTAGAAAACTACAGTAGTGGTACTGTCAGGATAGGCTATAGACCAGTAAAAATACAAATCCATATAGCATTTTAAACATTTTTGATGTTTTGGTAAAATCAGAGACAAAGGATGGGTATAAGAAAATGCACTTTTAAGGATTACTAGAGTAAGAATGTTTTGGGGGAAAGAATATGGGAAGCATATGGCTAGTGAGTTGTAAAACTGTGCTAGTGATGGCTAGTGAGTTGTAAAACTGCTAGTGAGTTTTTTTTCCCCCAGCATAAAATGTAGAAAATATGTTTATGGGATGGCAAATAGGACACATTTTGTTCAAAACACTCTAATAAACATTGAATTGGTTATGTTTGTGAATTTTGCATCCCAAATAAAGACAACACATTGAAATTATGGAACTCTGAAATGTGTCTTTTTCTGGTCAATTCATTTGCCTTTAGTTATTAAAGTTTATTTTCCCTAGACATAAAACTATGCAAGTGATCTGAATTACATTACAACTTATACTAGTTAGCACAAGACTATGGAAAGAAACATAAACTCTAGAAAACGAATGAAATTTCACTACTACTCATCAGTATAATAGAGGACAATTTCCTAAGCGTTTAGAGAGTAAGACAAAGTAAAGCAACGCAAAACAATATACCACAAAAACAACTACTGCCAAGGATAAATCGATGGCTGGATGAGTACGTATATGTAACTGAGTGGCTGAAAATGCTAATGATTTTCATTCCTTAACAATGACAGGTTGACATATCCTTTCCCTCCACATTTTACCTGACAGTCCCAAAAACTATTTCTACTGTTAGGTCATATCAAACTCTCATCATTTTCCCTTTTAATCCCCAAAGTTCTGCTGCCTTACTTCTCTCCTACCCTAATAGTGAATAATGGCCCATTCATGTTCTTTTCTACCCTTAAGAAAGGGTGAGAGGACAGAGCAACAAACTAAGTTATGCACTTGAGAAAACCACATTAGGATGATCGTAGTATACAGCAGGCTGGAGATGCTAATGTGAGCTTCCATGTGGAACTTTTCTGAGCACTCAGTTATTTATAACTCATTCTCACCCAATCTTTGATGTAAAAAGGGTCCAACAATTACGTCAAAAACTGCAATTTGCTTCTACAGTGAGCACACAGTATCTTTGTTTTCTGCCCAAGGATAGTGGCTCTTAGCAAAGGAATTCCAAAAACACTTCGAGAGGGTTGGTTAAAAAAAAAAAAAAAAAAAAAAATCACAATGTAAGAAAGCATTATCATCTCATCCATTGATTTTGCACTCAATGGAAATTTTCATAATTTCTATTTCAGTACCACGATTCCAAAAGTACAGCATGAGGCAAGGGATAATAATGTTATTTAATTTTGAGTGAAAACTGCTAAATAAAACTTCTGGTAAAATAAATGTCATTACCCAGGGTGAAAAAAGAACACTGTGAGTCTGAAATAAGAGAACAAATTAAGAAGAATTGGAACAAGTGTACTTACAATTACGTTTCTAAAACTATATTGAACTTCATTACAAATACTATTGGCAGCTGCATCAGAAGTGTGCAGCTGTGCTAATAAATGTGCTCTCCTTTCAGTTTGGATTGACAATATTTGAGACAGGGATAACTGATAGTGCATTTACAGTAAAATACATCACAAAGATGTGTAGGACAACGATATATCGATTGAACATAAAAATGTGGAAGCTTTCAGCAAGTAACCTCACTTTATTTCTTGGAGAATGCTTGGCATGGCAGAGAAAAATTTCAATAGGCTTTGACCATAGAGGCACAGGAACTGCATACAGCAAGTGTCCTTCCCACTCAAGTTTTAGAGTTGCAAGAATCCTTGGAGAACAACTCTCTGAAATCCAATACAAATTTAGACTCTAAACTGTAGCACAATGTGTCATTGTAAATTATTTAAAACTTCCAGTGAATTCACTGCAGTGTGCATTCACATCTGTCCTTATAAATAACATGTTTTTTCTTCATGTACTGAATTATAAAAGCCATAACCAGTTCATCTTAAACAACCCCGTCCTTCTTTCTGACATATTATTCAGCTACATTATTTTGGAAAGATCAACTTACATATCACCCAGAAATATTCAGGCCCTGGAGATAATATTAGCAAGAAAACATTCCATTAGCAAATCCTGCCCACTCAGATGCAGATACTCTACTTTCAACATGTTAAAACTTGTTTATATCACAATATATTCTCAACTCTCCCAAAACAATACTTCTCCCACAGTTTTCCAAGGCATTTAGATTGTTGACCTGGAAATGCCTTTCAACATAATAATCACAGACAATAATTTTATATTTAAAACCTGGCCTTGCTTAAAGGGTTTTAGTTAATTAGCTTAGATAATTAGTTTAGTTATAGCATATGGGGAAAAAAGCTAAAAAATTATTTCAATTTTGAGCTTTTCTCATTGGACCCTATTTCTGAAAAGTTTTGTTGTTTTTGTAGAGAAAATAAATACTTCAACTCAATGTCTGATGTGTGAACTTTGAATGTTAGCCAAGCACTAAGGAATATAATGAAGCAAGTGACCTTTTCATTCTTCAACGATAGCTGCATGTGATCCCAGATCTCCAGAATACATTTTTAGTACACAGTTATGTCTAATCATCTTGCTTACCATGTCTCGGCATGTGACTGGTTTGAGAAAAGCAGCAACTATTTTTATTAAATTAACTAATCAATGAAATGTTGATCTATGTTGAAAAGTGATACCATATTGCTAATAAAACTGAAATAAGTTCAATAAAATGGAAAATCATACTGATTTCAATTATATGGGTGCCTCACTTATATTGCTGCACATACATGAATCACCTGTATGATGTAAATAATGCATATGACCTGTGCATTTTCAGGCTTCATAATTATTTCTAGAAAATACTCTCTATCAACAGCATTAATGATCATATAATTGTTATAGTTTCATACTTTAAGCAATTGAGAATACTTCCACTTTTTCTCAAAGCAGAATTACTAATGAGTAATTTGCTGTCATTGTTTAAGTCTTTATTAAACTTTTAAACATTTAAAGCATGACATATGATAAAATTTCACCTTTAAAAATATTTTTATTAAAAAAAGAATGTATATATATGTATAACTGAGTCACTTTGCTGTACAGCAGAAATTAACACATTGTAAACCAATATAGTTCAATTAAAAACAATCAAAAAAAAATTTTCCCTCAAACTTTTAAACTTATTGTTCAGTTTTAAAACACAGTAGCAATGTATACTTAAGATAATAGTAAAATGTTATTGAGTATATACCATATATCTCTGGTTATGATTAGGTTTGATTGAATGATTCATTTTCATTGTTTTTCTAAATTAAAAACTGAAACATGTAATCTAAGATCAATAAATATAATTCAAATTTAATTTTCCTGTCACTGAATTACATTCAAACCTTGCCAATAGTGTAAAATCATAGTTATATAATGAAGTCTTCCAGACAGACATTAACTATATTAAAAATATATTTTATGTTTGGATCAGTTCTTTAGTAATGAAAATTCCAATGTAAGTAGATACCTCTTATTATTGCTAAGAAATGAAAATTTATATCACAAGATGGCAGATGATTACTCAAGCTGTTTACTCCTTGGGCTATTTACTAGTGACACATAGTCTATATTTTCTTATGAAAATGTGCTTATTTGTATGGTATATTAGAATAACTTGTTAACAATTATGGATTTGCTATAAAGTAAGCTTGTCCTGAAACATTATTATGAATTTATAGTAGTAACAGAAGAATCTAGTAGGAAGTTCTACTGTAGAAAACTATAACCAAAGGAAAACAATCTGTGTATTATATAAAATTTAAAAAAATGATATAATAATATGCACATGTACAATATATTCTTCCACACTCTAAGGATGATTGTTTATATTTCTCTGGTATTGAGAAGTCTGTACATGCTTTCGAGTATGATATCCATTTGTACTCAGAGTAGCAATAGGTGGCAACTGGGGAAACATTATTTTTCCTTCTTTCCTGATTGGGGAAAATGAGTTAAGATAATAAAAGGACATGCTCAAGGTCACAGAACTAATAAGCTGTGAAGCTGGGGTAGAACATAAGCCACCAGACTCCTGTAAGAAAACTTTTTCTACCAAAGTCTGCTGCCGTCACAATACTCATACAAAGAAAACTGCTAGAGATGATAAAATGGAATGTTCATTTACTTTGGCATTAACCATTGACAACCACCTGGTGATTTGCCCATTTGAGGAGGTTATTTCTGGTTAAAGCCAACATTTACTATGAGGAGAAATAGAGCAATATTTAAGACATAACATCCTACATGGGACTCCACGAAACTCAAAAATGCCAATTTGAGAAGTGTCAGTACCTGATGACAGCTACACAAACACACATACCTACACATCATTCACTTGTTAAACAAAAGTTTAAAAATATGAGGGATGCATTTTCCACTTTGATGAAATGACTAAAAGGGTGTATTACTTGAATAAAGAAATTGCCAGAAATAGATCCTAAGTGGAAGAAAAAAAGAAAACAGGAGCAGAAATGATCAGATAAAGACATTAACTGTATGCAGAAATAGATTCAACTCTTGTACTTCACATCCAGTGTTTCAAAGACCTCTGTTCCTCTTACCTTTTGCCCTCTTTTCTTTCTTTTAAGAAGAATTATACTAGCACTCCTTTCTTACTCTTTGCTTTTTTTGTTTTCTCTCCTTACCAAAAATACCTGATTTTCTTTGCATTATTTTGCTAGTGTTTTGAAATTGGACACTTCATGGTCTTGAATCTTGCACTGATATACTTCCTTCTACTACTAACCACCCTCCTTAAACTATAAAGAAGAGAATGAGAGAGCCTGAGAGAATCGATCCAAGTTATGCCACGTACAACTACGCAATTCTAATACCACCATATGCAGACTCACGCTGTAACAAAAAGCATGAGTAATAAATGATGAGAGAAGGTGGTTCTATCCCCAAAAGGAAAATTCTCAAGTTAGAAAAACAGTAATAAAACTGAGCAGCCTCGTAGACAGTAGATTTATGCTTTAGAGCTGTTAAAGCCCCACACTTAACCAGCCAGTGGGGCAGAATCATTCCCATGGATCATAAATCACAGGCTTTTCTACAGTACTCACTGTTCACCTTCATGTTACTACTAAGACACACACTGCCTTGTAGTTCAAGGAAATTTGCATTATGTGGTAGCATTATATGAATTGCCAATCCAGTTCTCTGGAGTGCCTGCAGATTGTCATAAAATAACAAAAGCAATACTAGACTACGGTATTGCTGCTCACAGCATCACTCTTGATGGTGAGCCAAAGTACTGGAGAGCTTTAGGGTTTAGTTAGAGCTTTAGAGTTAGGTCATAAAAACACATTCGAGCAAGATACGGCTATTTGAAAAGCTTGTGTTCATTTTTCTACAGACCAAATGAAGCACAAAATCTGTGGATATAACATCAAACACAATGTTTTCCACCTAGTTCCCAGCAATTTCTAGTAGCCAGTCCCACAGAAAATCACCAGAACTATAAGAGACAATTGACTTTAGAAAATAAATCACTACCTAATTTTTTATCAATAGAGAAAAAGTAGAATTAACCCTTTTATAGACATTAGCAACTAAAAATATGCATGGTAAAATACTTAAAGTGAAAAACATAAGATAAGCCTCATTTGTAGTTTTCTATTTACATTTGTTCAAGCACATGTCCTATAATAACCAGTTACTACCCTCATGTGCCCATGAGAACCCATTGTATAATTAATATGGTTCCAGAGTCTATGAATGAAGATACTAACATTTCTTCTTCTTACACATGTAAGTCACTTTACATGGTATGAAACAAATTTTATGCACGAAATAAATTAAAACTATCAATAATTGTTTATAAGTATTGCTAATTAATGGAGAATGCATGCTTATTAGAGTTAAAAACACTGAGTTCCTGTTAAAAATATTGAGAAATAGAAAAGAATATTGACCATTAAAAGTTAGACATACATATCTCATAAAATTTTAATATTCAGAAGAAATTAAATGTAAAACAATATGTAGAGTATCTCTAAGGCTGAAGGAAAAATCTCCTTTGTCATATATTCCTTTAGCAATATTTACATTTTTGACCTTTTGAAAATAGATGATTGATTTCAAATGTTATTTGCCAGATGGAGTAAATATTAAGACGAAATATAAAAGAGATTCCATGTTTTCTATTTAAGATGATGCCGAGACACACATATGTTCACATCTTCCTCCCAAAATTTCATTGGAATTGGAGCAGCCCGTTCAAAATCGAGTAGATACAGCTCTGATACAGCCACAATAACCTTAAGGTAAGAGTATCTAAAGGTGCTAAGGACAGCTTAACAAAGAAGCAGGTGAGAGGGCAGGAGAGGAGAAGATCCCATTCACAATACCGAGAAGGAGTGGCTTGGTTTGGAAAACTTTCTGCCCCGTGAAGCTTCAGGGAAGTCCCAAACTTGGATGGTCTTCAGCTAGCGAGAATGAGATGTAGGACAGTCTTCATAGAAATCACATTCGGAACAACTGGGCCAGATATCCTATCATGACCACACACTCAAGGAGAATAGCTGAAGTGCTGCTGTCTCTCAAAGCAAAGACAGACTTTGCATTCTAAAGAGTTGCCAGAATTTAGCTAAGGCTCCTCGTGGGAATGTTAGGGTAAGAGAGACAACCTTTCTGAGCATAGTGCATGTATCGGGTTACAGGAGTTTGTACACTAAAGTGAATGCTACCTGCTAACACTGCTCACTTATCTCACTTATCAGTACTGAGTACTGAGTACTCAGTCAGCCATCCCATTCAGAGGAAGCTGATGGAGAAACAAACCTACCCAAAGAGAGATTAACCAATCTTCTCATTCATTCACAAATATAAACCAATAACCAGTATCACCAAACAACTGAAGAAACAGAAGTACAAAGAAAACAAAAATTAACCACGGAGAAAACAATGATCATTTAGGGAATAAGAGTGAAATTGAAGAAAATTCTACTCAGTATTTTCAGATTGATTAAGAAAATACTTGCATCTAAAAAATAAGAAAATAAAGCTACAAAAAGATGAACACTCAGAAGACAAAACAAAATTCGTGGTAATGAAAATGTAATGGTAGAAAAAGTAAGAAAAATGTAATATTAAGGAAACCTTCCAGAACATAAAGCTGAAAGACAAAGGTATAAAAAGATTGAAAGAAAAGGTAAGAGGACGCAGTATAAATCCAAAAGGCTAAATTTTGCTCTACTGGGAAGTAACTAAATAGGAATGAAAGGAAATATAGAATGGGAAGGAGTACTCATAGACATTATGAAAGAAAAAGCCCTATGTCTGAAAATGAAAGAATTTTGAAGTGAGACAGCCTCTAATTGCCAAGCAGAAAAAAACAAAGCAAAGAATCTAAGAACATATCTTAATAAAATCTTTTCTTTTTAGAACAGGTAGCCACAGGACCCTGAGAAAAATATCTAAAAAATTAAAAATGGGTACATGATAACACAGGGTATGGTGACATGTTTGACAGATGGAAGGAAAATGCTTCTTGCATCAGCAGAAAAAGATTTGTTCTACAAATATCTGAGTGCCTGCTATGAGTCAGGCATCATTTTAAGTGCTAGAGCTATACCTGTGCGAAGAAGACCACCATTAGAATTTACCAGGTTTCTTCTTGGAGCTGTAAGGAGGCCATGTGACTGGAGACCAATTGTAGGTAAAAGAGTCTAGTTTCACTTGCTCATAGTGTCGCGGGTAGAAGCCTCGACCCTCGCCCTTCCGACCAGAGTTCCTCGCGCTAAACCGCGGCACCAGCACCTCAGCTTGGGGACCGTGCGCAGAAGCGCTGCGCACAGCACCTCAATTCAAGATGGCGGCCGCGGGCCGTGTGCAGTGACGCTGTGCCCGGCGATCCGAAGCTCGAGCAGCACAGCTGCGCCCCTCCCGCGAGAACACCGCCCGCTCCCCGCAGACGAGATCCCTTTAAAGCAACCCCAGCGGCAGCCTGTCGGGGAGAGCGCGTGCTCTAGATCCCCAGCTCACACCACTCCATTCTCTGATCAGGGAATAAAACTTTCCTTTGTTTCTGAACCGAAAAAAAAAAAAAAAGACAAACATTTTCTTCATGACGCTTATATTTTAAGTGAAGGAAAATAACAACAACAACAACAAAAAAAAAACCCCCAGTAAGTTAAGGTGATAAATGCTATAAAGAAAATAAATCTGCGTAAGAGGATACGGATTGACGAGGGTACACTATAGGGGAGTTTGTAATTTCAGAACGGGGAAACGTAGGAAAAAAATCTGCAGAACTCAGGCTGTTCCAAGTAGGCAGCAAGCTGAAACGTGGCATGATGTTGGATCTTTAGAGGCCCTCAGTTTATATCCCATCAATAAATGTGCATTGTTCTTCATATGAAGCAGAAAGACACAGAAGAAATCCCAAGTAAAAACAAATGCTTTTAATGGTGGTAGTGAAATTACTGAGTGACACTGGAGAACCAGACTTCCTTTATCTGTAAAGAAAGATTTGGATTTTCCTCTCTCAAATGTTGTCTATCCAAAAAGTCTGTGATATTGAAAAACACTCAAAATTGTAAAAAGCACTTAAGTTAAACCACATAAGATAGATTTAAAATATAGTTAGCTGTATGGAAACATGGTCATTAAAACACCATTTGTAATTACAGAAAATTTGAAACAATACAGGCTCCCACAAGGAGTGGATTGTTTCAAGAACTATGTTATTTCCTGTTAATGACATAGGTAAGCAGTCTTAAAATGAGAAGCATATATTTTTAACTAATATCAAGTTAAAATGTAATGTAATGCCATCTTATACTGGAAATACACAAAACACTGTCAGTAATGGTGAAAGAGAAGGTTGTTATATATATTGTGTCCGTTTTACATAGCTTTCTTGTTTTTCTTTACCATATGCAATTGTTAGTTTTAAGATATTTTAAGTAACTATTTAAAAATAAATGAAATTATTTGTACTAAAATAAAAGACATCCAAGGCACCTCCAATTTTAAAAAGCTTTCATAAAAATATGACAGTGTAATTTCAATTGTAGGAAATCACAAAAGAACACCACATAGCTTATAAATATATAAATAAAAACATATTTAAAGGCATATAAAAATACAAGTAGCATACACAAAACTGTTATTTGCAAAGATCTCTGAGGAGAAATTTAGAATCAGGGTTGAGGGAAGAGGAAAACGTGAAAAATAACTAGCCATTCATTCATCTCTGTATTTTTAATTATTATTTAAAAGAACATGTTACTTCTACAAAATAAAAGTAAATGGAGAATATACATGTATGTTTATACATGTATAAACAACTGGAATATACATCTGATATTTTAAGAGCATTTAACTCTGCATTAAGAAGTTAAGCAAATTGGAATTTTACTGGTTAATTATAGTAAGTCAGTGTTTGATCTGTTTATATGGGAGATACATTATAACATTTTAATGGCGATATCTATGGGTAATATAAATATAGTTAAACATTTACAAATAAGTTATACAGAAATTTTCAGACACCTAAATTTGATTAGGAAGAAAACAGTATGATTTGGGAAATTTTCACATATTTGTGAAGGTGAATGTTCTTCACTGCAATTTATAGCACAATAAATTATTTAGCCGAAGAAGTCTAAATTTTTAATTTATCTTGGTACTGGTCTGTCCAGCCTATAACATTGTCTCTAAAATATATGGACAGATGGTGGGAATCATTTTAAATTTTTAAAAAATGAAATAGATATGCAAAAATATGCAAGATAGAAAAAGGTATTGATTTCATTGTTCCCCAAAAGTAAAACCGCATATTAAGAAACGCTGTCGGCTACCCAGCAGTGGCCGGCTCCCCTCTGAACCCTAAAAGATGATGAAATACATTTTTGTGATATTTGGATCACTGTATTTTGGACTACTTTCTTACAGTAGATTAGTCTGCCCTTAACTAATAAATCCCCAAACAAAGCATACTTGTCAGTGTTATTTGAAAAGAGAAAAGGAATGGGACATTCCCGAAACTTAGTCCTAAATTTGGGTAATTCAGAAGTAAGGGGCATTTTACACTAAGATTTTAAGTCTCATCCTTAAAAGCACTGTCCATACCAACTGGTCAATTGAATTTCTCCTTGTTCTTTGGTCTTCAGTAAATTCTTTGAAAACTTTTGCCCCAGTTTAATGCAATTCAGCGAACATTTAATTCAATCTAATTGATTCTGAAATCCAGAAAGCACAACTCTGACACAATAAACTTGAAAAATTAGCTGCTGGTCATGCATGGGTTCTAAAAAAATACATGTTTTCTCAGTTTCTTTAGTAATGATATTTTAAAGTAATACAATTTATTAATCTCTTATACAAAATTCAGTGAATTCCCTTGTTTACTTTAATGACATATATGACATTAGCCAAAATTATTAAATTTTATTAATCTAAAGTTGTTCATGATGTAGACATCCAAAGAAATCTCTTCATGATAGAAACAGAAATCTCTTTAAATCGGTTGGGTAATAGTAGTAAAATTTTCCATTTAAAAATATTTAGCTGCTGATTAATGTGTCATGCCATACACTGTTTCATTTTATATTTTCTAACTTCTGTTTCTGAGCAAAAATTGAATGAGAACATTATCTAACTTTAAAGTTTCACTAAAATATTTTTTTACTGTGTAAAATTCAGACCAAATGTCTGTAGACATATCCTAGAAAAATTGGTAATTTGCAAATGCAAACTAAAATAGAGTCTATATAATCAAAACCATTAGTGTCACCTGATGACCAATTAAATAAGACTGTCCAAAGAGTAGTATATCTTCACAGACCTGCCCCGGAGATGACAGGTGTTAGGGACAAAGGTGAGAATGTCCTAGGCTTCAGGAAGCCATCTCCATATGGCTCACAGGCACAGTTTCCTCCCACCTTGGATATGCCGGCCACCATTGTCTCTTACCCAGACTCTTTCAACAGCCATCTGACTCATCTTCTTTTCAGTTTGCCCCCTTAGATCTTCAACAGCATCTCGACCCACCAATGGAAATGGTTCTTGTGAAGCAGCATGCCATCTTTTTAAAGCATAAAACCAAAATCTTCCTAAGACTTCCCATCATAACCCAAAAAAAACCCTACCTCTGTAGGACTGTACAAAAGTTCCACTTGATAAGGCCTTGCTTATCATTTCTGACTTCATCCCATTCTGTAAAAACCTGCCTCCCCCTGCCTACTGTTTCTCATTCTCTCAAGCATGCCACCCTCATTCATTTTCCAAAGCTTCTTATACTTGCTGATCTAATCTGCTCTCGATGCCACATGGCAACCCTCTTCCCATATTTATTTTTTGAACTCAAATGTCATTCACAATATTGACTGTCTTACATAATCTCAGCTATACTCATCCAAACACCATCATTCTCTGTCACATTGTGGTTTTTATCTTCTAGTTTAATATATGTATGTACCTGGAATTATCTAATTTGTTGTTTTCTATGATGATTCACAGTCGGCTCCCTCTATGGAAGGGGTCTCCCTTGTCATCATTGTGTCACCAGTGCATAACTCATTGACTGGAAGAAAGCAGGCACTTAAATATTTGTGAGCTGGCTGATGAATGTCATCTCTGGTTTCACTGTATCTCCATCTGGAACTCCTATTTGACCAATAAATATTGGACCTGCTGGATATTTCCACTATTCCTCTTAACTTGTCATTTCTACTTCTCATCCATCTGTCCTTTAACTCTTTGTGCTAGAACAAATCCCTTGACTCTATTTTTCAGCTCATACATCTGACCTTAATTAGGGTCTCTTTTCCTGTTTAACTTAATAATATACATTTTTAAGAGGAGGAGGGTTATATTTTAGGTTTGAAAGAACAGAGATGATTTCTTTTTCAGAACATTCATTTTTGTTTAATTGATAAGATGCCATTTCCACTATTTATAGTCATATTTTTTACATTACTATTAAAATCTTAACCTGTTTGCTTTATTAGTCCTACTTCTTTGGATACCAGATTCTGCTATTACATTTAGTGTCTCTAAAATCTTTGCTGATTATTACTGAGCTCTATTCGTTTATTCACATTTTTAAAAATTAATTAATTAATTTATATTTTTGGCTGTGTTCGGTCTTCGTTGCTGTGTGCAGGCTTTCCCTAGTTGCGGTAAGCGGGGGCTACTCTTCCTCATGGTGCGCGGGGGCTACTCTTCCTCGGGGGTGCTTGAGTGGGCTTCTCATTGCGGTGGCTTCTCTTGTTACGGAGCAGGGGCTCTAGGCACACGGGCTCAGTAGTTGTGGCTCACGGGCTTAGTTGCTCTGCGGCATGTGGGATCTTCCCGGACCAGGGCTCGAACCCGTATCCCCTGCCTTGGCAAGCTGATTCTTAACCACTGCACCACCACGGAAGTCCTGGTCACATTTTTATTATAACTATTATTAATTTGCTTAAATAAAGTTGCTTTAAATATATCAACAGCAGTTTAGAAATTGAAAAGTCAGACATATTTTGGGGAAGAGTTTTATATTTTTAGTAGGATATTGAATAAATAACCTCTCTATCACATGGAGAGAGGAGATATAAAAGAGAGTTGCAACAGATATTCAGTTTAAAATAATTTGTAGCTGTCCTAATTATGTCAAATAATGTGAATCAAATGCTTTCTACATGAAGGCTATAGAGTCTGATGGTCCATTTAAAAAAGTTCAGCAAAGCAGTTTAACTGATCTCTCCATTATGTTTCTGTCCATGAAATTAGCAGATATAAAAGTGAATTTTTTGTTTATGATACACTCTATTCCAAGAACATTGCACAGCAAAAAAATAAAAACCCCACAAAATTTAACTTGTCATCTTCTTCTATTATTTTACTTCACACTTCTTTTTTTTTTTTTAAACATCTTTATTGGAGTATAATTGTTTTACAGTGGTGTGTTAGTTTCTGCTGTGTAACAAAGTGAATCAGCTATACATATACATATATCCCATATCTCCTTCCTCATGCGTCTCCCTCCCACCCTCCCTATCCCACCCCTCTAGGATTTGTTTCACTTGTTTCTGTTACATAGCCTTGTACTTCATTATTACTCATTGTTACTAACAGACACATTCGATTTGGTTCCAATAGAAGTTTCTGTCATCTATTAAACTATGAAACTAATGACTGTAACATGTAACAGATTTAATTACAGGTATTGATTCGAAAGTGTTTATCTCCTTGTTTGTTCTTTAAAAATAATCTGGTTAACTCCATTTATAATTTATTGATGAGTTAAGTTAATCTTGCAAAAGGAACTCTTATAATGTCTACAGGTGACGTGTTTAATATCACTCATGTTATTTTGTACTTGCAAGGCATATGACACTATTTCACATTCAACCTTATTTCCTTTCCTTAAGACCTTCAGAGTTCTTTTGACCTTCAGAGTTCTTTTAACAATGACTAATAAAATACTAGCTGGGTATCTTATTAAAACATTTTTAATATTTGTGTGACTATTTCTATGATAACTGATTAAAGGATTTTATCACTCTCTCTCTCCTTCCCTCTCTCTCTGTCACACACACACACACACAACCCTAGGTATGAAGGTATAATTTTTGTTACTATTCCTTTCTGCAATTTATCTAGTCTAACCATCTGACTATTCTAGGAGAAACTCCTATTCAGTCCTACTAGATCTGAATGTCTTTGGTCATACACCCGAAAAGGCAGTTTGGTTTTACTTCTGTCTATCTATTTATCTATCTATCTATCTATCTATCTATCTATCTATCTATCTATCTATCATCTATCTATTCACCTATTGGGTAAATTTTATAACTAATAAGTCTTTTCTTAACGAATTGATGGCTTGAAAGCTCAGATTTGAAAGCTCAGATCTGTGGCCCACCTAAAGCAAGTAAGCATCTTAATGTCATTCTCAAATCCACTTTAAAACCACAGTTGTTTTTTCTCCTTTTACTTGATTTAACTCTACACATTTATGCTCTGGATCAGTAAGGGATATAGGTAAACAAATTAAATTATATGCACATGTGCGCACGTGCGCACACACACACACCTTTATGTACTTCAGCTTCCCTCCGTGCTCAGTACCGATACCCTAGTCCAAGTCATTATCATTTCTCCTGGTTTCTGCCACAGCCTCAAATGTCCTGAGTGGTCTCTTCATCCGTATTTACTTATTTCTAATACCAGTGAAATTGTGTCCCTGCTTCAATTACCTTTACTGGATACTCTCACACTGGAGTATTCTCAACTGCCAAACTTTGCACCCTCTGACTTTTTAACCTCTTCAACTTCATCTGATGTCACTCTTCCTGTTTATCTCAGGGCTTAACTGCATTCAGATAAGCTCACTATCTTTCCTCTTTCTTACAAGATCTTTCTCTCTCTCTGCCTCCCCTCCCCTACATGCTCAGAGCTTTCATAGATGTTCTTCCCTGCTAATGCCTCTGGTTCCCCATTCCACCAAACCTTTGTATTAAATAAATGTTACTTCTTTGAAAATGCCTTTCTTGACTCCATGTAAAATTAGGTCTGCTATTGTAATGTCTTATAACACCCTTAGTTTTGTTTCATAGCAGATAATTTGTAATCTTTGTAATCATGCAGTTTTTAAAGGTCATTTGTCTTTTTTTTTTTTTATTAATTCACAAGCTCCCTGCTGCCAGAGGGCATATATGTTTGATTAAATCATTGACTCTACAGTGCCTCACACAGACCTTAGGTCATATAGATGCAATAATTATTTGATTATAAATGAACAAGTTTTTTTCTCAAAGTTCTAAATGAAATAAGGATAATATATAAATATAAATATTTTAAGGAGGAATGTCTGTAGGAATTTAAATATATATATATATCATATTTTAAATATGTATATTTTACAAGCTTTTCATTTACTCTGAGTAAATAATCCAGTAATTCGAATACTGACCCTGTGTCTCTATTGATGCCTCATACGTTTATTTCAAAATCTGAAACATGTATTCTTTTTATGAACAAGGAAATATTATGCTTTTTTAAAATGTTGAATCTAAGTGCATTTAGGCAATTGAACCTGAATTGAATAGAATAAAAACTGAAAAAAATTGTGTTTCATTGTTTCCCAAGTTTCTTTACATGGAAACATCTATTGAGATAACATTGGTTTATAATATTATATAAGTTTCATGGGTACAACATTATATTTCTACTTCTGTGTACACTACAAAGTGCTCAACACCAAAAATTTAGTTTCCATTTGTCAATGTATGAAGATACATTTTTAAACATCATTTTAAAGGGTAGCCATTGAATAAACTGGGTAAGCTGAAAATGGAAAACTTTTTTTTTTTTTTTTTTTTAAAAGAAGAAAGGAGGGCTTCCCTGGTGGCGCAGTGGTTGAGAATCTGCCTGCCAATACAGGGGACACGGGTTCGAGCCCTGGTCTGGGAAGATCCCACATGCCACGGAGCGGCTGGGCCCGTGAGCCACAACTACTGAGCCTGCGCGCCTGGAGCCTGTGCTCCGCAACAGGAGAGGCCGCGATAGCGAGAGGCCCGCGCACCGCGATGAAGAGTGGCCCCCGCTTGCCGCGACTAGAGAAAGCCCTCCCGCAGAAACGAAGACCCAACGCAGCCAAAAAATGAATAAATAAATAAATAAATAAACTTAAAAAAAAAGAAGAAAGGAGTATTTGTTTTTCCCACTAATTTTGTAATGAAAATAAAAATTCCTGGAAAATAACACATTTTTCATTTTTATCTTTACTGGTCCCATATTTACTGAGTGCAAGTGGGGTATATATATCTCGTTATTCTCTATTATTCATGTAAATCTATTAAAATTGAATGTGATGGGGAGACTCTTTGTAAGCAAAAAACAATGTCCCCTCAGGTCTGTTGTTTTATTGTCTAACCTGGAAAATCCGAGAATGTATAATCCACAGAATTAGCATTGTATTAATATTACCTAAATTGTTCAGTTATTAGTACTTGGCAGTAAATCAAATTTATCAAAAACTCCTGACTTAATAGCTGGCCAAGAGCGAAGTAATTTTTTTTTTTTTAATGTTGGTTCTGGCCATTTTTAAAATTTATTTATTTATTTACTTCGGCTGCGCCACATGGCACGTGGGATCTTAGTTCCCTGACCAGGGATTGAACCTGTGTCCCCGGCAGTGGAAGCCCAGAGTCTTAACCCCTGGACCAACAGGGAAGTCCCTAGCTAAGTAATATTAAATAAATTTCTCCATTCTGGGGCCTGTAGAAAAATGGGTTGTTCAAACATAACAGTGGAGAAGCAACAGGCTAGGAAGTCTCCAAATCTGTCACTCTCATTAGCAGAGTTACTTGAATAACTGCATCTCAGATTTCTGATTAAAAATAATTGTTATACATTCTCACCACTGCTCATTTCATACTTTAGAATCACTGTATGTGATCACTAAGTCTGAGTCACTTTATATATAGAAACAAAATTTAATTAAAAATTCAAAAATATAATCCAGATAAGAGTTTAAAATTTACATCTACATTCTGAAGGGAAAGTAGAAAATATATAAAACATGTATTAAATTTTCTTGAGGGTATGTAACTTCTTCCTTTGATAACTCCCCAGAATGTTTAGGGTTCAGCAAGCATTCAATAAATGTAGTTGGTGGCAATCAGTTATTTATTTCTTGACTTTCAGTGTGTAATGTGTTCGCAATCTTTGTGGTATGTCAGAACTGTAGATCTTTTAAATCTGCTGCTCAGATTAGATTTGTCTTTGGGATCATTTTTAACCAGCCAGTTACAGAGTATAAAACTGCAGTTTCAATATTAGTTTAGTTGTGAGTGCTAATTAGCGATTACAAATCATTCTTATCCCCAAATTAAAAAAAAAAAATCGGTGTTCAGAGTACTAAAGGAACACAGGTATTTAGATTTTTACAAAATTATTTGGAAGTTGTAGCTATATGCATAAAATAAATATTCAAGGACTATATTAACTGTATTACATAAAACAATTGAATACTAACTCTTTTTCAATGTAATAAATGTTTTATGTATAATGAAACAGATGTATAGCAATAAATTGAACTTTCTCCTTTTCGTTTTTCAGGATATGTTGAATTTTTTATAAAAATGTAAAGAATTTTGAGGGTACTTTGTCCAAAAATATGCATTAAAAACTCTAATAAAAAAAGTTATTTAATTAATAGCTGATAAGAATTTTACTTTTATTTTTCTAGGGAATATTCATATTTAAGTGAGCAGAACATTATTATACAAAATGAACTAACAATTATGTATGATAACATTATTTTTGCACTTCTGCTTATTTAATTTGCATTTTTAGCCACAGTTTTTAGAAATTTGTTTTTAATTACATGTATTTATTCATACATTTTTAAATAAAGAGCTCAGAATTCTGACAGTTATAAGACACTGGTGAGTAAACTTACTTTCTCATTGAATACCTGAAAGAAACAATAAATAACCTTGAACCAATGGATTACAGGATTAAACTACTAAAAATACTAACATTTCATTAGGTATAACAGATTAATGTTGAGTTCACCATATTTACAAAATATAATCCACAGTTTTGTGAAAGCACCTTTTTAATTCAGAGGTAAACACATTGGCAGTAAAATATTGTGTTCAAATTTTGCATGAATAACAAGGTATTACCAAAATTGAAGTTCTTATAATATGCTTATTACTGACTTATACTCTTAGAAATCTCATCCTCAAATGATTCATAACATTATTTGATATATTTCCATTTTCAGGAGTCTTTGAACCATTTCTCATCTTGGTCATTCATATTCACTCAGTCCGCCAACTTTTTATGAGACTGCACTGTGTGCCAGATATTGTTTGGGTGCTGAGGAAACAGAGAAGATAATACAAATACTCCCACTGTCAAGGAGAAGACAGAAAACGAGCAGATAAAGAAATACACATATAGAAGGATGTCATATACAGCTTTAAAAAAAATAAGCTAGTTAAAGGAATCAAAAGTGACAGGGACTTGCATCTTAGATAGGTCCAGGAAAGGCTTTAAGGAAAAATGATGATTGAGTTGCAACAAGCCAGTATGAAGAAGGAAGCAGGCAAAGGGGACAGGAGGTGAGAAGGCCTGGATGTAGGAGTGTATTTGATGTGTTTGTAGAACACAGAGGGGGCGTGTGTGCCCAGAAATCAAGAGAGTGGAGAGGGAAATTGGTAAGAAGGAAGGTCTAAGGTGAGCCAGGATTCGGGTTATAGAGTTTGTAGGACAGAGTAAGGACTTCAAATCCTATTCTAAAAGTGTCATTGAAGGATGACATAATTCTGTTTCCATTTAAAGGGTGAGGTTGGAAAACAGAAAGCCAGAAGACCAGTTGGTGAGCACTGAGGTGTCTGTCCTGGCAAGAGCTGATGGTGGGTTTGACTTGGTGCTAATGGTGAAGTCTGTGCTAAACTTTCGTCCAATATATATATATATTTTTAAATTTATTTTTATTTTTGGCTGTGTTGGGTCTTTGTTGCTGTGCACAGGCTTTTCTCTAGTTGCGGCGAGCAGGGGCTACTCTTCGTTGCAGTGTGGGGGCTTCTCATTGGGTGGCTTCTCTTGTTGCAAAGCACGGGCTCTAGGCGCGTGGGCTTCAGTAGTTGTGGCACTCGGGCTCAGTAGTTGTGGCTCGTGGGCTCTAGAGCGCAGGCTCAGTAGTTGTGGCGCACGGGCTTCATTGCTCCGTGGCATGTGGGATCTTCCTGGACCAGGGCTCGAACCCATGTCCCCTGTATTGGCAGGCGGATTCTTAACCACTGCGCCACCAGGGAAGCCCCAAGATATATTTTAAAAGTAGAACAGAACTAGCTGATGGGTTAAGCATATAATTTGAGAGAAAAAGAGGCATCAACGATTTTTTCCAATCTACTCATTTAAAAAATTTATATTAAGAAATACTCTCTTGTTCCCTTCATGTATAAAAAAACTATGGAATTTGGGAGGATACATGGAAAAAACCAATTCATACATTTACAGTATTTGCATTTCTCCATCATTTGATTTGCACATTTATAAAATAAAGGCTACATGAGTCAAAAATCACTTCACCTGAAAGAAAGCAACAGGGTATAGTCAGCCAACAGCACATCAATGCCATAGCAGAGTTTGAAATCACTAGTTCCCATTTTCATGACACATCAACAGGCATTTTTAGTTTGTGAAATTTTTTCAGTCTCCCATGCAAAAATAAATACAAAAGATGAAACAAGGCTTGAATAATTTCATTGGGAATTTCCAGCATTATTAAAATGTAAATTTTTTCCTTATGTCAACATTTTCCTTTGAATGCTCACACAGGTTTATTCATCATTATAAACTGACAAAAATCTATGAGAATTCTCAGTTGATCTGGTCAAATCTAATTGCCTCCTGTCGCTAATTCAACTGGCCTTATGCACAATTGGTCTTAATACTGCCAGCTTCAATCATGGTAGGAGAAAAGGAATATATTAAAGTTGCAGAAAGGGTGAGCTATTTTAATAGTAAAATGCTATCTCAGCCTTTTCACTTATTAATGCCTCTGCATAATAGAATTTCTATCATGATTATTAAAATTGATATTTATTTTTTTCTAGATAACCTCTTTCAAAAGTTAAATTTATAGAAATAAGAAGGGTGCTGATTAGTTCATGATTATGAAAAGTACATTTTCAGCTAAAGGAGCTCTCTAAAACTAACAAAGATTCAAATAAACTTGTACGAGGAGACTGACCAAGCAGGCAGTCCTACAAACCATTTGTTTGATTTATTTTGTCATGAGAATGGAAGGTAGTCCTTGCTAAGCTTAATTGAATAACATAGACCAGAATATTATATTCTTGATACATTTATGATTTTTGTAGAGCCAACCGATTTTACATATAAATCCTTTACATGAAATACGATATAAGCAGCATTGCGGTGAACGTTTTAGGTCACAAATTTGAAATGTGTTTTTATTATATCATTTCTAAGTCATTTCTCTATGTGTCTGTGTTTGATTGGGTGAAAGTCACATCAGAATGTTTGGCCATAAAACTAAACTTAACTCCACTAGTATCTTTCAGAGTAGTGTCATCAATTATTTTAAAAGGGTGAATGTGACCTTATGATAATGTATCATGCAAAAGACAATATTTTAAGCCTTACGTGGTCTACTTCAGTGAGAAATGGCTTATTAACTGGCACTGCAGTTGAGATTATTCACCAGCATTCTTAATTCAAACAGAGACTAATTTTTCTCAAAGTTAAGAGTTGTTGGAAAAATTAACCATAGACCATAGTTGACAAAATAAAAATAATTTAGGATAAATAACATATTTTTACAGAAAGCAACTTTTCCAAAGTTTTCAGTATTGGAAATTAAATGTATTTCTAAAATTAATTCAATTTTAGTACCTTTAAACTACTTAACAAAAGAACAGAATAAGTGTATTTCTTTCAATGTAGAATAACCTGTTGCTCAATTTAGTTATGAAGGAAATAAAATATTCGCAGATATTATATACTACTAGCATATTATAAGAGAAATATCTATTACTCTCATACATGGAAAAATCATGAATCTAGCAAGTCATGCCACTTTTTTAAGCAAAATTATTTTCCCACCAGATTATCTGCCAAGAATATAAGGTTCATTTTGAGCTCAGATACAAGTCTCTACCACCTAATTCATAAAATGAATCACTCTTTGTCTTGATACTTTTCCTTTATTCCAACTGAAGCATGCAAGCTACTCTAGCATATCTCTGATGAGAAAAACACTGATGGTCATATGGACCTAGAGTCTGTCATACAGAGTGAAGTAAGTCAGAAAGAGAAAAACAAATACCGTATGCTAACGCATATATATGGAATCTAAAAAAAAAAAAGAAGTGGTACTGATGAACCTAGTTGCAGTGCAGGAATAAAGAGATAGACATAGAAAATGGACTTGAGGACACGGGGTGGGAGGGGGAAGCTGGGGCAAAGTGAGAGTAGCATTGACATATATACACTACCAAATGTAAAATAGTTAGCTAGTGGGAAGCAGCAGCATAGCACAGGGAGATCTGCTCGGTGCTTTGCGATGACCTAGAGGGGTGGGAGAGGGAGGATGGGAGGGAGGCTCTAGAGGCAGGGGATGTGGGGACCTGTGTATGCATATGGCTGATTCTCTTTGTTGTGCAACAGAAACTAACACAGTATTGTGAAGTAATTATACTCAAATAAAGATCTATTAAAAAATTTTCAAAAAAAGATATAATGATGTGTCCTATATTGCTATTGGTGATATTGTGGGTTACTATTTATATTCATAAGAGCCATAATATCTTCTTAAAAGCTGGAATTTAGGTTTTTCAGAGGGAGGTGGTGCAAATGCCACATGAGGAATTTCATTTCTAAAATATATCTCCAATACAGTCAAATATCATTTTCCTTTTTCTCCTGTTTGGAGTTGCCCTATAATAAAATATCCAAATACCTATGAATTTTCAGCTGGAAAAACTCAGATAAACATTTAAAGGGAATAAATGAAACTTTTCCTTTGGGCACCAAAAATTTCAAGTTTTAAATACTTTTACTGGTATCATTACATAATTGTTTATACTCATAATTCCAAAATATATTTAGGAATGCAAAAAAATGCAAAGATTTTATTTTTTTCTTTGATATTTATTTCTTCAATTATTTCAGTATTAATCTTTATTTTTTCTGTGAAACTGATGATGAGAAAGTACACATAATTTTCTGAACACTGTTCCTCTACCAAGTTGCAATGTAGAATGTTGCTGTGACAGAAGTCCTTAGCTTTGATATTTGCTTGATGTACTGAATTACTGCAAGAAGTGAATATTCTGAAATATTACCTTATTGCTTTATTTCTTTAGACATAAAACAGAAGGTAATGTTGTTACTGAAGGACAGACTTTCCTCATTTAAAATCTGAGCCCAAATTTAACACTAATAAAATCAAGTATTCTGAAGTATTAACATTTACTGATATTAATTAGTTATCTATATTTATTCACATGATAATAATTCACAGGTTAACCCTGAGAAAAATAACAGAACTAAAGTAAATATGTTCAAATTTATAAGCTTGATTAATTTTTATGTTATTTTCCCTAATTTTGTCTTTTTCTGCCCTCAAAGCATCATTTTAACATTTAATTTGCCAACTAATGTGTATATTTGCATAAAGCCACACTTAACATTTATTCTATAGGCCCCTAGACAAAAATCTAGATTAGCTTACAAGGTCAAAAATATAAGATTTCTAAATGTTACAGTAGTAAAGCTGATAGTTCACAGGAATGATATATCAGACATCAGACATTGTGCTCTAGACAGGAAATGTCCCCTCCCTGAAAGTAAAATAAGTCAGTGTCTAACTGCTTTGATAATGGGATGTAAACCACTAAAATATTTTTTGGTATATCAAGAAATTATGAATTCAAGCCTTATCTTTCTCTTGAAATTATTCTTAGTTTCACCCTGATGTCTGTTAGAGAAAATTATCTTTCCAATTCCTCTCTATGAGAATATTTGTGTATGCTTTAAGTAATTTTAAATAAGACACTCTTTTAAAAGATAATAGCTTGTTATGCAGTAATCAGAAAAATGATTTTTTTCAAATAGAAGTATAGAGCCAAACCAATGTCAAACTTCCTATATTCTATGATTTTAAGATTTAGGTTTTTAGCTTTGTTTTAGATATATTTTGCTTGCAGTAATCAGAAAAATGATTTTTTTCAAATAGAAGTATAGAGCCAAACCAATGTCAAACTTCCTATATTCTATGATTTTAAGATTTAGGTTTTTAGCTTTGTTTTAGATATATTTTGCTTCTCGTCCCAAAATTTGAGGGGGTGAACATTTTAGTCCACAAAGAGGGCACACTCCTTCCAGAGAACCTACAAGATTTTATCAAAATGAAAGCAATCACTGCTGCAGGAGAGTTTGGACTTCTCATTTTCAGGAAACAGCAGGTAAGAAAAGAGTCACTCTCTTAGAAAGGGTAATTGGTTCTGATCAACAGGAGTTTGCAATGGTTTTGCACAATGGGGGCTAGGAGAAATATGGAACACAAGTTATCTGCATGGGTACCTCTTGGTTTTCTCTTGCCTGTTTGTAATGGTGAACGGACATGTGCAGCAACCTGGTCTGAGAAGGCAGTATGATGACCAAGGGCTTAGAACACTTAGGAATGGGGATCTGAGTCATGCCATCATGGAAGTCGTGAAGACCTGCCAATGTGATAGATGAGGAAGAGGGGAGATTAGAATACAGTGGGAAGAAGAAAATGAAGTACCAGTTATGCTCTAAGACCAACTGCCCCAGGGGCCGCAGTTCATCCTACCAACTTCACTCTGGTCAGTTTCTCCTCAGGAAGAGAGACTCAGGATCCATGGAAGAGCTGCTTCCAGAATCTGCCTGGACAAGTATATCTCTTTGGTGCAAGCTGTAGACTGTGGCGTCTATGGAAGTGTTCTGCTCAAATCTCCTTCAAGAGAAACAAATGTGGAGGGTATGACTGACTAGTGGCCTCACCTCTATTGGCATTCACTCAGGAATCACTCTTGGTTAAAGACAAGGCATGCCAAGGTACCAGGCCTGGCCCACTCCTACCTAACACAGGACTTCTCTAATTCAGAAATCCATTGTCATGGTCAAAACTTTCCCAGAACTGTGCCTTGTCAGAAGGTCTTCCCATCCAATCCTTCCTTCTCCTTTTCTTTTCACAGCTGTCAGAGCTGCATGGTGGTCTGGAGGTTTTCATAGCTGACTTCTGTTCCCTCCTCATCTTTTATCCTTCATGAGCATTTCCACAATAACTCCTTTGCACAACAAATCCTATCTTGGCATTTGTTTTTAGGGGGAACCGAACTGACACAATTGATACAATTGATAAGCCTCTGGCCAAACTGTTCAAGAAAATACAAGAAGACACAAAAGACCAATATCAAGAATGAGAGTGGACATCATTACAGATCTTAAAGTCTTCAAAAGGATAATAATGGAATATTATGTGTGTTTTTTTCAAGAAAGAGGGAAATTTAACAGTTTTAAAAAAATCTGGTCTGACTTTTTGAGTCAGGCAGTCCTCCAGTGTTGTGGCATATGTATAGAAATAATTCCTAGGACCAAGGGACTAAAGAATTGGATTTTAAGTAAAAATAATAAAATTTTGCTATTTCCACATGTGCAGATTTGGAATGATTTTTTAAAAGTAGGAAGCGTGAAAATATAATATTTCCAAAATAATTTTTGAAAAGAGCTATATCACTTTAATAACTTTGTCTCTTTTTAAGTTATCTCTAATGAAAACAGGAATCACTCAAAAATGTGGTCAAAATATCTATTAACCCCATGTAGTTGCTCATTTTTCAACGTGTACTTGATTATCTCAGAACTCTCCACTCTGGCACCAGGTAAGTAAAAAGAGAAAACAACAACAACAACATAATATTGGAGACATCAATCCCACTGAGACCACCTCTTCAGTTATGCTTGGGAATAAAATCTGAAAATAAATTCCTTAGTGAGCTTTCTAAAAGTAGGGTAGATAAATTTGCCAAGATTCTACCAACTAGACAAAATTTTTCCTTAATATAGAAAAGTCACCTAGACAGATGATTTAATGAGATAAGGTATCTCTTCATGAGTGCTAGAAAAGTGATATGGGCAGGAGCATGTCAATATCTTTAAGAATGTCCATGTATATCCTTAGCTACATTGAGTGAAATTGGGGAAAAATTTCTTCAGGGAATGAGGAAAGCGATTATTATGGCCGAAAAAATAGAGACTTGAATATAGAGAAACATTGCTAAAATATTTATAAAAGTTTAATTTTTGCAATTTTTAGTCCTCCAAACTTCCTGCCTAAATTTACCTTTGTTTAAGAAAAAATAAAAATAGTCCTTCAAATGTTAGATTAAGAAATGCATATTAGGTTCTTGTGCTCTTAAAACACCACTATTCCTCCTCTATTAGGTTCTTGCCCCAGGCAAAAACCAATGCCTAACACAAATATTGAAGAGGAAGAAGAATAAACAAACCTCAAGAGACACACCAAGATACCTTAGGATTTTGAACAATCAAAAAGGCAAAGGTCATTTGGGTTTTTTGAAAACTCCTTTGAGGGAAAAATTGATCCATTCCTTTAATGTTCTTCACAACAAGGATTAATTCTTTTTGAGTACTTAAATAATATAAGGGAAAACCCATTAAGGAGAGGGGACTCATTCACTACTCTGGCCCCCTGATCCATATGAGAACTTTCAAAACCAATCTTACTTAGTCTAACACATTCTCTATTGATTTTGATTTTTATATTATCTTAAACCCAGAGAGAATTTATTTACTTCTAAAAATATAGTTTAAAATAATCAAATAATACTCTATCCCCAAAGTTGCTACCAAGAAAATCTCCAAACACTTGCAAAAAGTTCTGAGTACAGGTAGGAGACAAACGGTAAGGGATAAGAGGAATATAAACTGAAATTTTATCAATTCACGTGTCCTAATTTATTCTGCTCAGCATTCCAAAATGATGAATATTAAACAAGTTAGACTTCAAGCTAATACATAATAGTAAAATATTATTCTATGTTTCATAGCATTATATATTATATATAACATTATATGTAACATTATATTAACATATATAATACATTGACATAGCACGTTATAGATCGCAAATGTCCTTACCAAATTTAATCTACACAACAACGATGGGAGATAGGCTTTGCTATTAAATTTCCTTTAAGAGTTTGCTCTAAAGCTACTTAACTCCTCTGGGCCTCTGTTTCCTTATTATAAAAGGAGGGAATTATAGTAAATGATTTTCATGCCCCTTTCTACCTCAAAAAATTCATTTAAAGTAAAGACAGTAAGTGCTAAAGAATAATACTCGATCTCCAAAGTCATTTTCTTTTCTTGTCACAAAGCTCCAAAGTGGTATGATGTACTATTGTTTGCTTTAAACATCTTTAAATGTCTATAAATCACATACCATAAAAATTCACCAATAAAAAGTATACAATTCGTGGATTTTATTATATTCACAGTGTTGTGTAACCACACCACAGTGTAAATTTAGAAATTTTTATCAGCCTCCAAAACCCTATTGCTGTGAGCAATTCCTTCCTACACTCACTCCTCAGCCCTAGGCAAACAGTAATCTTTCCCTCTATATAGATTTGCCTATTCTGGACATTTTTTATACATAGAATTCATTATACAATAGGTGGTCATTTGTGACTAGTTACTTTCACTTAGTATATTTTCCAGGTCATTCATCTTGTAGCATGTTATGAGTACTTCATTCCTTTTTATTGCTAAATAGTATCTAATTTTATGGATGTACATTACATTTATTTATTCATCAGTTGATGGACAAATTATTTTTCACTTTTTGATTGCTATGAATAATCCTGTTATGAATACTGTGAGCAAGTTTTTGAGTGGACATATATTTTCCTTCCTCTTGGATATATACCTAGAACAGAATTATTGTGTCAGATGTTAACTCTATGCCTACCATTTTAAGGAACTGTCAAACTATTTTCCATAGAAGCTGCAATAAGGGTGTTCCAGTTTCTCCACATCCTCACCACTTGCTATTATGTCTTTTTTATTATTATAGTTATCCTAGTGGTTATTAAATGGTATCTCATTGTGGTTTTGACTATATTTCCCAGATGACTAATGATGTTGAACATATTTCTGAGAGTTTATCGGTCATTTGTATATCTTCCTTGAAGAAATGTCTATGCTGATATTGTCCCCATTTTTTATTTGGGTTATTTGTCTTTTTACTGTTGAGTTGTATAATTTACATATTCTAGATACAAATCTTTTATTAGATATATAATTTGCACATATTCTCTCCAGCTGTGGCTTGTCTTTTCATTTTTTTGCTGGTTATTATTTACATAATTTTAAATTCAATGCAGTCCAAATTATCTGTCTGGCTTCTTTCAAGATTTTCTCTGTCTTTGATTTTTCTGCAGTTTGAATATCATGTGCATAGGTATAGATTTTTGTGTTTATCTTGTGATCACTAATAGCTTTCTATATCTCTGGTTTCATTTCTGTTATTGATTTGGCAAATTCTCAGCCATTTTACCTCAAATATCTTGTTTATTTTTTCTCTTTCTGGTATTCCTATTATGCATATGTTACACTTTTTGAAATTGTTCAATACTTTTTGCATATTCTGTTCTTTCTTTGCTTTGCTTTATAGTTTGGGTTGGGATGTTTCTATTGACATATCTTCAAACTCACTGATTGTTTTTATACTATTTCCAGACTCCTGATGATCCTACCAAAGGCATTCTTCATTTCTTTTACAGTGTTTTTATTTTTACCATGAATTTTTTTTAAAGATTTTTTTTTTTTTTGATGTGGACCATTTTTAAAATCTGTATTAAATTTGCGACAATATTGCTTCGCTTTATGTTTTGGTTTTTTGGCCGGGAGGCATGTGGGATCCTAGCTCCCCAACCAGGGATCGAACCCGCACCCCCTGCACTGCAAGGCAAAGTCTTAACCACTGGCCCCTCAGGGAAGTCCCATTTACCATTTCTTTTTGATTCTTTTTTAGCGTTGCTTACACTACCTTTCTTTTCTTGCCTGTTGTCCTTTTTTACACTGGAGTCCTTAGAATATTAATCATAGTTAGTCTGATAATTCAAATTCCCAGTCTGATAATTCCAAAATTTTTGCCATATTTGATTATGATCCTGTTCCTTGCTTTGTCTCTTCAGATGGTGTTTTTTTTTCCTTTTAACATGACTTGTAACTGTTTGTTGAAACTGAACATGGTATATCAGGTAAGAGGACTGAGGTAAATAGGTCCTACTGATGAACTGTGGGGAAGAGGGGACACATTCTATAACTCTGATTAGGTCTCAGTCTTTTAGTGGGTCTGTAACCCTGGGCTGTGACCTTCATAAGTGTTTCTCAGCTTTTTTTAGCCCTTTAAGTAAGAACAGAAAGCCTAGTGGTGGCTGGTTGGATATTTCCCTTACTCTAGGTTGGTTAGGCTCAGGTAAATAGTTTCTCCTTTGTTAAAGAGAACAGAGAACTCTGAACTATTACAAAATGGTTATTTTTCCATTTCCCTTGCCAGAAGCTAGAGGGGATTTTCTCTGATCTTCACCCTGAAGACGTGGTAAGGCTCACTGGTTAGGAAAACTCACAAAAGTATAGGACACCACCTAAGGCTCAGCATCCAGAAACATTTATCTCGTAAACTAGTGTATAGCTAGTATCCAGCAACTAGTTATTTAAGTTTTAAGTGTTCCTTTTTGTTTCTAGCTCTAGCAATGTTTCCTCCTCCTGGTAAGCTATGATTCTCTGTTATCTACCTGTCTCTACAGTTTTTGGAGCCTCCAGTTTGCTCTACAATCTCAATTTTCTGGCAAACTAAGAAAAGTTGTTGATTTCAGTTTGCTCAGTATTTTTCTCGTTGTGACAACAGGATTGAAGATTTCCAAGCTCTTTACATGTTAGACCTCCAACTGGTCTTAGAGTTTAACAAACATGTTACAAATCTCTGAATGAGGACGTGTTGTGAGTTCTTTCTGTGTTGGTTATTTGCAAGCAAGTCACACTATTGAGTGGCCAAGAGCAGTGTATAAGGCTACCGGGAAGGTTTCTTGCTTTATGGTGAAGCTCACCATTATACAGTGTGTACCTTTATTTGCGGTCAGTGAAGATCATCAACTGCTAATTGCTCAAAATCTTGTATTTCTCCTCCCACAAAGATGGTGTGTCCTTATGTTCTCTAATTACTCTTGGCTGTCTTGCTACTCTGGAGTCTGAGTGCCAAATGCTAACTGCAGAAGGACTTATACCCAGGGTATGCATTCAATTCCATTCCTCTAAAAAGAGAAGGATATTTACCTTTGTCCTGGGAGTACTCACTCTGATATGAAACTCCAGATGACCAATCAGTTTCTTCCTGCACCTGGTTTGACCATCATTTTAATTGATAGGCCTGCCTCCTGTACTGTGACTCACCCTTACAAATGAAATTTAGATTCGCCTAAACTGGAGTTTGTGTTTCTATTTTGTTTTCCTTGACTTTTGCAGGAAGATTTAAGAAAGAGACAGAAGTCCCCCTTTTATAAAATTTCTCACCAACATAGGTATTATTTATCCGTTTAGATTCAGAAGTATCAAGACTCATTGCTGCATGGGTATCTCTTTATTAAGTAGAACCTACAGTATTATTGTATTATGATGAGCTTATACTGATATGATTATAAAGGGTAAATCCAGGCATCTATGTATAGGAGGTAAAATATCAACTGAAACTGGAGTAGCTTTTAGTGGGAATATGAAATTTGTAGGCCTTTTGAGGCATAATGGTAACTCCCTCTAGAAATATATCTGTGATCTCTAAAATAAAAGATAACTGAGATCTGATTCAAATCCTGTACTCCACAAGACAGATTTTTAAAGTATATATTTATTTTTATGCTTTTGTTTAAACTGTTATCTTGAAAGTTCCAATATGTCCCACCTGTGTTAAACAATTAAAAGAGGCAGAATTTTGGCGGTGATTTCTCCGGAGAACTGATGAACATAAGTATGCATCTCTGAAAGCCAAATGTTGATGTCTGTGACAAGTGAAGGAAGACATAACGCTGTACCACAGAATGGAGGCCAATGGGTCAGTTGCCTCCTTCCCCCCACCTGCAACCAAGGAGCTACAACCTGGAGCTGCTATGAGTAGCATCCGATATCAGAAGTCTTGAGTTTCAACAACCCAGGCACTTTCATAAACTGAAAAGAAAATGTAAGGAAGAAAAAATGTATAAAGCTTCATGAAACATGGCTGACAAAACATTTTTGTTAGAATCCCATGGACTCTTAAAAGTACAAAGTCCCACGTCCTATTTTAGACCTACAGTATGAGACCTTTCGTCTCGCAATCGGAGAGATGTCACCTTAAAAGGGTTCTAATTTAGAATGTTGGGCATCCTAAAGTAACTTTTTCTCCTAAGAAAGATTTGAAGTTTAGGGATGATTCTACAGCCATTATCTTTCTTTCGATATTGAGTGTTATTCTTTCACGGGGTAATGCTACAGAATGTTTTGGAACAACTTCTTGCCTAACAAAACTATCTCTAATATATTCACATGTTTTGAACTACTGTGAAATACTTTAGAAAGTTTCACAGGAGGATGATACATGTAATTTTAGGTAATTCTCCCCATCTAGAATAACTTGTCTACATGGTAAGAAATCTCCATTTATCTGGTAACTGAAATAGAGGCTTTTCATAATTCATGAGCAAGATCTACAAAATTAGCTTTCTCTTTTAGATGTATTGTAGTTCCTAAATTCATATTTACACATAATCTGCTAAGTTATCATTGCATCATATTGAATGCTTGGATATTAAATACTTATTTCGGAGATAAGGAAGAGAATATTTGACTAGAGAGGAAGACAGGAGCATTCCATTATCACTTGGCAGAATCTGATGTATTCGACCAAGAAAGATTCATACTAATAGATATTTTTGATGATTATTTTCATTCTTCTGATAAATTCTGTCATATGAAGGCTCACTCTCATTTGGCTACAGGTGTAGTATAGGTGATGGTAATTGTCTGGGGCCCCATCATTATGAGTTAGCAGTAAAAGGAGCCAAGGAAATAAACACCAAAACAGAACAAGAAAACATAAATTAATGAAACACATAATATTCTGAAATACCGGGTTGTAAATTGCATCAGCACGCTTACTAGCTCACATGTGAACAAATATCAATGATCTTGACAGCTTTTATTTTGTTCACTGGAAAAATATTGCATCATATGGACAGTTATACTTCTACAGATCAAGTGACCAATCTAATGAGCTCTGGGCTTTTCTGAGTTCTTTCGTTCTGTGAATATAAGATGTGCCCCCCAAATATCTTCCTTTGTTAAGACACAATATGCTTTCTTTTTTAATACAGAGGGAAGAGAAGACATGAAGTTAATAGGGATGGACTGACGAACATACATTGAACACCTAAGTAGGCTTTCATACCTGACTAATCTATTACATGTATAGATACCAAGTTCAGTTTTGCACACTTACGACCCATCTGCTTTCCCCAGAGCATATGTCTTTTGCCACATACACCCGGATGCAAATAAAGTGAACATCTTTCTACGATATGATGAATTTACCTGAATATTGACATTTCCCTCCATGATATTTCAAGTGAAGGTCAGTGGTCTTTAACCAAGGACATAGGATAGGCAGAAAAGGGCATGAGTAGTACGGAAAAGATAAACCCTGTAATTTGAATCAACTTACGAGTAATAAATCTGATCAACCGAACATCTTTTTTTTCATCATCAAATTCCAAATATGATGTTATTTTCTAATATAGAGAAATAAATTATATTTTGATATTTCTTTTGGATAAAATATATCCATATAGAGAAATAATAAAAGTATAAGATGCATATGTTTACGTCAATGGGTAAGAACCCTTATTCTGAATTATTTAAAATTTGGAAAAAAATTAACATTAAAATCCTACTGAGAAAGAGGGAACATATACTTCATTCTTCTGTGCTCTCAAGTTAATATCTTCATATGGTTATATTGATGTGAACTTTTATTTCAGTATTGTATTGGAACTAATTAGATATTTATAATGTCTTATTGGTTATGTGTTTTTCTAATAATTTAAAAATTGGTATAAAGTAGCAGGCGACACACTTTCTTCTCTCCCAAATACATAAAACCCGTATGAATATAATCTGGTTTCCAAATGTCTTTCAATTGCTTTTAACCTTGCTACTTCCTTATCCTATAAATTATCCTTATTGAATATACGTTCATTTAATTAAATGAAAATATGCTTTGTTCTTTATTTTGAAAGTCTGTACAAGTACAGCTTCCTGGTAACTGCTTAACATTTCTTTTGAATATTCAAATGACTCATGTTGTTCCTGTTCAGAAAAGGTTTGCTAAAAAAATATAGTTCAAAAGAGGCATACTGATATTGATATAGCCTCTGCTTCAGCAATACTGAATGGAAATAAAATTAAAATCAAAAAAGGAGAAAAAGACATGCAGATGAATTACACAAGGCAACACTCAGGAACCAGAGCAATCGACAATCGACTTTCATTACCTTCTTATTTTTCTCTTTTATGTACAATCAACAGTGCTTTCCTCTTTTATTTACTCTGCCATTCATATTAGTTTTAACCAAAATCTTATCTTAATACTTTTTCTTTAACTTCTATTTCATTTCCTCAATTTTTCTGAAGTTATTTATAATTATGAAGGTGTATAAAGCAGTCCTTCAGCAATCTAATTGTTTTTATTTGAACTGTTATAAATTAAGAAAATGATTTATTAAGATAGCTTTTAATGTGGGTGCTTTTTGTTTCTCTCTGTGTGTGTGTGTGTGTGTTTGTACTTCAGTATATATCTTGAATCTAGCAACTGAATCAAAACTTTATGCAATTGTTATGTTAATGGATATGAAGGGTTACAACCGAGAGTTAATACATAAATACAGGGTTTACATAAGTGGAATAGAAGATACATTAAGCTGACAATGTATCCACAACAGTGCCTGACAGGAAGAAGGTGATTTATTAATATTTGTTACAAAGTTCGGTTATGAATTTGTTCTCAAATATTTGATTTTAATAAAAAAGTGTATTTTAATTAATAAACATAAATAAAATAATTATTTCCCTATTCCATTACCTTTTTTTAATTCTCCATTTGCATTTGAAAAAAAGCTGTATAGTTTATCTAGATGCAAAGGTCATTATATATTCATAGAATTTATCTTTTATTAATTATATCATTTATGTATTTTAAGACTATACATTCTTACATGTAGTTGAACCATTTGACTTGTCTTGGTCCAAAAGTGATTGTTCAAGTGATCAAGTTTCATTGCCCTTCTGTCAATATTGCTTTATTAAGATGTCTGCTGACAAAAAAAAAAGAACATGGACGGACCTAGAGATTATCATATTAAGTGAAGTAAGTCAGACAAAGACAAATATCATATGAATCACTTATATGTGGAATCTAAAAAAATGATACAAATGAACTTATTTACAAAACAGAAATAGACTCACAGACATAGAAAATAAATGTATGGTTACCAAAGGGGAAAGGTGGAGGAGGGATAAATTAGGACTTTGGGATTAACAGATATACACTACTACCTATAAAATAGATAAACAAGGACCTACATATAGCATAGAGAACTATCTACACTCAATATCTTGTAATAACCTATAATGAAAAAGAATCTGAAAAAGAATATATATATGTATAACTGAATCACTTTGCTGTATAGCTGAAACTAATGCAATATTGTAAATCAGCTATACTTCAATAAAAATAAAAATATAATCAAATTAAAAAAATTTTTTTAAGATGGCTGCTATCTTATTTGGTTTGCAGATATTTGTGAATGTTTTATCTTCATTACTGAAATTGTATTAATATATTGTGAAGTGTCTTTTGTCTTGTTGATTTTTCTGCTCTGAATTTTACCTTTTCAAATATCAATCTCAATTTCTCTTTGGCTTGTATTTGTCTCTCCTTTATTTCAGTATCTTTTTCTTTTAGGTATATATCTTCTATGCACATACAGAAAGATTTTTATTTGCAAGCTGTTCTGAAAATATTTGTCTTTTAAAAGAGGAATAATCCCATTTACATTGAGAGGTATAACTTATATGTTCAGTCTCACGTCTGCCATCATTTTATTTCATATTACCTCTGTGCTATGTTTATGCAGTATTTTTCACATAACTGGTCTCTTTTTATTGATATTTTTATTTGTATTATTTTGTTTGTATTCGTTTAAGTATTGTGGAAACTTTATAATTCTTTTCTAGGGATTACCTTTCTCCTAATTTTTGGAAGACTTTTTCATGATGTTTCTGCAGGTCTGTATAAGTTTTGTTCTTGACTATCTTTTTAGGACATTTGTATTGCAAACACTCTTGGAAGATAGAGAGAGTGGCTTCCTTGAGAGAAGAGAGCATGTTTGTTTCCTGGCCTGGATAATAAAGATAATGGCTCCTTCTGTGGCAAGGTTTGGGCAGGTTTTCTACAAGCCCATCTTAAAAGACTGAAGTTGCCTAAACTTTGGGTTCTTCAGCTGTGACATAAACCTACTGCATGTTCAGCATCCATCTGTGTTCTTCTCTACATCGCCCCCTTGGGACCTGGGAAGGAAGGGAAGTGAAGGAAATGAGAAGCTCCTTCTGCCTGAAGCCATAATCCTGTCTTTTATCTCTCGGGAGTCCCTTGTCTCCTGCCAGCTTCTAGGAAACTGTAGCAGGCTAACCTGTGGCAGGCTAACTTGGTAGCTTGCAAGTAGGATACAATTTTATGTCTTTCATGGTTCTTGACATTAACAAAACCATTTCCTTTCATCCACCTTAACACTACTTCCATTTAGTTTGTCATTTCATAACTATCTTTTGCCTCCTGCCTGTTACCTATAGGCAATTGATGGGCTTATTCTGTTCCCCTTTCTTTATTCTTCTCCAGTTTGCATTGTTACTTTTTTTGGTCAAATTATATAACATTTTACAACAGTTTTCCATCTTTGTCCTCTCTTTGTCTTAGTCTTAGATTTATTGTCAGAAATGCTCCATTCTTGCCAACTGTACTTTTGCCCAAATATGACAAAGTAAGCCCATGTATGTTGGTGAGGAACAAATGGGGGATATATCTAAAATGACCTGTAGCCTGAGAATGATTTGGGAGACTTTCTGAAATGTGGATGCTGCGAAGTATGTTACTGAATTCTTTAAATTTATGAGACTAAAGAAGTGAGTTAAGAGTACGTTACAATAAAAAATAAATAAACGAATTTTTTAAAAAATTTAAGCCAGTAAGTAGCACAATATCTTTCTCCCCTAAAAACTGCATTCTTTCTTGTCTTCAGATCCAAAATTAGTTCAGGAAGCTAGTGCAATAGACAAGTGTTTCAGGTCCTTCATGCTGTTGGCCCCATTCTTCCTAAGCACTTGCATTTTCACCTGAGTTATATATGATGGAGTCCTCATAATTTTAAATACGAACTAAAAGTTTAGTGTCCTGAGATAGTTTTACATTTAAAGAGATACTGTCTAAAAAATGTAAATAAATACTTAAATGAGAAAATTCATTTCGTTTTTTGAAAAATTATAAAAAGTTTCAATTACTTATCTCAACGATGCTTACTCAATCCTCTTTACTCTTCTCTCCAATTACTCTGCACTCTTTTTGGGCAGATTAGAGGAAACCAAAATATAAGAGAGAGGACTTTGTTCCCTGTTGGGATAGGTATGGTTATTGAAAAAAATTAATTGCAGTAAAATTTCGTCCTTCTTAATAGGACCATGAAGATGAACAAGAAAAATGTGCACATTTGGCCATTCTACACTTTAGCAGAAATAATAAAATATAAACTATACCTCACAGAAATCAGAACCTCTCCTTTCAACAAGCAATGACATGCACCTCTAAAATTAGAGTGTTTGACATTCAACCATATTTGCTTCAAATTGATTAAGTCAGGATGGAAATAAATTATTGTATTTTATATACCTAGTTTATTAATTTCAGTACCAAAAAAAGTAAGTGGGAAAACTTACATACTCTGTCTCCATTTGTTCATTTCCACTGACTGAAACACTGTGACTTCTAGTCACATCTCAGAGTGCCTGCTTTGGGCCCAAGCTTGCTGTTTCCCTCTATTAGAGAGAGATGTCATTCATCATTACATGAGGTGGAGACAGAGTTGAAAGATTTCCAAATAAATCCAGAATGGCAGTCAATTAGTCATTACTTTCACAGCTTGTCCATACATCTCTTGTTAAGTGAATGTTTATATACTTACCCTCCCTAAAGGCCCACTAGCAACTTTGTGAAACTTTTGACATAGAGCCATGACACAGCCCTGTTGCAAACTCTGTCTCCAATGGCAGTTAATCAGAGGATGACATGAGCTCAACCAAACCTCTACTAATCATACAATATAATGAATATTTACTGTGAATGTTTCTGCTATAAATCTTGTGAATGCCTTTTACTTTAGCAAACGAACTGTTAATAAATTCAACTTTCAGTAAGGAAAACACACACAAAGCAGTGTATATAGCATGATGGCTTTCAGATCAGACTCTGAAACAACAATTATTATTTTTTAAATATTACATTTGCTGATGGAATACCATGTTTACCCACTATTTGATAAGAAGCAGAGTATTACATAAATATAAGCCATTTGATACTACTGAATAGTATACAATAGAATAGAAACAGTAGAAACAATCATTATTTGAAGTCCCAAAGCATCAGTCCGAGAAATAAATGTATGTATATAACTTCTGTTAGCTTGAATAGCAATTACTTGAGCCCCTCTGAAATACAGTAAAAATGGCTGTAGCTAACAAACTACAACCACATAATATTACTTAATTTCTTTTGCTGTTAGTTATACTATACCTTATTATACTAAACTATATATATGTATTTTCTTTAATAATAATTGTGTGCATTGGAGAAGTTACTTCAAGGTATTTTATGATAAAGTTAAAAAAGTACTTAGCTACTTTTTTAACGTTATATCTTATTTTATAGTTAGGAAAGCAAAATAAAATTGATTCAGATATTTCTAAGAATTCTATCAGAGAATAATGATGCTAGTAGTTCTAAATGCAAGATTCAAGAAAATCCCACTTTAAAATATCAATAAAAAGTTGTCATAGCTACCATAGTGATTTATACAGCACATCCTAAGATGAATAGTTTGTGGTTGGCAGCAGCAAACACGATAAAACAATCAGATAATATTCATGAGGGACACGTCATAAAGAACAAAAATTTCAAGCAAACTGAGTGGCTACTCTTCCTCTTTCTCTTTTTCTATTTTTCAGAAATGTTTGGAAACATATTAGTTTTTATCTAGAAATATGAATCATTTGGATTTCCTATATCTGTGCTGAGTTTGAAGGCTTCTTAATACACAAGTAGTTCACAAGTACATTCAAACCTAATGCATAATTCACAAAATAGAACTAATTAGTAATTTAATGTCATATGTTACTTGGGACTGGCAAGCTTTGGTTTTGCCTGTATAGAACATTAAGTTAAATACTCATACACTACTCACCATTCTTCTCTGCCCTGAACTCCTTAATTATTTTTTAGTATGGACAGAATTACTGCTTATTAATCTGCTCTTGAAATAAAAGAACTTGCAGCAAAGAAAAAGTGGCCACTGCATTGGTTAACTTCCTATACTCTTAAAATAAATGTATACATACATACATACATACATATAATAACAACAACAACAATAATAATAAGCATACCATATGTAATGTTATGGAAAGTATTAAAATTAATGTTTGAGAAATGCTTAGAACACCTGGCATATGTCAAGCTCTGTGTTTATGTATTATAAGTAAATTTTAACATTATCTAAAAATAGTAATAAAATAAATGAAATAAAATAGTCACATTTAAAGACTGCCAAATAGATCAATCTGTATAAATCTAAATATACAAGACTTCATGGGGGCTTCCCTGGTGGCGCAGTGGTTAAGAATCCGCCTGCCAATGCAGGGGACAAGGGTTCGAGCCCTGGTCCAGGAAGATCCCACATGCCACAGAGCAACTAAGCCCGTGCGTCACAACCACTGAGCCTGCACTCTAGAGCCCGCGAGGCACAACTACTGAAGCCCGTGTGCCACAACTACTGAAGCCCACGCGCCTAGAGCCTGTGCTCTGCAACAAGAGAAGCCACCACAATGCAAAGCCTGCGCCCCGCAACAAAGAGTAGCCCCTGCTCACTGCAACTAGAGAAAGCCCGCGTGCAGCAGCAAAGACCCAATGCAGCCAAAAATTAAATAAGTTAATTAAAAAAAAAAAAGACTTCATGGATGCATTCTCCAATTGGATAAATTCTAATTTTCTCATTAGATGTAATTTTGATGGAAAGGTTATTTTATGTAATTTACTTCCAGTAAATTGAAATAAAACCCAGTACAACATAGTAGATTAATAAATACCTAGTAATAATAGAAAAATTATGTCTGTACTAGTTGTGCTTATGTTGTCCAGGAAGGAAATATCCAAATAACCTAACTGGAAAGAGTCACTGTAGAAATTCTTCATTTAATTTAGTGTACGACACATTATTCTTATTATGAAGTGATCCTAGGATAATTTCCATCTGTGTATGAGCTTAGAAAAATATCACATTTATTTTTAAAGTTAATGTTTTCAATCCTTTTATTAATTTTACTCTTAGTTATATTATTGTGATGGATATGTTATTAACTAATATATATCTCCCAGGAAGCATAGAAGTAAATATTGTAAATACTGTAGTCTTTTTTTGTATGGAAAAGTGTAAGGTATGGAAAACCCAAATGATGTATATAGGTACAAGTAGAAAGGTGAGTTAATAAACATCACATAATTCACATTCCAGCTTCCTCTTTGTAATACTAATTTTCACTTACTTAAAAATCCATATGGGAAAGCTATAAATATGGGGGAACTTATATACTTGTCAATTTTTTATTGTAGTTGAAGTGATTATTAGTAAAGTGATTTTCTTGGACTACTATTCTGAGGAAATTTATCACTAAAGAAATCTCCTTTAGAACAATTAACTCTTTAAAAATATTTCTCTCATATATTTCTACTTTAAAAATTTCTCCATGTACCATGACAGAATAAGAGAAATTGGCAAGTTAAAAATATCTTTCAGATGGCAGGATAATACTTATTAGTAAGGTAATTTAAGTTCTAATATTGAGTATATTACCCAAAAAAATATATATTTTATATATTTCATGCTTCATGGTATCTAGATATTTCTCAGAGAAATCTAGTTTCATGTATTTATTTCTCACAAACTAATATATATGAGTGTAATTCAATTAAACTATTAAAATATATTGACAAATAGCTTAATAGAACTTACTATATTTGTATCTGTTATACTTATTTTGTCATGGGAGTAAATGTTTATGTACCACAACTGGGCTTCTTTATTTATTTTTATAATTTCAATTAATTAAAAAAATTTTTTTTGTTATTTTTTTGGCTGTGTCGGGTCTTAGTTTTGACACTCGGGAATCTTTGTTTCAGCATGCGGGATCTTTTGTTGCAGCTTGCAGGCTCTTTGTTGTGGCGTTCGGGCTTCTCTCTAGTTGTGGCGTGCGGGGTCCAGAGCACGTGGGCTCTGTGGTTTGCGGCACGCAGGCTCTCTCGTTGAGGCACGCGAGCTCAGTAGTTATGAAGCAGGCTTAGTTGCCCCGCGGCATGTAGGATCTTAGTTCCCCAGCCAGGGATCGAACCCATGTCCACTGCATTGGAAGGCGGATTCTTTAGCACTGGACCACCAGGGAAGTCCCTGGGCTTCTTAATTTCAATAAGGAAGAATCATGTCAGGAAGCAGTAGTTATCCCCTGAAATCTGTTTTACTCTTCTGTCATACAAATAGGAAATTTGACTCAGCATACTGCAACTCAGTATAAAGGACAGCAGATTAACTAGTTTTCCTTGCAGCTAGATATGCCCACATTAGTAAGTTCTGGCCAGACAGATATAAACATAAGTGCTTACAGAAGCTTCCTTGCATATGTCTTTACATACACTTGATACTGCCCCTTTTTCATATTTTTGTTAATCCTTCATCCAACCCAGAGCATATATTCTATCTTGAACTAAGGGGATTAAAGTAAACTGGTAAGCTTGAAGGAGGCTGGATCCATAAGGAATTTGTGGATCAGACTTGCATTTTTACACCTCTGTATGTTTACCTGAGGAGAATAAATTTCTTAATTATGCCACCTTTATTTTAGATTTTTCTATTGCCCATGTCCAAACAAAATCTTCCTTAATACAGGAAAGAATGAAACAGGTCATAAATATACTGGAAAGATTGAGGAGACCTCTCCTGTCCTTGTACATTTCTTAGAGAATTATGCAATTACTTATGGACTCCACATTGAAGATAAACCTGGCAGAGGACTATTTTTTTGTTTAGCCTGGGAGCTAAGAATGGTGTTTATATTTTAAAGGGTTGTAGAAAAAACAAACAAAAACAAAAAGAATACATGACAAAACTATATATGGCCTGCAAAACCTAGTGGATTATCTGGCCCTTTAGAGTAAAATTATGTGGACTCCTAATCAATAAAATACTGTGTTGCAACAATCTCTGAGATAGGTCTTCCTATGCAAGAATATCATTATTTTGCCTTTAATCTTTTTTTCCTTTTTGATGATGTGAGAAGCTAGAGTTGGGTATGTAGCTGTTGATCTCTGAAGCAAGAACAAAGACACTACTAGACTCTGAGGCTTAACCAATATAGTCACCTACAGTGGGTTAGGTCAGTCATTGTCACAGCACCCCATCCAAGATGATAACTACGAAAGTGTGTTGAAAGAGTTTCAAAGTTTGGGACTTTCCTGGCAGTCCAGTGGTTAAGACTCCACACTTCCACGGCAGGGGGCACAGGTCCTGGTTGGGGAATCCCTCATGCCACACAGAATGGCAAAAAAAAAAAAAAAAAAGAGTTTCAAAGTTCTAGTTAGGAGATCATATTTAAACACACAAAGTCTAGATTATGCATGTCTAAATCTAGGAATGTCAGCTAAACAGTCTAAGTCATGAATCTATAGACATGCAAAATATAAAGAAGAACTTTTTTTAATCTAATATCAAATAATCAATGTAGCATATGTAATGATTGGGGAAATAGAAACTATGAAACACGTTTATTCAAAGCTATTCTACAAAAGAAAATAATAAATATAAAGGTGGAGGTGCTAGACCATGAGGGAAAAATAACTATTGTGGGCGAAGACTTAGACTTTGGTAATATTCCAGTGGAATATTCATTATTTTTAAATTTAAGATATATTTATTGCATGTCTACCATGTTGAATTGACTGCGGCAGCCAAGGGGGTATGCCACTTGGGTACCCTTACAAGAGAAAACCTGCTCCTAGAATTGCAATCAGCTGACAGTTGAGATGACAATACCCTTAGAATCTGCTAGAGTATTCTAGCCAAGAACGTACTTCCTCTGGGCTGTTTCTGCTAATAACTGGGCAAGGTGCAATCCAAGGGCCTTGATTTTGCCCAACATGGGACTTCTCTAACAGGCAATCTTTGCTCTGGGGTTCCCTGTTGGCATGGATGAGACTTTCTCATAACTGCATCAGTACCTCTCCCCATCCAATGTTTCTTCTTTATCTGTCTTTTCATAGGTGTCAAACCTGCATCACAGATCTGAAGAATCTCCCTACTACAACTCTGTCTCTCCTTTGACTTTCACAGACTTTATCTTCAATAAATCTTTTTCATTTCTAACTTGGTCTTGTTATTTGCTTTCCAGTAGAATTGCACTGACATTGAGTCCCACTGTATAAATAATAAATGTTGACAGACTTCAAAACGTAGTCTTTTCTCTTTGTTACCAAAGGTAAATCTGGAGGGCAATTATCGAGTGAACAATAAATATATTAATTTCTTATTGCTTCTGTAACAAATTACCAAAACAACTTAGTGTCATAAACAAGACAAATTTATTATCTTAAAATTCTGAAGATCGAAAGTCCATAAAAGGAGTTTTATGGAGCTAAGATGAAGGTGTGAACAGAGTTGTTTCTTTCTGGAGGCTCCAGGGAAGAACCCATTTCCTTGTCCTCTTCAGCGTCTAGTTGCCGTCCAGATTCCTTTACTTGTAGCCCCTCCTCCATCTTCAAAGTACCTGACTCTAATCTCTGTTTCTGCCATCATACTGCCTTTTCCATTGAAGTCAAATCTCTTTCTGCCTTCCTCTCCCACCCTCACACCCTAACATCATCACTTTTTCCCTGACATAGACTGAAAATAAGCGGGAATAGCTAAATAATATCTGGTCTGATTAAATGATTCTCAAGAAGACACTACAGAAGTTAATGTAATCATATGCAGTTAAAATCAATGATTCAATAGCATTTTCATCTCTGTGAAGAAAACAAGAAGGAAGAAAAAACTAGTCTTTCATATCCAGTGCCTGGATTTTGAATAGGTACCCAAACTGAATCTTTCAAATAAGCCTAGCCAGATGTTTCAAGGATTAAAACAGACTATTTTAAATTTTGTTTTGTTGTATTTTACTAACATAAAATGACTATTGAGTTAACAGGTATGTGAATATTGCATGAAACCATGAAATCTACTTGTTCTTTCACAGACTAATCCCTTTTTTCTTGCTCTCAGTAACATAATAGGCCATACTTCATAGGTATGCGATACTAGCTAGCATTGTATAGATGGAATCAATAGTATAACCTATTAAGTTCTGCAAAACAGCTTACTTTATGATATAAAGTGGAATTGTGATTGATTTTTAAAGTAAAGAGTAGTTCTATATTCAACTCGGACAAGAATAACTTTTAAAGCAGTAACTTTCTCTTTGTGGAACCACTGTTTTTCTTCTATTTTTCTTGATCTTAAAAGTAAATGTTGCCTATGTGGCCTAATTAAATGACACTGAATTCTGGCTTGTCTTTTCACTTAAAATTGCCTTGACTTTGTACCAGCTTCTAAGTAGAGAACTGAATGTCTGCTTTTAAGTCAGCCACTTACTCTGGAAACTCCTTGTTAAAAACAATGGCTCTTACTCAATGGCAATGTTTCATCACACTTTCATTCCTTAAGTCCAGAATTATTGTAAATGTTTATAAAAAAAAAGTCAAAATTATAGCATACCAGTATTTGTGCTCAGGTTTTGTTTTTTTTTATGATTAGTCAATTTTCCACATTAAATAGTTGAGTCCAGTGCTGCATTAAATGCCAAATAGTTTTGTTTTCCCTCCTACAAACGCATTTAATATGGACGCCAGGTTTGTAATATTTATGAACTCTTCACCATATGATTAAAATCTCAAGTTGATTTTAAGACATCAGCCTTAAGGATATGATAGTATCCTTAAATACCTTTTAAATATCATGAAATTCTTTGGAAACATAAAATACGTGTTTCTCTGAATAGAATTGCATGTAGTAAACTAAAAGTCCATTCATACTAAGAAAGAATCCAATTGTGTCCATAGCAAAAAAGACAAAATAGTTTAAAATCTTGATAAATAATGAAATATCTATACCATGAAATGTTTTAAATTTAATAAAACAAGGAATATTAAAACTAATGCAAAATCATTTCACTACACACTGTTCCAAAAAGTAAGGCACAGAATAGTGTCTATAGTATGTTAGCTTTTTAATATTTGAATAAAATAGAAAGAGAAAAAATTATATATAATTATATTATTATATTATTAATTATAATTATATAATGTACATAATATATATAATTTTTCTCCCACCTTTTTTATGCATATATATGTATACACAAACAAATAAATATAAAGAGTAAAAATATGTGATATAGTTACAGTATGTATTGCCTTGTATATTCTCAAAATATAATATTATTTATTGCCTGGTATATTCTTAAAAGAATTATAAACAATTATTAATATGCTAACTATGGGAAGAAGACTTGGGTGGGTGAAGGACAAAGTGGGAGAAAGTCCCTTTACAAAATATTACTTTTTACCTGTTGTATCTCAAATATGAGTACATGTATAAAAATAAACTATTTAAAACAAAATTATCTCTATTTTATGTTTATATCTGTTTTACATAGAAATAGAATGAGATAGCATTATAGACAGAAATAAAGATACATCACAAGATTAATTACTCATGTATCAAATTGCTAAAATATTACCTACATACTAACATGAGGAATATGGTCTTTGCTGTCTACTGAGCCCAAGTGTAAAAAAAAGTGACCATATCGTCAATACTAGTGATGAAATATACAAATAATGAATGTGATGGATTCACATTTTGGGATATGCCAGAATGAATATCCCAATACATATGAAATAAATATTAAATATTTATATATACAATGTATTTTTGGTTTTGTTTAGCATTTAACAAAATTAAGCATGTTTTTCAAAGTCAAAGCTTAATACATGGCTATTTAAAATATCTCACTGCTCAAGAAGATATCAAGCTTTAATTTTTATAAATAAGAGAAATGAGAACAGATTACTATTTCATGCTCCCTAAATTGTATATGGACTTACAGTAAATATACCATCTATAGTATTATACAGAATTAATGAATATATAGTCATTTTCTTTGTGGTTGGAATACATGAAGCCATATGGCATCATGGTTGTCCTGGTGTGGGGGAATATCTGGGGTAGATTCATTATATTTTTATTCATTCTTTTTATCTCTTAATGACACAATTTGAAGTCTACCTTCCTCCCCAAACAGTGCTGGGTTATCACCAGAAGAGCACTATTATCACATAAGCACCGTTATCAAAATGTGATTACAGTTCCATGTGTAGATTTATTTTACTCATGGTTACTTCTTCTTTGCCTGTATTATATGTAGTTTTCCACTTCATTTTTTGGTGTTGCTGTTTTTTTCTAAGAAAGGAATACATCCAGGGAATTTATAGTCTTTGTGTTTACCCTGATTTCGCTTTTCTTAAGTTTTGTATAACAATAATAAAAAACCACATTGAGCTTAAAAAAAAAGTGCATGTCTATATGTTACCAATTAAAATACCTGAAAATATTTTAGTATTTTTTTATGCTATCCTATAAAAATGAGCTGTTTTTCTCTTGCTTTTGCCTCTTTTTCACCTGTCTCTCATTCTCAAATTCTGCTTGTTCCTACTTCCAGGCTCCATCCTTAAATGTTGGAAGTCCCAGAAATCAGTGCTCCCTTCTCTGCTCTGTCTATCCCCCTCCCTATGTGCCCTCACCCCATCACATGGATTTATATAACATCTATATGCTGAGAATTTTCATGTATACACACACACACACACACACACACAAAACACAGGCCTTCACCATGAACCTCCCACTTGCACATATTACTGCTTTGTAAAGCTATTGGCATCTCAAACTTAACACCTCTAACTCCGAACGGTTTTCTCTAAAATACCATGCTGTTTGTACCAGTCTTCACCATTAAATAAAAATCATCAATATCCATACTGTCACTCAAGCCAAATATCTCAGTTGTGGTCTTAATCATTAGAAGAGAAAAATTGCACTGGGCCAATTTTACAGGCAGGGAAGACTTTATTCAAGTCTATTGTAATAGGGAAAATAGGTTGAACTCAACTCTGTTGAAACAAATGGCCAGAAGGTTTTCAAGCCCTGGGATCAGCTAGTGAAAAGGCATTAGAAGAAGCTGATTGGACGTTGGTCAGTATGACTAGGCCATCTGTGTTTGCTAATTAGTGCTTATCCGAGTTAGGCTTCTACCTTCCCACAAACACAGGGAGAGAGGGACACTATTCCTCTTGATGCTTACATTTCAAAGGCATGACTCCCAGGTCCTTGGAAAAGACCTTCCTAGGTAATAGAAGATGTGTATATCAAAGATGGAGAGAGAGAGAATTTACAATTGCAAGTTTTCGAAAGTAAATTCTCTAAGAAAAGGGACTTTAGGGCCCCGTTGTCAGGAAGAAACCAGTCTAAAGACTAGTCAAGCTGAGGGGAACGTTAAGGCCTTCTTGGTCATTATCTTCTTTCACTTCAGCCTTTAATCCATTATCATATCCTGTTCACTCTATTTCAAAAAGTTACAGATTGTTGAATTCTCTATAAATCTGTCCTTAAAATGCTTAGTCGAAACTATCATAATTCTACTTTGAGACAATAGCCTCCAACTCTTCCTGTACCCATTGCCCTATCCTTACAATCCATACTCAGGGCAGAATCATTTACAACATATAATGATCATGCTCTTCCCCTACGTGAAAATTTATACTTCAGTCCCACTGATCACAAAGTAGAAATCAATCACTTTGCTGTGGATTACAATGCCCTGCTTTAACACACCCTTTTCTCTTTTCTCACCCATTGCTTGACTGTTCAAGTCCTCCTAGTCTTAAACACACAAATTCACAACTGTCTTGAGATCTTGGCTCTAGTTGTACCTACTTCCTTTCCTCTGATCTTGGCATGCGTGGTTGGTCTCTCCTTGTCATTCAGAGCTCAATTAGAATGTTGTCTTCGCAAAAGCCATTCTCTGACTACCTGATATTTAATAGCCAATTAGTAGTTTGGATCGTTTTTATTGTATAACCATATTTGAGTAATCGTCATAGCATTGTTTTCTTTTAAACCAATGTTGTTTTTCTTTAAAACAATAAATTTTAAAGCATATATATTTTCTTTTAAAGAGTATATTCTGCTTTTCCTCACTGGAATGGATTCTTAATAAGAGGAGGAATTTTGTGTATCCTGATCCTTGCCAAATCTGCATCACAAAACAAACAAGGAAACAAACGTATCCTGCCATGGTAGCTACTATTAAATATTTGTTAAAAAGATAAATAAAAATTAATATGTAAACTATTTTAATATTTTGACTCAGGTCTAATCTTTAACAAGAATGAAGCTGGAAGGGGAGGTATTAAGTATTAAGTATTCAAGGTAAACCATATAGCAGAGCCAGTATAGATGAGGGTCTTTTGATGCCCAGTCCAGAATTATCTATGTATAGACAGTGTTATTCTGTGGCCTATTTTGATGATTTAAAGGCCGATAAAAAAAGGTTTCTCCTCTTGAGATGTCCCCAAACCTGAAACTCTCCTTTTTGGAATGACTTCTTCCTTAATCAGATATTGTTCTCTCAGTAGGGACAGTATTAGTGTAAGGGTAATGACTTACATTCTTAACACATTAGCGGGAACTGATTTATCTGGTTAATGCACAGCAAGGATCCTAAAGGAAAAAGTGCCAGAGAAGTTTTGTTGATGTAATGTTTCCTAGGAGGTCAAATGCTGCAGTGGGGGTAAAGAGAAGGCTTCTACTGTGAAGCCTCTCAGGAAATCTGAGGTTCTGAATCTGAAAAGGAACATCTCCATGTAAATATTGACAGAAAAACTAGAGGCAGATTACTCCCTCTTTATTTAACCCGCTCCTGGATATCGTGGTGGTATCTGATAGTTCTAAAAGTTTACATTTAATATAATAATAAATAGTAGTAATTATAATAAGAACTGCCATTTTCAAGCATCTCTTATTAGCTAGTCATTATGTAATTAGTGTAGCTTCTTAAATGTGTGCTTTCAGCCACATAGTAAGAAAATGTTATTTTAAGTATAAGAAATACAAGAATGAGTTCAGAGAGTAAACAACTGTGCAAAATAATGCCATTACTTTAGTAGTGGATTTATATTTTAATCTAAGTCTTTCTGACCTAATATGGCGTTAGATAAAAGTACATATTATCTCACTTTTTAAAAATAGTATTTCTCATAATTTTAAGGCAATATTTGGTTTAATTCTTGGTGTCTGGATGATCTAAGGAAGTACAACTTAGTGCCGTGATACCCATGTGCAGTAAGCAAGAGAGTGAATTTCAAAATCAGACATCCTTAGATTCATATTGACATCTAAAATATACTTATCAGCTATGGGTTCAACTTATTTAAATTCCCTTTACTTCATTTACTAATACTATAAAATTTGGATATTTTGCACACAAAAGGATTTTTTCAAGGACTAGATGAACATTACTTAGCTAGAGCCCACATGTGTTCAGTAATTGGTAGTTTATTGTTAATACTCTTTGTAATAATAAAAAAAAAAAACCCTGGTTATGTGATATATCAGAAACTTATAAAAAATACTAGGCATTACTTGACTTCAAAATATAGATGGTATATCATTTCTTTCACAAACACTTTTAAGAGTTTATACAAACATTGAGGACTTAATGAAATAATGAACCTGGAAGTCAGAAAAGTATAATAGAAAAATACCTTTGTTTTAATCACAATTTCTTATATTTTTACCCAAGGTAAATAATTATTAATTGATGCTATACAGTTGTTAAGCAACCATAGGATCGTATTGGTTCTGTACAGAGAAAGTCCATATTTTAGGGACCATGCCTATGCTGTAATGAGTGCAAAATTTTTAATAGCACTCCTGTTAAAATTCACAAGCTGCATCCTTTTTTCCAAGGCACTTATTTTCCACTTACCTGTACAAAGGGTGAAATAAACTGGAGTCAGTAAAGTGTAGTAGTGAAGTGAATAAAAAACTAAAATTTTTAGTTTCAAATCCTAGTTTTTCCAGGGTTTAAAACCCAATTTTATCCATGCCGACCATGATATTTGGGAATATTACTACACTACTCATTTTCTTCAACTGTGTATTCGTATAAAAGGTTCCAGGAGTTAAATGAGATAAGGTATGTTAAAAACCTTGCATATTGGTTTGCAGTAAGCTAAGCACAATAAATATGAATTATTGAATAATTATTAAATTGCTATTAATGATTAAATTTTTTAAATTCTAAGTTTCTATATCATCCTCTTTTAAAACAGATGCATTGGTTTTTTTCAAACTTTATCTTCCAAGTAAAATACAAGTAATTACTCCTTATGCTCACAAAAAAATTCATCATTTTATTAGACAATAAATACAATAAATTAGACCTTATTGATTTTTTGTTAAGATAGTTATCTCCCTTTATTCTACATGATATGTTTATATCACTATTCCTTGATTTTACATTTAACACATAACTACTCACTGTGAAAGACAAGGATGTACCTCTGTAACTTATCCAAGCTTTTATCTCCTTGTTCAAATTTTTGATAGTTCTTTTGCTTGCCTTTGCAACTTTAAATGACATGGTTTAAACTTCGATTTGTTTCACTAACTTTAGATATTATATCTCAACTTCCCACTCTGTTAGATGAGGATATTAGTATCTGTTTCCTTCTTCCTTTTCTGCACCCTTTCCTTTTACATAGTCAAGGTTAATGGTGTTTATATTGTTTTGTAACTACATTTAAGACGAGGATTTTTTTCAATGAATTATCTCTTAAAGTTGAAAAACAATAAATAATATTTACCAAAGTATAACTATATGCAAAATAGAGCATTAGGATTATATTTCATTCTCCATGGGTACAATGCCCTAACTGCTGTATCACTTGAAGGAGACAATTCAAAGCATCCAAGCTAAGTGGATTTTCTTTCCTTTTACTTCTATTGTTCGAAATCATGCCATAGTTTACTTTGCAATGTATCTGACATGCCTTTCTTGTACAAGTTCATAGCTTTCTTAGCTGTTTTAATTATTTTATCCTCCTCTTGTTGAGAGTAGAAACATATTTTTCTTTTTATTTTCACCATTGTTTACTAATATAAGAAAGCTCTGAAGTCCTTGCACATTGCTTAGAATCCATCCAATTCCCTTTTCTCCTTAGAGTCCAATGGCTTCCTATTTGAACTTGAACCAGTTGCTTACAAGGTATTCTGTATAACTGACAAGCCAGGAAACATTTTCATCGAGTTTCTCACTAAGGTTCCTTATTTATTATATGCCACGATTTCCTTTCTCTTTATCCCATCCTTCACAGGAAGGATGTATGTGAGATCATGTTCTGAGCCCTTTAATAGCTAAAAATGCTTTTGTTTGTCTTAAGCGTCATTGACAATATAGGTAGGTAAAGTAATCAAGGCTTAAAACAATTTTCCCTCAGAACTTCAATGCCATTACTCCACTCTCTTATGGCATTTGGTGTTGATTTTTTAATATAAGAATTTCTACTAGTTTCCTAATTACACCAAACGTATTTTATATCAAAGGGAAGACAGACTAATTTGGAAACCACTTAACTTCTGTATTTAATCAAAATTTTTTTTGAAATGTTAGAATTAGATTTTCATGTAAATCATTTGATTATATAGGACTATTTTAAATATATGACCTTATAGAAGCACAAAATTTTATCACACTTGTTTATCTAAATATACATACTCATATATATGTATTTATACATACTTACATATATATACAAACATACACACGTATATACCTATCTCCTGCAAATTTGGACATGACAATTAGAAATGAATAAATGATGTTGGCATTAAAATAATTTGGGGCAAATTAAATCTTTCTTACTGAAGCAGCAGGTACAGAGGCAATTATAATTTCTTCATAAATATAACATTAACATAGAATAAGCTTCTAAATAGAATACATTTGTCATAGAAAAAAGACTGAAAAATCGTATTAATATAAGCAAACAGCATGAAGAAAAGGCATATCATATTAAAAATCATTTACTTGACTCATGTATTTTGAATGTGAGGAACAATTTTAGCGTATACTAAAAGGTACAAAGCTTTCCACCAAAATTTGTACAAAAGCATCTTTGCAGCAATTCGGACTTGAATGTTTAGGAACAAAGAAACATTCTGATTGACAGATCTACTAATTCTATTTTCAAATACACTTTTAAAAAATAAGTTTGGAATACCTAAGTCCATTTATGTGTACCTCGTATTATCACAGGCATGTATTGATACTATTGGATGCGACTGGATTCTTATCTCTTATTTTTAGAAGATTTAATTACAACATTGGCTGACAGCCTCTTCTAATTGCAATTTCACATAATTGAATGAAGCTAACTGAAGCATGTCAGCACTTCGGCTAATATAAAGAAGTGGAGACCCTATGGACAATTAAGTCAAAGGAATTCAAAGTGGCATTAAGTAATTAATCAAAATCTGAATTATTTTCTTACTAACAAGTATAAAATTAAGCTACATTTGGGATTGTTTTTTGTCCCGTAAAAATATATCTCAAAATAATGTTCATGTAATGTAGTAGATTTAACTTTCAGATCTCCTACTTACTTTCTGTATAATCAGTAAATTAATTTGATTACTGTTGGTATTCAATAATAAATGGTTTATGATTGACATATAAAAAAGAAGGCTGAGCACATGTTTGCAATCTAAAATGATACAGTCTTAGGGGATATGGGGATATATGTATACATATGGTTGATTCACTTTGTGATACAGCAGAAACTAACACACCATTATAAAGCAATTATACTCCAATAAACATGTTAAAAAATAATAAAATAAAAACAATAAAATGATACAGTCTTGGCATGACTTCTGCCCCACCCCAGATACACATATATGTTGCTATCTACATGTATTTCTCAATAAAATATTTTCAAAACAATATTCAAGAGTTGTTATATAAATGTACTAATTATTAAATTTTACTTTCTGTAATACATTTCTAACATACCTCTGAATAATAATTGGTGAGAGCAATCTTAAGTGTTGGCATCTGAATTCTTTCATTTCCAATGACAAATCTCGGATTATTGAAATGTGAATATAGTCTCAGAGGAAGGAGGCAGGGATGATTTATATACTACTGCATTATAAAATCATTCTCTAGTAAGTCATTATTTTTTCATAGGCTTGTTTAACATAGTCTTTATCCCTGTTGGTTACAAACATAATCTCTCTCAATTAATAGGGCTGATAGGTTTTAAGTTGTCTCACCAAATTCTACTGCAAGTTTTTTTTTTTTTTTTTAATCTGTCAGGAGAAAAAGAAATCCCTGGAGAGATAAATGTTAGTTCATTTTATGCTTTATAGGTGGTGAACTGAGAATCATTCACATTATATATATGTCAGACAAGTTTTGAATTATATTTGTCCATTCTGAAGTTTGTTTTTTGTTTTTTTTTTTATATCAAAGACTTGAATTGACTTTTGAGTATGAATAACAAGTGATTTTAAGAATGAGCGTGGGGACTTCCCTGGTGGCGCAGTGATTAAGAATCCGCCTGCCAATGCAGGGCACACAAGTTCGAGCCCTGGTCCGGAAAGATTCCCCTTTCCGCGGAGCAGCTAAGCCTGTGCACCACAACTACTAAGCCTGCGCTCTAAAGCCTGCAAGCCACAATTACTGAAGTGCACGTACCTAGAGCCCCTGCTCCTCAACAAAGAGAAGCCACCGCAATGAGAAGCCCGTGCTCCACAACGAAGAGTAGACCCCACTTGCTAAAGCCCACGCAGCAACGAAGACCCAACGGGGTCAAAAATAAATAAATTAATTAATTAAAAAAAAAAAAAAAAGGAATGAGTGTGAAGCATCATAGGTCATTTGAAAGTAAAGCCTAGGGTTAGAAATGAGGTGTTTGAGGCTAATTAATCAGGAAGTGAGTCAGAGAGAGGTAGCATTTTCCAAACACGATGTCACCAGAATGATGAAGTTGTCTGCCAGTTTCCCACCTTTATCTGAGATAGAGTCACTCAACGTTAATTGCTTCATTTCACCACCTGCCATAAAAATTTATTTGGGGAAAATGCCTCTCAGCTTCTTTCAAAGATTATTTGTCTTTTTAAAATTTTAAATACAGCATTTGAAAGGAAATAGAGTTTATCCTGTAGGAATCATTAAGCTGACAAAAGTCTTTAAAGCCAGAACGCAGAAAAATGAGAGAGCTTGAGGCATTATTCTAGTCCCAACTAGGAAACTGCATTGCTATTTAAGAACTAAGGTAGAAGTCTAGATCAAAAGTCACATACTACTACGGAGAGATTAGAAGAAATATGATGCACAGTTAGCATGTCAATAACTGAGATATACCTGGACGCAAATGGGCACTAAATCTATGTTGTATGACTCTAAATTAGTATGTCAAAGGAACTCACAAGTACTATGATTCCAATTCACTGGGCTGAGTAAAAGGATGCTATTATTTGCTTATAATGAAAAAAATGAAAAAGAATAAAAAATGTTTTGTGCATGCCATAAAATGACTACTAAATGTAGAATTCCAAACAACTCTAATTAATTGGATGTTAATAAAGATCAAATGTGTTGCTTACAAAATAGGCTTTGTGTTTCTTGATCACGGTTATAACAAATTCCAATAATATTTGATAAATGTTTTTGAACATCTATAATCCTCCTGGGAAATAAGGTAAATAAACAAACAAGTGTGCCCTGAAGATCCTAATGGAGCTGACTAATGGAGAGCACTGGGGGTGAATTGTGTTCCCAAAAGATTCATATATTGAAATCTTAATCCCCCAGTAGCTTAGAACATGACCTTATTGGAGATATTTAGGGTCTTTACAGAGGTACTCAAGTTAAAGCGAGGTTATTAGGGTGAATCCTAAACCTATGTGATTGGTGTCCCTATAAAAAGACATCATTTAGACACAGATAGGCATACAAGAACACCATGTGAACATGAAGACAATGAGAGATCTGGAAGAGATCCTTTCCCAAACAGCCCTCAGAAAGAACCAATCCTATCAACACCTTGATGTTGGAATTCTAATCTCAAGAAATATGGGACAAAATTAATTTCCGTTGTTGAAGCCAACACAAGTTGTTCATGGTACTTTGTTACTTCAGCCCTAGCAAACTAATAGAGAGAAGGAATATTGAAATACAAAATAATGAAATATTTTGTATACAAGATGATACTAATTAAATTATAGATTGCATCACTTAATATATCTTGATCCCCATCTTATAAATTTCCCTCCAGTTTTTTTTTTTTTTTACTCATATTTTTTGTTTTTTGTTTTCGATTTTATTTATTTATTTATTTTTTGGCTGTGTTGTGTCTTTGTTGCTGCATGTGGGCTTTCTCTAGCTGCGGTAAGCAGGGGCTACTCTTCGTTGTGGTGAGCAGGCTTCTCATTGCAGTGTCTTCTCTTGTTGCAGAGCACAGGCTCTAGGCGTGCAGGCTTCAGTAGTTGCAGCACGTGGGCTCAGTAGTCGTAGCGCGTGCGCTCAGTAGTCATGGCGCGTGGGCTCAGTAGTCACGGCGTATTGGCTCAGTAGTTGTGGCTCGCGGGCTTAGTTGCTCTGCGGTATGTGGGATCTTCCTAGACCAGGGCTCGAACCCGTGTCCCCTGCATTGGCAGGTAGATTCTTAACCACTGCACCACGAGGGAAGTTACAAGTTCTCTCCAGTTTTTGAAGGACAGATAAAATATCAGACCTCTCCTCAAATTATTTTAAATATTTTGATATTCTTTCCCCCTCTACTATTTGTACCTCTCTAATGGACCTCATTGTTATTTGCAATAGTCATGTTTCTACACCATTTTTTTCATCAGAAATTTGTAAATGGCTGAAGGCATATACCACGTGTAATGGCATCTTTTAATCTTCCTCTGAGTTTAGTAGGCATAACCATAATAGAAAATTTAATATTTGCCTAATAAATGTCTTTGCTCCTACCACAGCAGCAGACCTCTTTTTTTCAGTTACACCCCCATATCACCATAAGAGAACATCTCTATTCATATAAAGTTTGTTTTGTTTATATCTTCTTAAGATATAAAGTTATTTTAAATGCTATTTAATATGCCTTCAAAATGCTGAATCATGATTTCAATAAAATGTAAAAGCTTTGACCTTTATTTATAGAAGCTATAAATTATCCTCCAGATGCATTAATTTACTTGTACCTACTGTAATACCATGATTTCCACATGGTTAAATTTAAAGTAGATAATACAAGGTCCCGCTCTATGTATTTTAATCAACATATGTATGGCAGACACTATTGGCTGCTTAAATATACCAGTTCATGCTCCTCTTTTTTTTTTTTAACAAGACCTGAATTTGGTTCAGGAATCAGGCAATAGTTCTGTAATCCACAATAGTGAATATTTATCTGAGTTAACTGTATTCTACCACCTTTACAGAAATGCTTGGATTTATTCAGCAATTCACTCAACAAGCATTTATTGCACACTTAACTATGTGCTTGGCACAGGGAAATAGTAGATAGTACTGCCCTTCTGGAGCTTACATTTTACTATAACAATGAAATATGCCATATCTTTATTATGGATGTTCTTTTTTGTATATGTACTGAGACAAAAGTTAGAAAATTGAGGGGAACGCAGATGAAGAAAAAATACCTTTTAAAAAGTTACTATTTATGTTAGTACTCTGTCTTGTTTAGATAGAGTACTAACATAAATAGTAACTTTTTAAAAGTTATAGTCAGATCTAGGATTAAGACTATAACTAGTTGTATATCTTCTGGATATAATTTGTTGATTAATAACATGTACTTATTAAGAGAATAAAAATAATAACAGTAAAAACTAAACACAATTGTGTATATTATTTAAAAGCCAGGAACTGTCAATATTATAGTTTAAAACACAAGGAAGTTCAGAAACTATGAGTGACAAAATATTTTAGTCAATGCCTACTTTAAAATATGCAAGTTCTATGTAATTTAGGTAAAGTTTTTTTTGCTGGTTTTCTTTATGTTTTGAAAATCTAACTTTTAAAAGGTTTAAATAAATTTAACTTTAAATATATTAACTTAAGACATACTTAGACTATTACATACTTATTTACTACCTAAATTATTTTTATATGTCTTTCAGATTGTCTGCTAAATCATTAAGTTACTCCCTGTTTATGGGCAACTGACACTACTGAATTATACAAGAGAAAAAAACATATAAAACAAGCAGCTGAGATAATCTTATTTTAAAAGGAGACTGTATTTATTCAGGGCAGACTAGACTTTGAAACTCTGAGTTTTATCAATTACCTTGTCTGCAATTTGTGCAAATCATATTATAAGAAAACCAGTAGCAATAATTTTTATACAAGTATTATACTTGAAAATTGCTTCATAAAACTAAAGATCAGTTCAAGCAATTCAAATTAAATAGACAACCATCTTTTTACATGTATTTAAAATTATCTCTATGTTGTATGTATTATTTTCCTGTATTCCAAGTGCACAGATTAAATTGCAAATAGCTTTTGCGTAATTTTACAATAATCTTGACATAAAACATGTGGAACTGGGTCTAAATCTTAAGTAACAAAAATGAATTTAAGGCTAATGAAAAAAGCAAGTTGTAAAATGCAAATATTCTTTTAAAAATCTTCTGTACCCACATATGTACCCTGTTCAAAATTATCTGTCATCTATATGAAATCCTATTACAAGATGAGTTCTTATCTTTCCCACACCACTGAAAATAGTTATTCTTTTATCATTAATGATACCCTAATTTTTACATGAAATTAACAGTTATTTGACTTATTTATAGTACAGTTCAGTATTGGTTATTCCAATTTTTTGGAAGTATTTTTTTGACTTTTGGGATGTCATTCTCATCTAGTTCTCCCCTCATTTTCTAATAATTATTTTGAGCTGCTTCACTGTTTCCTTTCCCACATCACCTAGAATCACATAGTTAATAAATGAGAAAACGGGAATATAAATTTTATATCATAACTAGGTGACATTGCTGTAATAAACAGCTATCACATCTGTCTCCAATCACAGTTGCCGTCACATTAATGCAAGTCATTCATTTATTTATTTAAAAAGTAGACAGCAAGTACCCACTGTGTACCAGACACTTTATTGGTGTTACAGATGTATCAATGAACTATGCAGACAAAAATCCTTACACGTCTGGAATTTATATTCCAGCAGGAGGAAAGACCACGAATAATAAACATAATAAGAGGTAAACTATATTGCATGGTAGAGATGTTTTGTGTGTATGGCAAGGAGAATCAGGAATGATTGGAAAAGAATTACAATCTAAGTTTAATGGTCAGGATAGGCCTCTGTGAGATGATTGACACTTGAGAAAAGAAGAATGTTAGAAAGTTAATATGAAGTTATCTGATACAAGAACATTCCAAACATCAGGAAGAGGTTGAAAGAGCCCTAAAACTGAAGGGTCTCTGATGTGCTGAAGAAAGAACATAGAGGTCAGTGTGCTGAGAAGGGAGTGGGCAAAAAGTTCATAGAGTTTGAGGGTTAATTATGTAGGACCTAGGAAGCCACTGCAAAACTGAATTTTACTCTGAATGAAATACAAAGTCTTTGAAGGATTTTGAGTACGTGTAAATAACATTCTTAATGAATCATTCTGACTACCATGTTGTGAGAAAACAATACAGAAGAGCAAGGATGGAGGTAGGTAGACCACTAAGGGGGCTCTTTAATCAAAATGAATTGTTGCTGCTGAGAAGAGCGTAGCAGCAGTTGTGTGTGAGATGTCATCAGATTCTGGATGTATTTGGAGCATAATATCAAAGGATATGTAAATGTGGAAAAAAAGATGAGTTCAAATTATTTTTTTCTGAGCAACAAAGATGGGATCAGCATCAATGGAGAAGGAAAAACTGCATCTGGGGCTTCCCTGGTGGCGCAGTGGTTGAGAGTCTGCCTGCCAATGCAGTGGACACGGGTTCGAGCCCTGGTCTGGGAAGATCCCACATGCCGCGGGGCAACTGGGCCCGTGAGCCACAATTACTGAGCCTGTGTGTCTGGAGCCTGTGCTCCGCAACAAGAGAGGTCGCGACAGTGAGAGGCCCGCGCACCGCAATGAAGAGTGGCCCCCGCTTGCCGCAACTAGAGAAAGCCCTCGCACAGAAACAAAGACCCAACACAGCCATAAATAAAAATAAATAAATAAATAAATAAAAATTAAAAAAAAAAAAAACTGCATCTGGAGAAGGTTTTAGCTAGAGTGTGGGAGATGGTACCAGACTTCAGTTTTTTACATATTAACAGTAAGAGATGGCTACTCTATAACTATGAGGAAATGAAGACTAGGCGGTAGGATATATAGGGTTGGCCAAAAAATTCGTTTGGATTTTTCCGTAAGATGTTACAGGAAAACCTGAACGGACTTTTTGGCCAACCAAAATAGAAGCCTGAATTTGAGGACAAAATGTCTAGAAAGATGTGATTTAATGCTCTAAGATGAGATGAGATCCCTTTGCAAATGTAGACAGAAAAGAGAAAGAGAGAAGAGGACTAAATCCTAAGCCCAGGTCATTTCCGGGTGACTCTCTTTCAAACTACTGGAAAAACTCCTAACTCTTCTCTACGATTTTGATCTCTGTCATATCTAATTTATCATATCTAATTTAATCTCTCCACTATTAGTATAATTAGTTTTCTACAAGTATTATTTCATATCTCCCACTGTGAGAGAAAAAATGCAAAAATTGTACCTTGAGGCACAAGATGCTTACGAGTTTAAGCCATACCAATCTTCTTTCCTATCTTTCCTTTTCCATATTGTGCACCATATCTCAGTCATATTACATTCCAATCAACCAAAAGCCACCCAAAATGTTCATATTCCTGTTTCTTCACGTGATATTCCATTTCGGAATGCTCTTGTTAAGTGTTCATTCAATGAACTCTCATTCTTCTTTTCATTCATAATTCAAAAGTGACCACTTTTATGTAGATTTTCCTGATCTCATTATGTAAATTTGTCTTTACCTCCCCTGTACTCCTATAACACTTACATACAGTTTCGTGGTGAAAACTTGTAAGTCTATACCCCCATTACCCTGAGGATTTCTTAATGACAAATTCTATATCTCATTTAAATTTGTATCCTGAGCACCTAAATAGTACACATGATATAGTAGATACGGACTGAATGAAGAGAATGAAATGCTTCAGTAAGAAAACATTAAAATCATTTGAGTGTGTATCAGTAGTCAGCTTTTACATTGGTTACAAATATATCTGCTTTGGGGGTACATAATGCAATAGAGAATATCATAAATACTTATTACTAGATATGTGTTCATTTTATGGAGTACTCTTTCTATATAAAAACATTTTTATTATCCCTCCGGGTAGTGAATCAGCCAAAAGTAATCTGGGAATGTGCTTATTTTGGAAGAACTCCTTGATAACAGATGTAATATATAAGGTTAAGACTGATAGAGTGAAGAACATTTTTTTTTAAATATCAAGAATTAAAAGCACATAAAGAAATTCAAATGAATAGACTGATTCAATATAAAAGACAAAATAACATCAGTCTATGTCAATGGAAGTCTTTAATATAAAGACTTTTATTTTTATCTAGGCCATTTCTAATATGACCAACTGAAATTAATCATTTGGTAATGGCACAAACAATAATTTCACTCTAACTAAGGATATTGTTTTCAAATTGTTTCTTGATTAACCGTGGTGGGATCATTTGAAGAGACCAAAACAATCAATTCCTTTGACAAGGGCTATAAGTACTGTAAAGTATTTGACCATGCATTCTGATATTTTCAAAATTGTAGAAGGATATAATAGTGTTGCAAGGACCTGAGATGAGTTATTTTTTAAACAATTTTATGTGCCGTGCCCTACAAACACACAAGATAATTTACCAAGAAAAAGTGGCAGTGATATATTAGACCCAGTGACGACCAATGTTCTCCAGTAATATTTTACCATTTTCTTTTTTGAGAATGATGATTGAGTTGTTATTTCATCAAATTTACTGCATGCATAAAATCAATGTTTGTTTTTTTTTTAAGTTTTAATAAATGGCCAAATATTGGCTGATTATTTTTCAAAGTCTCAGGCAGCTCTTATCACTTCCCTTTCCTTCCCTCTCCCTCTCCCTCTCTTCTTCCCTCCCTGCCTCCTTTCCCCTCCTTCCTCCTTTCCATCCATCTTACATTCCTTCCATCACTCATTTCATCAAATACATACTGAACATACAACTTAGTATTCTGTTGGGTGGTTATATAAATGAAATGAATGACACAGTTCTGCCTTGCTGAGATTATGATATTGTTAAAAATAAGGCATGAATATAAAAAACATTAAAGTAAGACAAAAGTCATGGGACTTCCCTGATGGCGCAGCGGTTAAGAACCTGCCTGTCAATGCAGGGGACACGGGTTCGAGCCCTGGTGCGGGAAGATCCCACATGCTACGGAGCAATTAAGCCCGTGCACCACAACTACTGAGCCTGCGCTCTAGAGCCCGCGGGCCACAACTACTGAGCCCACGTGCCACAACTAGTGAAGCCTGCTCCCCTAGAGCCCGTGCTCCGCAACGAGAAGCCACCGCAATGAGAAGCCTGCGCACCGCAACGAAGAGTAGCCCCCGCTCGCCGCAACTAGAGAAAGCCTGCGCCCAGCAGCGAAGACCCAACACAGACAAAAATTTTAAAAAAATTTAAAAAAAGGACAAAAGTCATATGATTAAGTACCTAACAAGGGACACAAGACAAAAATATTTAAAGTGCTATCAATTTCTGTGAATGGAGAGATCTCTGTAGGATTAATTAGCCTGGAAAATCTTTGTGGAAGATACAAGGATTGCACAGGCTCTTGAATAATGGTAGGGTTTCTATAAAATATATGAGGCAAAGGAAACTTGGAAGGTTTTAGGATATACAATCTTAAGGTATTGGGGATTAATCAAGAAGGATTTGTTAAAATTCCTTCATCAGACCACAGCAGTAATTCAAGTGAGAAGTAAAAATGGAGTCTCTGAAGGGATAAAAGTCTGATTACTCATGATAAGTAGATTACATAAAATAAAGGCAACAGCTGTGAAGAATTCTGACATAAAGCTGAGGACAAAAGTGTCCATAAAAGCTTTTTTTTCCCCCTAAAGTGAGTAAAATCAAAGTTTGAAGAGAAAGGGGATAATACATATCTTTCACTTGAGAATAAAAGATGTTGGAGGAGAATGAGGTAAATAAGAGAGCAAGTTTTTTGTTACTGTTGTGTAATTTTTTAATGGTTCAAGAATGTGTAGAGTTGGAGACAACATTCAAAATGGGCTTTCCAAAGAAGCAACTAAAGAAAGATCAATTAGGTAATAAATATCACTTCCTAGCATAAAGATGTTTTTCTATTTTGTGATATTTTAAAGTTTTATTTAATTACATCTAAGTCTTTGAAATTGGGTTTCCTAATTTAGCTTGTCATGTTTTGACTTCCTTTGAATCTATTTACTATGTGTGTCTCATTGCCTAAAATATCTAGTACTTAAGTTAACCTAAGTTAACTGATCCCTAAAATATGCTTAACTGGGGTTTTAGTCTCTAATGTGCTATTGCTTTGATATTACTGTCTGCAGTTCAATGAAAATCAATTAAGTTCATCTCAAAATGAGAGAAAATTTTATCTTGCACTATCATATCAGAAAACCAAATATGTAGAATTTACCTCACAATGGTGATCAAGGCAGAACAACAAAAAACAGACTAGAGTCACATGTGTAGAAATGATGTTCTACTTAGAAGATTAAAGAAGCAAAAGTATGAACTTGTGTATGATCATAAATTATAACCATACCCCTCTGTAATTATTTTATTCTTCCCTTTAGATATTAATTTTGGAAATTTACAATATTGTTGACTTTTTCCATCCACTGACAATGTATGTTTATGAATGAGGTACAAACCCTAAAGTATATCTTCTCAGGCTTTCAATGTGATTTGAGAAGGAAGAGTAATGCCTACAGTAGATAAGTTTGTGACCAAAAACTCTGTCTCAGGTATTTGAATACCATTACACCAAGATTTAGATTCCTTTTCCTACCTATTTCTGTGTAAATAGCTTAATAATGTACTATGTATGCATTTCTTCCTATAGGGCCTAATATCTTTTTAAGAACATTCTCCAAAGTAATTCAAAATCGATACTAAGATCCATCCATTATATCCCTTATTAGACCATCCAAAATTTTTTGTTGGCATTCACTGAAATATCTTCTAAATTGATTACTTTCCTTTAGATAAGTGATAGGTTTCTTAAGCATTTGCTTTGTTTCTTAAGACAATTTATTCAATTACTTAACTTTTAACATTAATATACGTAATAATTCATTCAGGTTAATAGTACACTGTTGCTTTCTTTTGTTGATGATTCGCGTTCCTTTTTATCAAATTGTTCATCAAATTTAGTTGGCTTGCAGCATATTGAATACTTGTTTTTCTCCTATGTACTCTTTACATAATATAAACACTTCACAGAGAATTGCTATTGTGCATACACTTTCAGCTACATTTGACATCCGCTAAATAAAATATTTGATGCTAAAGTTCAAGAAACATAGTGATCATTCTTTCACAGATTCACTCTTAACTTCCTTTAGACTAACAAAGTCATATTCAGTATTCATTCATGAAAAAAGTATAAAGCATATTCTGAACATCTATCATGATATTTTTAACATTAAAATATTACCTATTTCTTCAAAGTTACAAATTAAAATTTTTAATTTCTAACAGTAACCTACAAAAATACAATAGAAGTATTTGGCTGAGATTTTAAACAGATTTAAACACATGTAATCATATTGTATTCAGAAAGGTACTTAAGAATGCAATTATCGGGGCTTCCCTGGTGGCGCAGTGGTTGGGAGTCTGCCTGCCAATGCAGGGGACGCGGGTTCGAGCCCTGGTCTGGGAAGATCCCACATGCAGCGGAGCGACTAGGCCCGTGAGCCACAATTACTGAGCCTGCGCGTCTGGAGCCTGTGCTCCGCAACAAGAGAGGCCGCGATAGTGAGAGGCCCGCGCGCCGTGATGAAGAGTGGCCCCCGCTTGCCACAACTAGAGAAAGCCCTCGCACAGAAACGAAGACCCAACACAGCCAAAAATAAATAAAATAAATAAATTTAAAAAAAAAAAAAAAAAAAAGAATGCAATTATCAATATCATACTCCTGTTATGATTTACACGTTAATACTTAATCCGATGTTGGAGTGTTAATTTCCTAAACAACAAAAAATATCTCATTATTAGTTACAGAAATAAATTTTTCTCTAAAATGAATACTCTATCACCTTAAGATTTTCAACACACTGAACTATAAGGGTTACTCCTACTGCCACTCACTGGCCCAATCCCCTAAAAAACTGATAACCAAGCATATATTCATCTCAGTTAGATTAAATAATGCTCTCTGAGAAAACTGTCAAAAAAACCCAAATCCTTTAGAAAAAAAAAGGTGTCTAGGGTGGCGAAGAAGCACATGAAAAGATGCTCAACATCACTAATTATTAGAGAAATGCAAATCAAAACTACAATGAGGTATCACATCACACAGTATGGAGGTTCCTTAAAAAACTAAAAATAGAGCTACCATGTGATCCAGCAATCCCACTCCTGGGCATATATCCAGAGAAAATCATAATTCTAAAAGATACATGCACCCCGATGTTCATTGCAGCACTATTTACAATAACCAAGACATGGAAGCAACCTAAGTGTCCATTGACAGAGCAATGGATAAAGAAGATGTGGTACATATATACAATGGAATATTACTCTGCCATAAAAAAGAACGAAATAATGCCATTTGCAGCAACATGGATGGACCTAGAGATTGTCTTACTGAGTGGAGTAAGTCAGGCAGAGAAAGATAAATATCATGTGATATTGCTTATATGTGAAATCTTAAAAATAAATGGTGCACATGAACTTATATACAAAACAGAAATAGAGTCACAGATGTAAAAAACAAATTTATGGTTACCAGGGGGGAAAGGGGGGGAAGGATAAATTGAGAGATTGGGATTGACATATACACACTACCATATGTAAAACAGATGACTAATAAGGACCTACTGTATAGCACAGGGAACTCTACTCAATACTCTGTAATGACCTATATGGGAAAAGAATCTAAAAAAGTGTGGATATATGTACATGTATAACTGATTCACTTTGCTCTATAGCAGAAACTAACATAACATTGTAAATCAACTATACTCCAATAAAAAAAATTTTTTAAGGCATTTAGAACTCTCCAAATAAAATCTCACTGATGCCTGATCCTCTGTTAGAGACTATATGTTTGTGTTTCATCAAAATACGTATATTGAAGCCCCAACTCCCTGTGTGGCTATATTTGGAGATGGGGCCTCTAAGGAAATAATTAAGGTTAAATTAAGTCATAAAGGTTAGACCTTGATCCTATAGGATTAGTGTCCTTATAAGAAAGAGACACCAAAGAGTGCTCGCTCTCTCTCCACATCCATGCACTGAGGAAAGGCCATGTCAGAATATAGCAAGTAGGTGGTCATCAGCAAGTAAAGCAGAAAGGTCTCACCAGAAATCCAATCAGCTGGAGCCTTGATCTTGAACTTCTAGCTTCCAGAACTGTGGGAAACCAGAAATCCAATCAGCTGGAGCCTTGATCTTGAACTTCTAGCTTCCAGAACTGTGAGAAAATAAATCCCTGTTGTTTAAGTCACCCAGTCTACAGCAACTTTTTATGGCAGCGTGAGCTGCCTAATACATCTTTTAACGGTGTGTTACCCCCACTTAATTCCTGATACATGAAAATTTTTCATCTTTTTTTTAGGGTATCACCATTGAGTACAAATCAGATTCACCAGGCATATGAGGAGATCCTCTGAAATGAAAGATGCCAAAGGAAGGGATAAAAGTAATTTTGAAGAAAGAGAACAATGTAGGGGACACGACAAAAGCATAATATTAAAATTAAACAGTAATTGCTATCTTCAGAGAGATTAAAAAAGATGAGATAAAATGATACAATAAGAAATAAATATTCCACAATTAGAGAAATATCCTTGGAAATCAAAAACATAATAACATTTAAAGTTTGAAAGATTGAAAGATAAAATTTAGGAAATACTCAAAAAGTAAAATAAGAACATAAAGTATTTACATATTTTCCATCCCTTCTTGGGCTGTAACTGGGAGATATTTTTGATCAAAGTAAGAGAGTGAACTAAGTAAAAGCAAGATAGGGAGTTCAGAAAACAGAAGGTCAAAGAAGGAGAGAGGCAGAAGTATTCCTGGATGATGGTGATAGAAAATGCTAAAAGGACATTTCTGTAGCAGGTGTTGAGAGTTCACACTTTGAGAGTGGAGTGATTCCAGAAAGTTATATCCAGTTATGTGCTGGTGCATGTTTGTCGACCAACTTTCAAGACAAGTAAATAAATATAAACCCCATTTTGTAGCATTTGCTGATTTCTGTGGCATAAACACTCCTAACCAGGGCTGAAAATGTGACATCACTGACCTCTGATTTGGGAAGAGATTTGCACAATCTGTTCTCAAGAGCTGGTTCAAGCCAGCTTCAGCCACTACTTATAGTCAAGGAAAAAATAATGCTGAGCAAGTAAATTATCTTACCTCTTTGACCATGAAATAAAGTTTTTTTTTATATTCCATAGGAGTGTTTTAGGATGAATTAATTATGGACATATAGAAAACTAAACAAAAGAGAGAACAAGGTAGTTATTAACTCCAGGAAGGCCAACAAGTAAACTGACAACCCAGAGGAGAAAATGCAATATAATTATTGATTTAAGCAAAAGCTGATATAATTATGTTAGCAGGAGCACCAAAAAAAAAGTGAAGGTTGGAAACTGTAAAAGTTTTAAAGAAATATTTATAAGAAATAGCCTAAATAATTAGAAGTCAACTCTAGGGAATAAAAGGCAGGGTAAGGAATGTGTTTTCCTCTTAGAAGCCTTGTGGTACTATTTGTGCTTTTAGTCTACATGTATTTTTGACAAAATTAAATTTAAAATTGGATAAACACCACATAATGTGTTATATTAAAAATAGGAATGTGTTCTGTTTTAAATAATGTTATTTCATTTTAAAGTATTACTCCAATTTTTTTAAATGTATGGAAATATGGAATCAAGAATTTGGAAGAGGTAGCATATTCATTACAACTCGTGAAATGACATTATCTAAAACATTTCTAATATGGTCATAATAGCATGCAGACTTTCTGTTTAGTACTTCTGTAACCTCTGGCTCTGCTCATTCCAACTGTTATTGGTCTGCAGCTGGGAAAATAGCCTCCAGCTGAGGGGCCAATACCCATCTTGCTTATCGCCTTTTCTTGACTCCAGCTCTCACTCCTCCCTTTCTTAGGTCAGTAGGTTCTTCTAAGACTTCTTCTAGCTATTTTCTACTGTGTTTCTTAAGAAGGAAATTTATAAATTGTCTCAATGTCATTCTTCATTTGGGCTCTTTGTCAATTTATCTGCTGTCATTCCTATAATTGTGAGCCACTTGAAATTCATTTTTTGCTTGTTTCCTAAGCTAATTCATCATGTTTTTCTATTTTTCTTCCTTTGTTCATTTCCATCAGTTTTTGAGATTAGTTTTGGGAATAAAGGGACTGTTACTGTCTCATAATTCCTATTGGTTTTACGTTGGTCTATAATAAGTAAGAAAAACAAATACTGAAAAAAAAAGCAAAAATAAAAAAATTATTCAAGTAAAATCTGTTGTTTTGTACAAAGCATATATTACAGTAATGTAAACTACTTGATGAGCAAAATAGGGCCATATTTCAGTTCTCGAGCCTATAGTAAATATGAAAATGCTGGCCTGTATTTTGATATAGTAACAAAAGTCTCTCCAGAAACCTGTGAAAATTACAGCAAAGTCATTTGATAGTCTTTCTTTCCTATAATTTCACTTGTGTACAACTTTACTGCCCTTTTTAATATTAACTCTATATCATAGATTTTCTTTTATATATACTCAGTTTCTTCCACTATTCTTGAAATTTTAGATACTTTCACATATTTATGAGCAAGTTGTATTTTTCTATTTTTTAGAAAATCAGTTTTTATTTTTTTTTTATTTTTTAAAAAATTTATTTATTTATTATTTTTGGCTGTGTTGGGTCTTCGTTTCTGTGCAAGGGCTTTCTCTAGTTGTGGCAAGCGGGGGCCACTCTTCATCGCGGTGCACGGGCCTCTCACTATCGCGGCCTCTCTTGTTGCGGAGCACAAGCTCCAGACGCGCAGGCTCAGTAGTTGTGGCTCACGGGCCTAGTCGCTCCGCGGCATGTGGGATCTTCTCAGACCAGGGCTCGAACCCGTGTCCCCTGCATTGGCAGGCGGATTCTCAACCACTGCGCCACCAGGGAAGCCCCAGAAAATCAGTTTTATGCCCACATTACATTAACATATTCATCTAATTTCCTAACATTTCATTCCTAAGGTATTTTTGTTTCTACTATATGGGTTAAGCATCCAATATAACATTTTATATTTTTAAGTTTCAGGGGAAAAAATCTCTTACATAAATTGTCAAATATTCATCAGAATCCATTTAAAAAAATATTGATATGACAGGAGCTAAGTTTACTTATTCATTTATTCTACAAATATTACTCAAGTAGCTCCTATATGCTAATACAATTCCAGAATTTGCAATAGATTAGTGAACAAAACAGGTACACATCTTGCTCTCACCAAGTTCACAGTTAACACAACATTGATAAAACTTACTTACTGTATTTAAATTGTATTAATGCACCCTAAATTCTTTTATTTTTTCATTTTTCCAAGTTAAAAATTTGTTGCTTTGCAACTGTGAGGTCTCACTAATTAACGTTTTTTTATAGCTTAATGCTAAGAATTACTCAAGCTGTCTAATATTAATTATCACTTGAGGTAATACAATGCAGGCATGTTTACTTTTCAGTTTGTGAAAATTAGCATTAGTTTTAGTATTCCAGTAAACTCAGAGGATATTTATTGCATGCTTTACTTCATTTAATGAATCCAGTTGTGTCTCATATGTATAATATAAAAACAATTTTAGCCCAAGTGTTTTTTTTTTTAACATCTTTATTGGAGGACCAGAAAAAAAAAGGCATAGTGCCTTTAGTCATACTGTAAGGAGCTAAAGTAACATTAAAAAACCACTTGGTAGGCATTGACATATATACTCTACCAAGCGGTTTTTTAATGTTACTTTAGGTCCTTATACAGTATGACTAAAGGCACTATGCCTTTTTTTTCTGGCCCTCAACTGTAATGTGATAAAGGAATATTTAACTGGTTCAAGATTCACAGTTGCCATAGATATTATTCAATACAACATTTTAAGAAAAAAATAACCCAAGGATTTCACGGAAGTTCTAACTTCATTATCATACACAGTGGTTTACCATTTGATATACAAATGTGACTAAATTTATCTGCAATAGAACCTGTGTTTTGCCAAAGTAATGAAATTATATCTGAGCAGCTGCCATGTTCCTTAGGGAACTTTCTTTGTGGATCCAAAGTGTTCCTTGATATTATATATCACATATAAATAAATGTGTTGTACTATGAATCACAAGGACTTAGTGGCCACTGTAAGTAACAGAAGGTTCTGGATCTGATATCAAGACATCAGTCCTACTCCTGACTCTGCCCATTAACTCAGCTTAAGATGCTTGCCACTTTGGATCTCATGTTACCATTTATAGAATGAGGTGACTGGTTAGAAAATCTCTAAAGTAATCACAATTGGCTCTAAAATCTAAGATTATACATTATGTGTGTACATATTTACATACATATTGTCATATATATTATTATATTATTTAAAATATTGTTATATATAACATATATATATTATATATACACACATATGAAAAATTAAAAGAAATGACCAAAACATTAGAAGCACAATCTAAAATGTTGGTGACTCTTCTAAGACTTTAATTAAAATATCAAAAATTAGTGTTGTCAGGTAGAACTGACTCCTCAATGCCCAGGAGGCAGAATAATGTTGTGGGTAAAAGCGAATGTCTCTGGAATTAGGTTGGAACCAGATTTCTCCATGTACCAACTAATGCAGTCAGGTTGCTGTCAATAACTAGAACATAAGGTTGCTACTGGATTAGATGACTTAATATATGCAGAAGGCAGTGAAGTCTTCCTGGCACACAATAAGCATCCATAAATGCTAACTCATATTATTATTTCCATCAACATCATTTTTAAAGGAAAGCTTCAGAAAGTCCTTGCAAAATTGTATATTTTTAAGAGATTTAATGTATTCTCACAACAATAGAGATTATACCTCTATTAACCACAAGATGGAATCCACCTTCTCATCTATAAAAATTTTGTTTCCTTACTTATAGCAACTGAAATAAGAATATGTGGTAGCCTTGTTATGTGGAATGTGGCTTTCATGATTAGTAAGTTTGTTTTATAATATCATTTTTTAGTGTTTCTATCATTTTTCTCATATTTTAAAAGTATTTGACAATGTAAAAAACTGAGTAAAACATTTAAATGTATGCATATTCACATATCAAAAATACGAATGATTCAACATATTTAAGATGTGTGCACTTTTCTGCATGCTTATTATACGTCAATAAAAGTTTTCCTCAAAAATACTAATCTTTTCTTCATAAAATGCAATATAAACTCAACATTAATAATAATGGTAAAGCCAGGATGGAAAGGTAGTATAGTAGGGGGGAGAGAATATTATTTCTTTCATATGACAAAAAAATTGAGTTTTATACATGTTAATTCTCAAGTGAGAAATGTCAGAGGCAGTGAAATTTGCATGCCATTACCACAGCCTTCAAACAGTAAAATCCCTGGAGAGTTATAGAGTTAAGTGCTTTGTTGCGGGTCTACATTCTACTTGGCAATATCAGACGACCACTTTCTTTTCTTAAGTATATGCTTCTCATTTTCATGGTAAAGAGTCATGTAAAAAATGCCCATGTGAAAAAATAGAATTGGTTATAGGTATAACATGTGGGAGAAATATGAATATATTTAGCCCAGGCTCTGAGTCACTTGTCATATAATGCCCTAAAAAAGACTTCTCTCATGAAAAAGTTGAATGTACATATTTTGAACTATACAGATTGATATATTTATCTAATTGTGTTGAAGGAAAATATTTTATTAATGCAGGGTTATATATATACACATATATGATATAGATACATATTTAAATTTCATATAAATATATAATACAGAAGCCTATATTAACAAATAATATATAACATATATAATATTTATTGACAATGTATTCTATTTAGAAATATAATATTATGATATACACACAAACATGCAAGATATATACCACAGTAATTATATATATACATATATATGAAGGAAATCATGATGCATCCCTTGAAATTCTAAGGTTTTACTACTTAAAACTTGTTAAAATTTATGAGATTAACATTCTATTGTGCTTTTTACATCATTCTGTCAAACGACTGTCATGTAGTCAGTTCATGAGTATGATTAGAGAAACAAAGATTTCCTTATTCATGAATTATGTATTGTATCATTAATTATACTCCACAGGTGCTTTATATATTAACTCTTTTTAATAGCATAAAAACTGAAAATGCTTTTGATAAAGATATAAATTCAAATGAAATTATACAAAAGCAGTAACATATTTAATTGTTTTAGTTTTTCTATAATATTCATTAGTCCAAATCAGATCATTCTAAATTTTTCCCTAAGCAATAGATCTGTCTAATGTTAACTTTTCTTAACCAGTTAACAAATATTATAGTAGTTAAGTGTACAGTTTCAAAGGGAAGCTAAGCAGAATTTTACATTTGTATGATATTTCTGTGTGCAGGCACAAGTCTCTTAGTATCATGATAGTTATTTACAGCAGTGCTGAGATGAACATGCCTGTTAGGGAAAATGTAACTTAAATGGTGAATCTATTGTGGAAAAGATGACTCTATAGAGAATGTAGAAATGTACCTTGCTGGGAAATTATTTTGCTAGTATGACACCAAGAAAGTGCACGGGATTAGAATCAGATAAAGTTAAATTTTTATCCCTCAAGGACCATGAACTAACTTTTTGACCTTGGTCAAATAGACCTTTTTCTCAACATCAGTTTTGCTACTGACTGCCCATCTGCCTTGATATTTAGAAGCTCAGTTTCTTCAACAATAAAGTAGGAGTAAAATGCATACATTTCAATGTTGTAGAGATTACATAATCATAATAAAATGCTTAGCTCACTACAATGTATTTATCAAAAATCCTATTGTCTTCGAGGTTCTATGTACTATGATGAATAAACATAAATAGTATTTATTAACACATCTTTTGAGAATGACCGTGTCTCAGAGAGTGGCAAAAGGTAAAATAATACAGTTCTAACTTCACATGTTCATGGAGTTAATAGTCTGCTGGGAAAAACAGACAACAAAAATGAAAAGGAACCAATAATTATATACATGACACAAATTATAAATGCTATGTGCATAACAAATAAGGCATCGTAGTGGACATAAATTGAGCAGAGTGGGCAACATCCTTAGATCAGATCATCAAATCTTTTCTAAGGTGTTAATAGTTAAATGGATATAAAGAGATAGAAGAGCAGTGCAAAAAGCATGACGATACGTTGGCGAGGATATGGAGAAATCGGGACTCTTGTGCACTGTTGGAGGCCATGTAAAATGGTGCAGCCACTATGGAAAATCGTATGACAGTTCCTCAAAAAATTAAAAATAGAACTACCATATGATCCAGAAATTCCACTTCTGGGTATCCAAAAGAATATTCAAAAGAATTAAAAGTAGGGTCTGGAAGAATTGTTTGTACACCCATATTCATGGCAGCATTATTCAGAAGAGCCAAAAAGTGGGATAAACCCAAGTGCCCATGGACAATGGATAAACAAATTATGACATGTACATACAATGGATTATCATTCAGCCTTAAAAAGAAATTTGGACACATACTACAACATGGTTAAATCTTGACGACATTATGCTAAATGTAATAAGGCAGTCACAAAAAGACAAATACTGTATGATTCCACTTATATGAGGCATTTAGGATAGTTAAATTTATAGAAACAGAGAGTAGAATGGTGGTTGCCAGTGGCTGGGAGCAAGTGGGGAAAGAGGACTTGTTCTTTAATTGGTACAGAGTTTCAGTTCTACAAGATGAAAAAGTTCTAGAGAGTTTTTGCACAACATTGTAATATATCAAACACTACTGAACTTTATACTTAAAAATGATTCAGATGCTAAATTTTATGTCATGTGTATTTTGCCATAGTTTTAAAATAATCATGATGATAGTGGTTAAAACAAAGGGAATGGCTTTAGTGAATATCCAGAAGAGTGGGGTGGGAAGAAAACAAAACAACTTAGTATTTTCTAAACACTAGAAGGCCAAAGTTTAAGAAGCTTCGGTTGTTAAAGATTATCCCAGGTCTTGTGGGCCATTATTAAGAATTTTAATATCAATCAATATAAAGTAAGAATGAATTGAAATGTTCCAGATCAATCAACAACTTGGGAAGATGCCATTTGTTTCTTACTGGGACCCTGACCACCACACAAACTACTGAAATATCAGAAGGGTGGTCTCTCTGTTGAATAACCCAATATAAAATGTCAAGGGTAGTACTGCGGAAAATATGTTATGAGTTCAAGAGAAGGAAAGATAATCATCACTGGCTATATTTATAGCCTTGCTGGGCCCTCTAATAAAACTAGGAAATAACAATAATCACAGCTCTTTGTCATTATCCCTCACACTATACCCAGAGCAGGCTCTGTTAGGAGATCTGGGGAACAAAGACATTCAGAAAGATCAATAGAATTTGAAAGGAAGGAAGGAAAGGGAAGATGAAGGAAGGATAAGGATGAGAGGAGGAAAGGAGGGAGAAAGAGTGATGTCACGTAGCAACAAGGCAAGAGGCGGAATCTAAGTGGAAATTTGGTCAAGATGGTAAATAGACTTTTTAGGAAAAGTATGTTTAATTTTCATTTTTACATTGTTTGCATTGCTGCTTGGTAAACGTTCTCCAGCTTCTTAAAACCTCAGATAATCTGCCACATGTACAAATGCCTTGCATAAGTATTTCAGAGAATAAAAATCAAGGATCAGGTTGAGTTTCTGGTCTAGCTCAGTGAGGTAACTAAGAAAATATAACAACCAGATGGTAAGAAATGCCTGCGAAAGGGAGTTAGTTCACCAAAAACTGAAACTTCAAACCCCAGAAGATGAACCCCTTAGGAAGTGACAACGTTTTTTAGGAAAGGCTCTGGATTACCCACATGATCTAAGTGAGAGTACCTGAGCCCATATAAATCCTAGAGGGCAGTGTGACTTCAGCTGACACCTGAATTTAAAATAAATGAATAAAAAGCAGGTCTTGAGTATTCTTGGAGTTCTATCCTGACATTCTTTTATGGAACTCACGAGAGCAGAGAGTGTGTATAGTTCACCAATGTTTCCACATGCAATGTGCTCAATAAATATCTGTGCAATAAAGAATAAATACCAATACCACATTTACTACCAAATAATGCCACTTTCTCCATGGGCTTCTAAATTGGAAAACATTTCTTGACAAAATTGCACCCACCCACAATTTCCCCCACTTTAAATTAACACTCTGGGGAGGAGAAGCTGCTTACTATTCTCATGATGAGATTATACAACTTCAACCATCCTCCACTTCAAAAATCGTTAAGGTGTCTTATCCTTCTAATTCATCCAGATTCCTCCTCTCCTCCTTCATCCAGAGTTTTGTTTCATAAATATTCTGTTCTCCTAAAGCATCTTCTAATTTCTCCTTGCTATTGTGCTTTCCTCCTGCTTTCTGTAAAAATAAATGTCATTTCTTATAAGCATCAATTAAATAAATTATAGACAAAATATCTCTGGAATTTGTTAATCTTTTCAGCTATCTCCTTATGCTGGCCCTTTATTATCTATCAAATACCTTGACAAAAATACTGTTTTAAAATTAGTCTCTAAATATTTTGCAAACAGTGCTTATATTTTATACAGTATTAATACAATAGTAAGTATTGGGGTTGGCCAAAAATTTCTTCTGATTTTCCATAAGATGTTACGAACTTTTTGGCCAATCCAATATTTTTAAGCACTCAATATGTAGTCTTTTAACAAAGGATTTCTATCAACCTAAAAAGTTCAACAATATTCCAAATGTGTTCATAAGAGATAATTTATGCACTTTGACAATTTGACTAAATAGATCTACTTAGTAGAGTTTTTGTAAGAAGCTAGTCTATAACTATATAACTCTGCTGGGCCTTATTCCAGCCCAAATGGTACATCTTCAACAAAAGACATTAATTCTTGACATTTACAACACCTGTGTAAGCTTAGGCAAGTTTTGCACTTATATTTTCTCATCTAAATCACAGAACTTTTATATACTCTGTAAGGTTTTTAATGAAATTAAATATGTAAATCATTATGCACAGAACTGATATTCAATACATATTTTTTATTAATTCACTGATTCTACCTGTCTGTTTCTCAATTAATTTAAGCCTCTGAGTACAGCTTTTTTTTTCCTTTTCACAAACGCTTAAGAAACTTAAAGAAAAACAAAAAACATGTTTTAGATTTAGAGTTAGGCGGGGAAGCCTGAAACCTACAGATAGATAATAATTTTCAGAACATGAAAATTTGGGAGGATACAAGAGTATTTTCTCATATCTAGCTTCTAAGCTGCAATAGAGAAGCCCTGCTGTATTATTTAGATGTAAGGGAACAGAGCCACTTAAGCAGTTTAAGACATTCTGTAAGAGAGTTTTATTTTGTGGATCTCAATGATTTATAGTTGGAAGGCAACAGGACACTGAGACAGAAATCACTGCATACTAAACCTCATCTAGAATAAGGCATCTCAGGGTATCTCAGCTGCAGTACTTTGTCACTCTGCCCCCTAGTGGCTGCTATGATAATTACATGATTGGTGTGGCCAGGACAACTGTTTAGATTAGAGGGTATATTTACACGCTAGTTTTCTTGGGGCTGAGACTGCATACATGCATTTGAACTAAAACAACTGCTAAAGTCAGTGTAGAACATGAGGGGAGAAAGTAAGAATTCGTTTAAATTAATTGTCTTAAACATTTCACAAAAGAAATGAGAGGCTTAAGAACAGGAAGGTATTTGTTAGTTATAAGTTCATTACTCAAGTTCTGTCATTTTATGCAGTATTTTGAAAAGTGTCTTTCTAAACTGTCTAACCTCAAGTGAGACTGGATCAAAAATAATATGACTAATATGCCTATTAGGGAAAAAATTGATGTGATCCTTTAGTTTACTAATTAAAAATTTGAAAAATTTCCTTTATTTTGTTTTCACCAAGTATTATTCTGCTCTACATAGAAAAATATATTTGCAGGAAAATTTATATATGTAATAACAGGAAATGTTTCATTGTAAATTTTAAAGTTATGTGTTATATTAACCCTAAGAATATTGGAAATATTAATCATACACAAAAATGGGTAGATCATGTCTGTTCTACATTTAAAATGATTCTAGGATACATGCATCTAACCTACAGTGAACATGTAAAATGTGTCAAATAAAGCATGAAGTTTAAACAAATTTGTAATGACTAGAATGATTCTCCATTCAAATACATTTTAAAGTGTGGATTTCTTGAAGTACAAATATGGATTCATGAAACAGTCATTTTCTATAAAAGTAATTTTGTTTGCTAATTTTGACTAATACATTTTCTTTGTAAAAAAAGAAAATTCAGAAAAATATTAAAGTGGTTATTCTCAATACTTAGAGAATCATTAATATTTAGTACATAGTTCTCCACAAATACATACTACTTGCACACACACACACATACCAATACACACATATATATGCAATTATATATGATTTTAAAAGGTGACACATCATATAAAACTTTTGCAGACACTGGTTTTTCACTTAATATATAATGAGCATTTTCTGTATTTCTAAATATTATTTTAAACTGTGGTTTATAATGGTGGTGTATGATCTTATCATATATGGGTATTATACTTTAACCAGTCTTTTTCTGCTAGACATTTGAGTTTGTTTCAGTCCTTCACAAAATTATGCCATAAAATTTTTTATTAAAAATCTATACATGGTGCCAGAAGCATCCTCCATTAAAAAGGATAAATTGGACTTCAGCAAAATTAAAATCTTTCGTTCTCGGAAAGACACTGCTAATAAATAAAAGGGACAAGCTAAATATTGGGAGAAAATATTTGCAAATCACATATCTGAGTATCTAGAATATACAAAGCACCCTTAAAAGCAACAATAAGAAAACAAATAACTCAGCAAAACAAAGGGTAAACGATACGAACAGACACATTACCAAGAGGAGATCAGGATGTCAAATGAGACCACGAAACTATGTTCAACATCATTAGCCATCAGGCAAACAATAATTAAAAACACTATGTGCTCCCACTACACACCTATTAGACTATCGGAATAAAAAACATTCTAACAATACCAAGTGCTCACGATGTGAGGAACTGGATCTCTTACATACTGCTGGTTGGAATTCAAAATGGTATAGCAACTTTGGAAAATTGTTTGGCAGTTTCTTCAAAATTAAACCTGCACTTACTTTAAGACCCAGGAATCTCAGTCGAGTGTCTGCTCTACAGATATGAAAATTTATGTCCACACAAAAGCACAAAAAAAAGTTTATAGCAGCTTTGTTCATAATTGCCCCCAACTGGAAATAGTGCAAATGGCTTTCAATAAGTGAATAGATTAACAAACTGTGGTACACCTAAACAGTGTCATAATGCTCAGCAGTAAAAAAGAACAAGATTTTGAAATACACAGTAACTTGGATAAATTCCGTACACATTATGCTGAGTGAAAGAAACATGTCTCAAAAGCTTACTTACTCAATGCTTCAGTCATATGACATACTGGAAAAGACAAAATTATGGTGATGGAAAACACAGTAGTTGCCAGAGGTTCGGGGTGGAGGGAAGAAGTGACTATAAAGGATATAGCATAAGGCAGTTTTTGGGATGATGGAATTATTCTGTATCCTGATTATGTTGGTGGTTACAGATGTTATGCATGTGTTAACATTTATAGAACTTCACTCCATAAGAAAAGAAGTCAATTCTGTCCTTTGAATGTTAAAACATTTATTTCAAGTCACAACATATTTACAACTGCTTTAAAACAGTATTACATCATGGTTAAAATATATGTGTATCTTTTATTATTACCTATTGCCTTTGGATAATTGAAGTGGAGCCAGTGAAGCAGATATATAATATCTTTTATATTATGATTTTTAAAATAAAAACATACATATTGAGAAATTTGCAGTTAACTTACAATACATGAGATGATCCACTTCCTACACTTTTACCAACACTAAATCTTAGTCTTTCATTTTTGCCATATTTTAGGCAAAGTTAAACTATATTTATTACTGTTTAAGTTTATATTTATTTGCTTACTACTGGGTTTGGTATTTGATTTTACGTTCTAGTCCATTTGTATTACTCACACTATTTTCTTTCCTTCTGTGACATTTTATTAAGGAAATTTCCACCCTACAAGAATTTGATGATATAACCAATCCGCCTGGCATTGCTTTTGCCTCCAGTGGTCAGGAAATTTTAATTTGTTTTGAACCATTCACTAAGTGAAGATGCACAATTAGGCTGCTACTTTGAAGACATAACTTTCTGCATGTTATTAGTCATTTATGTCTCTCTCATCTGTTTAGCCTTGAATAACAACAGTGCTGTGAGCTGTCAGTGACTACTGCACAAGCTGTGAAATTACACCTTGAAGCAAATTTGATTGTACTGAAAAGACTTTCCACGGGACAAAAGCAGAGATCTCTTTTCACACAATTTTGGACTCGTGCTAATGACTCATACTGTTGCAGGACAGCCACTGAGAAATGGTGTAAGAGGCCTAATGAATAGAAGAGCTATAGCGCCTGACCAAGCTCTACTCCAGAGCGTTTTAGCACCTGGATCACAGTGTGGCGTGTAAAATCAGACGTCTGACTAAATTGGTTCACTCTCACACTCTGGGATTTAACACAAATGCTTTTATTCCATAACATGAACAAGTTATTAGAAATTTTCATTCACTTCATTAATGTAGGTTAGATTGTTCTGTTTAGCAAAGAACTGAAAATTTCCTCGAATGGCATTTTGCAAATTCTGAATTACCCCCAAACATTACCTGTAATTTTCAATTTATTTTAATAGAACTCTTATTGAATATATGATTGTGTACATGTGGGTGTCCTGAGGGTAAAGGCCATGACATTGGAGTTGAAGATAGACATCTTTCTGAAGTCCTTTAGTTTTGATTCTTGGTGTGATCATAGGCCTGACGTGAATGCCTATATCTTAATATATAAGATGCAGATAATATAATGATATAATATCATGCAGCCTATTGCATACAGACATGCTAAAATTATTGGGGTTTTTTTTTCAGGGCCTTTGAGAAAAGCAAAGGTGCTAATTCAGTGTGCTGCCAATTTAAAATAAAAAAGTGTTTCCAAAGGAGAACTATTATCAAAATGGTTTAATTTATTAGTTTCAACAAAAGTTCAATATATTTTCCATTTACTGTTTACAACATTTGACATTTTTGTTCTCCAAGGCAATAGGTATAGTTGTCATGTAAATAATACAACAGTAGAAATAAAAGCTATATATACATGTGGAATCTAAAATATGACACAAATGAACTTATCTACAAAACAGAAACAGAATAACAGACATAGAGAACAGACTTGTGGTTGCCAAGGCAGGGAGTGGGTGGGGTGGGGGAGGGATGGATTGGGAGTGTGGGATTAGCAGATGCAAACTACTATATATAGAATGGATAAACAACAAGGTCCTAATGTATAGCACAGGGAACTATATTCAGTATCTTGTGATAAACCATAATGGAAAAGAATATAAAAAAGAATGTATATATGTGTATAACTGAATCACTTTCCTCTACAGCAGAAATTAACACAACATTGTAAATCAACTAGATTTCAATTCTTAAAAAAGCTATATATACATTAAAATTAGTCTCAAGACTGGTATTTCTTTTAAGAAAAACAGAAATTTATAAAGGCAATTAAAAAGACTAATTTACAAGTATGCCCATTATTATTTAATTATGACCTCCTTAAAATAATTTCTGAAATATCAATCATTTATTTCCCAAATGGCATGGATAAACTAAGAACCAAAAGTTTCCTAAGCAGTTTCTTTAAGTTTGGTAAATTATCCCCCGGAATAAAACGTATTGTAGAAAAACATGATGTTTGCCTGCCTTTGCCATGGTCCCTCATTCCCACCCTCTTCTCACTCATCTTCAAGACATCCGCTTTCACTTCAGGTATTCCATTGGGCTGAACCCCAACTCCATGGCTCTTGTGATGGTTTTTCCAGCACCATCCAAACATCGATTCAGTCTATAGTGCCATGCTTATGCCCCAGTGGAGATTCTTGGCCTTACAATTTATCCAATAATTGTGCTAACAGTGGATTCAAGGTCAAATTCATGCAACATGCAATATTTTAAATTTACTTTCCTAAAGGCAGTAATCCTACCTTTGTGGCTGTGAAAGTTGATATCCCTCCTATGCCAGATCTGTATAAGGCAGATACCATGCCACAGGTGGGACCATTTTCAACTTGAATATTCCTTCATAGTATATCTAGACCTGCAATAACACCCAAGTTATTGCCTATGCTTAATAAAATTATCAACCATAACTTGAAATAGTGCTATTAGTGAATTCTGAGAATTCAAAAGTTCAGTAAAGGAAATTATTAAATCCAACTTTTTAGTTAATATACAAAACATGGAAAAGAAAAAAGTTAATAAATTATATAAATGCTAAAATGGATAAGCTCATTAAAAACCCATTACTTCTATTGCAATATCACTAAAAGCTTAATAAGTTGTGATTACGGGCCAATTTTCCAGCTGAGGCTTCCTGTTCTTGCAAAATGGAAACAGGAAGAAAAAGCAGTTTGACATCAAAATTGTGGTACAGCCAGATTTTATTCCACTTTAAAAAGTAAGCTAGGTCTGAGCACACTTTATTTTCCGTTAATTTTTAATCTTTTACCTTCTAGTACAGATAAAAGAGTTTCTGTATGCAAGGTATATGTATGAAGTCACATATATGCGGCCACATATGCAAAATAGATGCTTAGCTGCTTTGATCATGATCTTCATGTGGTGGAATGACTGTAATATGGACCTTTTCTTCCACTGATTTTTTCAACCGTTGCTGCTTTATCAAGTGTCAGGAATGTTCATTAAACTGCTTGCTGAGCAAACATACTCCGACAAGCATTGCTTAGAACAACAACCAAAAAAAAAAAAAAAAAAAAAAACCAAAACTGCAAACAGCAACAAAATAAGGGTCTCATTTCCTACAACTGCATGGAACATTCAGCCGTTGTCTTTCTCAGACAATTAAAATTGAACCAAATTTATGGAGCCTGTCTCATTTAGTCCTTAAAACAATTCTGTCTCCCTAGCTTTTTTTTTTTTTTTTTTTTTTAGTTGGGTCTTCGTTTCTGTGCGAGGGCTTTCTCTAGTTGCGGCAAGCGGGGGCCACTCTTCATCGCGGTGCGCGGGCCTCTCACCATCGCGGCCTCTCTTGTTGCGGAGCACAGGCTCCAGACGCGCAGGCTCAGCAGTTGTGGCTCACGGGCCTAGTTGCTCCGCGGGATGGGGGATCTTCCCAGACCAGGGCTCGAACCCGTGTCCCCTACATTGGCAGGCAGATTCTCAACCAGTGCGCCACCAGGGAAGCCCTCCCTAGCTTTTGATTATTTTCTAATCTCAGTGTAGAAACTCAAGAGGACCATTTATATTACCCAACTATAATATCATCACCTACCGTCCTGTATTTAAAAAGATGGCACTTTGGTGATAACAGAATAACAGCGTTCCACGATTTTTTGGTGCTACCTTGACTTGCCACTTAAAGTTTAGTCAAATCCATAGGTTATATTGGCTATATTTTAAGTGTGCCAAAATATGACATTTATGGCAATCGTCACCATTTTAAATATCTTCATTTTCCCTAATACATGAAACCCAGCCTGTCACTTTCCAAAGAACATACAAATTTTGGGTATTTAATTTTTGTAACTCTGAATAAATTGTCACAATATTTTGAAGCTGCTCCTATTATCACTATTATCAAAACAAGAGACAATGGGGAGGGTGTCATAACTTGGTGTATCTCTGTTCTCTACTGTTTAAAGATCCTTGTGAACACATTTTCATTATTCTTGAAATCTAGCATAAATTTAGACTGCCATTTGACAAAGAGCACATAGGGTTTCATGAGTATCAGCTATATGAAAGATGTCACACACCAAGCAAAAGATTAATACTAAACACCTTAAAGACATTAACAACCATTAACAGAAAAGAACGCTCCTAGGCAAATCCCGATATCCTCAACAACCGAAATAGTCTAAAGTTAATCAAAGTTTAGTTTAGAAGAGTAGAGAACACTAGTGTGTATCATCTCTCTACAGTCAGTTCTTGGTGTGTATCCTTTATAAAGTTTTACATTCTTGTGTGTGGTTTTGCAAGTTACTTGTTAAGGTTAATCCTGAATAATTTTTTACAGTTATCATTGCTCTTGTCAATGTGTTCTTTTATTCCTCATCATATTGTCTGTTGGGTTACTATTGATATATAGGAGAACAAAAACATTTTTGTATATTCACCTCTAATGTTTTATTAATAAACTCTGTTTTTAGATGGAAAAGTTTCTTAGTTGTTTATTGCACTGATCTTTCCAAAGAAAGAGACTTGGATTTTATTGATCAAATCAATGGGTTATTTAGTCATCTTTTTCATTAATTTTTCTTTCTATCTTCATTAATTCTATTCTTGTGTTTTTAATTTTTTTTTTTCTTTAAATGTACTTGAGTTGATGTTTATTTCCTGTTTTTCTTATTTTTAATTAATGAGCTTAAGAGTACAAGTTTTTCTCTGATAAATTTGTTAATAAATTATATATTTCCTGGGTGTCTTTGTACAGACATTATGCTGAATACTTTTATTGCTCATTTAAGGTGAAGGTGATTAACTTATGTAATGTGAAGGTAACTGATCAAGGTAACAGTAAGAGCAGATATGGGATTCAAACCCACGGCCAGACAAACATGGAGCAAGAGTATTAGACCATGTGGCCTCACACACTCTGAGTAAATGTTTAGCTGTAGCCACCAGCATTGATTTCCTTTTAATTTAAGAATTTCTTCTGGACAAGCATTTCAAATGATTTCCTGATTATGGATTCATTTTTGTCAGTTCTTTTGATAAGTTCAAAATATTACTGCATTGTGATAATGCATGCAGCTGGAATGATTTCTACCTTTTGGAATATAAAAAATATTTTCTATTGCCTAATTCTGTGAATCTTCTGTGAGTATTTAAACATTACATATTCCATATATGTACAAAGTTATATTTGTTTTTATTACATATATAATATATATAATCCCAAACTTTCTTAGGAATGTTTGGGAATAAATATGGAAATGTTTTTGTGATGGAGAGAAGGAGGAAAAATGGAGTGAAATCATATAAAATATTTCCTAGCAATTCATTTCTTGACATTATATTTAATCAGTAACGTTGTAAAATATATATACCAAAAGTATTTTCTAAAATGGTAAATTCATATATATTTTTTCAAATTTCTACTTATCTGTGACAATATAAAAATAATGCTTTGATATATGACCTCCTTTTAATATTTGCTAAAAACTTCTTGCAAGAAGTATCAGGTGTGTAGGTCAGAGAAGTGATAATTAGCAAGGTTTCTACCCTACTGAATCTTACACCTCTCTTGCATAAAATGAGGCATTAGCTTTCTAAATTTATCCAAATGAACATCAGTCTAGTTTATAAGATGCAAAAATAAAATGCCATGAGGAAGTTGGTGAAATTTCAAATTTCAGTGCTGAAATATGTATATATAAAGATTATATGCTATATCAATTTTATTTTATTAATATCTTTCATTTAATGGCTAGTTTGGAAAGAAGAGCATCTGGTTTTAATAAACTTCCATGTGTTGATTTCTCTTCTCCCAAATAACACTGTTCATATAACACACTAAATCCTTTATTGCTTGAAAAAAGTGCTGCAGAATATACAAACAATAATACATCTTTGAAATAATAATAGACAATTTTTTAAAAGGCTAATATATATTCAATATCATGAATATATAAAGGGCCAAATGTTGAGTCAGTTTCATGCCATGGAAGGCATCCTCCTATCTGTAAAATTTCAACCTTACAAATCCCTGAACTGTTTGGAGTCTTATGTAGCAAAGAAAGATTTGGGCAAAAAGATCACACATTTCTGGAATTCTGCACTAGAGATAAAAAGCTCTGAAAAAAAAAAGGGAATTTAAATTTTACATACGTAGTGTTACACCCCCTTTCTGCTTACAATATGTTTGAAAGTAATTTCCATCTATCCAACTATCCATTCATTCATTCAACAGATATTTTTAAGCCGCTATTAAAGAATATAGATGAATCAGATATACTTTAAAGAAAATGATCATTACAGGGATTTTGAAAAATGTAAATAAAACTGGTAGTAGAAATAACTTGTTCTGAATTGAAAATTTAATACATACTGGTATTTAGCAAAGCATTGTACATGCATAATTTAAAGTAAATGCATCTATATTCTTTTTGGATATGGAGGAAGAAAAACAAACAGACAAAAATTCTTGGCTGAGATCACCAAGTATGTAACTTACAGAAGAAGAGTTCAAATCTCTTCTGACTCCAGACCCTGTGCTTTAACCATCACGTTAGATTCCAGTGCCAAAGTAAGATAGCCCTCAACTATAGAGTATTATGATTGTGGCAGACGTTTTGCTTACCTTCCCTTTGGACTGACAGAAAGGATGACCTAGACTATGAAGCATGAGCCACATTCTCAACCATGCTCCCCGCACCTCCCCAGCATTGATGACCTTTATTAAGTCAGGTAAATTCTAATCACCTCACTTTCCTCAAAACGAAGATATGTAGATATGTCTCCCTTTGTTTCCTTTTTAGTATGAGAGCAAGAATTTATTAAATAGCTAATTTTCAAATCTGAAATATCTGTTGCCAGTTACAATAATGAATTGCTCTCTGAATGTATCCACTACATAGACATTTTATTATTTAACTACAAAGCAACAGTCAGCCCTCCTCTTGCTTTCAAGGTGTTAATAAACATCTTCTCCCATGGTGCATCTCCAGTACACACTGTACTCAAGAAAGTGTTCATATATTGCTTTATTTTACACACAATTGGTTTATTATATTGTATAGACTCTCTCAGCACTCAAAATAATTATTGTTCAGCACTAGAGTATCTGTTCTGCTTTTCCATGGTACCATACCTGACATTTAAATAGCATGTTGTTAACATATAATAAAATAGAAGGCTTTAAATCCATAGTGGTCATGTTCCCTTTTTTTTCTTTCCTTTGTTTTCTTTCCTTAACTGCATTTCAGTTCAGTATCTTATTTTCTTCCTCTACCTCAGACATCACAGTGAAGTTAACATCACTCTGTATACAAAAATTTATTTCTGAAGAAGGGCAGAAGTAAAAGAAGGAGAGAAAGTGTTAAATAATTTGACATTTTCTTACCACCTGAAAAAGGGCAAACACATTTCAATATCTTATTGAAGGCAAATGCCTGGCCTTTCACTCCTGGCTTCTTAGTGACAATAGCTGTGTTTTCTTACATGTACATAACACGTAAATTATTACATTGTTCTGCAAACAGAAATCTTGTGTGCAATCTGGGACAAATACGATCCCTCTTTTTATAGAGAAGGAAGTTAATTTTCAAGGATTGTGGAATTGTCCCAAATTCACACTATGTGACACTGGACCCATGTCTTCCAAGGGCAAAGTGACCACATGTTCACCCTCACTCAACCCTCCCACATCTCCACATTTCTTGATTTCTTTTTATTTTAGGGTTTTTGCTTTTATATCTAAATCTCACATAAGCTTCCCTCAAATTTAATTAAGATAAAGTAACAGAAATTAAGTTTTTCAAATCAGACAATCCTACATTCAAATCTAAACTTGAACCTAACTTAACTAGGCAAATTCTAAACTCTTTTGAAGTTGGTTCAGTTGTTGTATTACCTGAATGAAATAGTACACAGAGAGAACTTACAATACATTCTCACACCTTGTTAAAAATCATGTTTAAGTGTGATAACTGGTTTTGTTTTCCATTAGTTAAATTTGTGACAACTTATTTAGATGTGGTTAATATAAAACACTTCTCATGACATCTTAAATCAAGAGACTTAAAAGAATATTTCCTGTAATTCTCATCAAATGCAGGAATCCAATTTACTACATTTAATACTTTCATTAAAGAAATATGACCATATTTAAAGTTCTCGATTCCATTTGATAGTTATTAAAGGTTTCTATGAAGGCCCACATCAGCTTGTCACTAGTCACAAATGTTTGGTCCTGTTCTCCAGATTGTATTCTTTGGGATCACTGCTCAGTGGGAGAAAGGGACTCTAAGCTTCCAATTTTTAGAACTATGTTACTTTTCTTCAAAATATTTATCCTGTGAATAAACCTTGGCTTCTTTATAGAAACATCTGGTATTTGCCTCTGTCCATGGAAATAACAGGAAAAAAAGGACACAGCTTAGTTATCTACTTAACTAAAATATAGAACACCATAAGTAAAACTTCCAACCTATTCAAATGAACTTGATGAATCTTCTCTTTAAAGTAACTAGAACTCTTCTAGTTGTTTTACAGTTCAACAAAGAGCTATCACAGTAGGAGGCATAAAAATATCAACATACTACAAAACATATCCACACGTCCACTTCGAAAAATTGATACTTCATTTCAAAGACAACAGCATTAAGTATGACGGTTATTTTGATCTACATTGTAAATTAATGTATTTCAATAAATACAAAAGTACTCAAGATAATTTCTTGACAGTCTAATCTTCCAACAGTAAATAAAAACCAAACCAAATTATTCTCAATTGATCTTCTCCTATCTTTCAAAGTAAGCAGTATATTAATCTCATTAAAAATTCAGCATTCCTAACCAAGATTAAAGGAAATCAAGAGACAGAAAGGGTGATGTATCCAGTGTGTGCAATGATTTACAGTGTGTAAATCTGGAAAAATTACAATTTATCCCTGTTCATTTGAGAAGAGAGATGTGCTAGGGTGTCAAGACCAGTGGGATAAACTTAAACATCAAGTGAATTACCAAGCTAAGGTCAAATATTTCAAGGTCAAATATTTCAATCACCTTAAAAGTAGTAACTGCTATTTATTAAACCAATACATCCTCCACAGTATCTCAAAACGCAATAACATGGCTAAAATAGCTTGAAGTTGAATATTTTCTATTATAACATGAATCGAACCAACCACATTTTTTTTTTTTAATTTTATTTACTTATTTATTTATGGCTGTGTTGGGTCTTCGTTTCTGTGCTCTGTGCGAGGGCTTTCTCTAGTTGTGGCAAGCGGAGGCCACTCCTCATCGCGGTGCGCGGGCCTCCCACTATCGCGGCCTCTCTTGTTGCGGAGCACAGGCTCCAGACGCGCAGGCTCAGTAATTGTGGCTCACGGGCCTAGTTGCTCCGCGGCATGTGGGATCTTCCCAGACCAGGGCTCGAACCCGTGTCCCCTGCATTGGCAGGCAGATTCTCAACCACTGCGCCACCAGGGAAGCCCCCCACATTTTTTACTACAGAGATTCAGAAGCGAAAGGGCATAAATGATTACCTTGAATATACTATAGAGAAACTTCTGCAGAACCCCATTTTCAGTGATCCGGCTGAACAAACAAAACTTGCAATTTTATCAAAGACTGCCATGATTTCAAAAGGAAACCCCAATGTATGTCAAAATTATCTTTCCTGAAGCACTTGATAATTTTGGAAACACCTGGAAAACAGATACACCAATAGTCAGAGACAATCAAATATCTTCCTGATTTTTAAAAGCATGATGCTTATAAACTACTAGTAAACATATCAGTGTCTGAAAAATTCTCCAATTGATTATACATTTTGAGGAAGGAGTTTGGGAGAGCTCTTTCCCTCTCCCACAAGCTAAAATATGGTAATAGGATCCACTTTTGGATTGGGCATAAGGACCTTTGCAGACATGCTTCCCAGCAAAAAAAACTACAATTGGTAAATATTATTTTTAAAAGCAACCACTTAAAGTCTCCAGAAAATGTTATAAGGGCATTTAGCAAATGAACAAACATTTATTTAAGAATACTGACTAAATCTCCATAAGAAAAGAGAGAGTTTGTGGCACTTGAGCCAAGACCTGTTCCTTTCACCCCACCCTGCTTCACCCATTCAAGAAGAGAAGGCTGTCTCCTCTGCCCCCAGACAAGGACTACAGGTGTCTCCCTGGGAGGGACAGGCAGCCAGCATTTCTTATTGCTCCCACCTCTGTGTTACTGAGGCTAAATTTCAAGCAAGTGCAGCCAAAATGTTGAGGTCTTCCTTCTTCCACACAGAACCCACATTTAGGGCTAAGTATTTATCACAGATGTGGTAAGTTGAGAAGACTGGGGTTCCTATTGCCCTCACACCAGTTTGCTCATAGGGAAGAGATTCAACACAAGGAAAGGCAAGCTGTGATGACCAGAGACTACATCCCACCCAACACAGAACTCTGATCATAAAGGAGAAGTGTCACTGTAAGAGAATCGGACCGTTGACAAATAACACATTCAAAAACTTGCTGAGTATCTGAATAGACTTTCTGCTATGAAAATATACAAATGGCCAACAACAAGCACATGAAAAGATGTTCAACATCATCAGTCATCATAGACAGGCAAATCAAAACCACAGTGAGATACCACTTCGTGCCCACCAGGATAGCTAATATCAAAAGACAAGTAGGACTTCCCTGGTGGCGCAGTGGTTAAGAATCCGCCTGCCAATGCAGGAGACACGGGTTCGAGCCCTGGTCCAGGAAGATCCCACATGCCGCGGAGCAACTAAGCCTGTGAGCCACAACTACTGAGCCTGAGCTCTAGACCCCCGCGAGCCACAACTACTCAGTCCATGTGCCACAACTACTGAAGCCCACGCACTCTAGGGCCCGCAACAAGAGCAGCCACCACAATGAGAAGCCCGTGCACCGCAACGAAGAGCAGCCCCCCCTCGCCGCAACTAGAGAAAGCCCGTGCGCAGCAACGAAGACCCAATGCAGCCAAAAATAAATAAATAAATAAATTTATTAAAAAAAAAAAACTAATGGTGACAATATAGATAAATTGGAACCCTCATCCACTGCTGGTGGAAATGTAAAATAATCCAGCCACTTTGGGAAACAGTTTGACAATTCCACACACAAAAAATAAACATAGTCACCATACACATTCCAATCTTGTATGTAAACACAAGAGAAATGAGAACTTATGTCCAAATAAAAACTTGTTCATAAATGATCCTAGCACCATTATTCATAATAGCCTAAAGTTGGAAACAACCCAGTATCCATCAATTGATGAATAAACAAAATATGATATATGTACTCAATGGAATATTATTCAGCAATAAACAGGAATGAAGTACTTACACATGCTATGACATGGATAAACCTTGAAAATACTGAATAGCATGTTAAGTGAGAGAAGCCAGTCACAAATGACATTATATTATTCCATTTCTATAAGATGACTAGAAGAGGCAAATTAATAGAGATGGAAGGTGAATTACTGGTTGCTTGGGCTAGGGGACTGGGCATGAATGAGTTAGAGATACTAATTCGAATGGGATTTCTTTTTGAGGTGATAAAAATGTTATAAGATTCATTGTGGTGATGGCTGTACAACTCTGCAACTAACCATCAATTTGTATACTTTGGTGAATTGTATGAGATAGGCACTCAATCTCAATAAATTTGGTATCTAAGAGTTTGTGAGACTCTTCCTCCCAACAAATTCATCCTCAGGAACTAACACAGAAAACTAATCCAATTTACTTGTCAAAAGTATAAAAAATAAGGTTACTAATTTGACCAGTAAAACAATATATTTTATTGCAAAGTGAAATTTGGCAAAATTGTCTGTAATATTTTAGGCACGGGAGTGGAGGGAATGACTAAAGTATAATGACATGTATTTATTAGTGACTGAAATATCTAACTATTTAGGTTAGTAACCTAACCTACTAGTTAGGTTAGTATCTAACTAACCCTATAGTTAGATAATCACTGTATGAATCTGGAGTGATTGCCCTAATAATTAGTTACAAGTATCTTATCTGGAGTGATTGCCCTAATAATAAGTTACAAGTATCTTTCACTGACTATGCTCTATTTTTAATCAATGACTAGGCTGAAGATATATAAGAATGTATATCAATCTTGTTAATGATGAAAATTCTAAATAGCTAAGTAATATATTGAATCCCACAAACACTACTAAAATGACTATGATAAATCGAAAGCAAAATATACTTAGTGTGAATAAAATGTCATGCTCTAAGCCTCAAAAAAAAGGGAATATAGGTAACAGTTGGAGAAATCTGCCTTATTAGCAATTTATATGTCAACAAGAGCTCAGCCGTCACATACAATGTGGTATTATGGCTAAAAATACTCATAGAAATGTGGTTTTTAGAAAAAGTGAACTAAGTTTTACGTTTCATTCTCCACCATTACTACAATATTTAAATATCTGGTATAAGGTCCTTGATTCCTGATTTAGGTAAAACATTAACAGTGTGGAAGAGGTGATCTCTCTCAGTGAAGGTCAGAAAACTTGCCCCATGTAGAACTTGCCCCATGGATGAATTGAAGATAATGTGGTTTAAGGAGCATACTTACGAAAAAAACCCCATGATAAATGCCATCACGTATATGAAGGGCCAGCCTAAGAAAAAGTTGTGTATTTCTGATGTGTAATTTTGATGTTGGAAAACTACATCTGGTGTTAAAAGTTATGAGGTGATATTTTGTCTGGTGACAAAGATATTCTTAGTAACCAATAAATCAAAAGTGATCCTTAGCCTAAAAGAGGATGTCCTCTAACTAAAAGTATTAAAACAAAGTCTGAACATTGTAGGGAGAAATCCTTTTCTTCATAGCACCCATAATTATGTCCTTTCAACCATTTTCACAGAGTGATAAGTTATAGCCCTTCACATATGTCTTAGCTCATTCTACACTCTCCAGTGCACACTTGGTTATGACACTTTGGCCCTTCCTCCAAAACATCCAGCAAATAATCAAGCACTTCACTGCATCTGAATTGGCTTTTTCTTTTGCCTGGAGCACTTTCTCCTATCTATCCATAAGTCTCATTCCCTTATCTTCTTGAAATAATTCTTCAAATGTCACCAGCTAATGAGGTCCCCTTCTTCTGCTCTATTTAAAAATCGCAGCCTCACAACTATTTGCCCTGTGCTCATAATTTTGTTTATGCTGCTCCATTTTATATTCCATACCATTTGTTAGTTTCTAATACAATATGCACTCTACTTATTCATTGCATGTATGGAGCTTACATCCATAAAGACGTGAGTTCCATAATGACAGGTATTTGTATTCACTGATTTATCCCCAGCACCAAGATCAGTGTTTGGCAAAAATAGGCACCTAATAATCACTAATTGAAAGGATGTAAATGTACACAAACTAATAAATACACACACACACAAACACACACAAATGGTTTATTCATCCAGATTTTCTCTGTATTTAAATTTATAATGTTCTGTGAATATTAATGGTGAATATAGTCATCTCTTAGTATCTGTTGGAGAATAGTTCCAGAACCATCCTTGGATACCAAAATCTGGATACCATCCTTGGATACCATCCTTGGATACCAAAACCATCCTTGGATACCATCCTTGGATACCAAATTATATAAAATGGTGTAGTATTTGCATATAACCTACTCACACCCTCTTGTACACTTTTTTCTTTCTTCTTTTTTTTGGCTGCGTTGGGTCTTCGCTGCTGCACGTGGGCTTTCTCTAGTTGTGGTGAGCGAGGGCTACTCTTCGTTGCGGTGCGTGGGCTTCTCATTGCGGTGGCTTCTCTTGTTGCGGAGCACGGGCTCTAGGCGCTCCGGCTTCAGTAGTTGTGGCTCGCAGGCTCTAGAGCGCAGGCTCAGTAGTTGTGGCACACAGGCTTAGTTGCTCCACTGCATGTGGGATCTTCCCAGACCAGGGCTCGAACCTGTGTCCCCTGTATTGGCAGGCGGAATCTTAACCACTGCGCCACCAGGGAAGCTCCCCTCCTGTATACTTTAAATCATCTCTAGTTTACTTATAATACCAAAACAATATAAATGCTATGTAAATAGTTGTAATTACAATGTAAATAATTACCAACATGCAGCAAATTCAAGTTTTGCTTTTCAGAACTTTCTGGAATTTTTTTTTTACTGTTTTTGATCCAAGGTCGGTTGAATCCACCAATGAGGAGTCCACAGATATAGAGAACCAGCTGTATTTTATATTTCAGTTTTTCTTTAATCTTAACTAGAAAATTTTAAATTACTTATTTGCCTCACATTGTATTTCAATAAAAACACTTGCTGCTCTAGATCTAGGGAAGTCCCCAGGAAATCAGCTGAATCACACTGTCAAGTAGGTTTCTTTCAAATTATTAGCCTCTGCTTTGTAAGACCTTATTTTTACTGTTCTGTCAATGTCATGTTCATTTCTTCTCTTTTTTTTTTTTTTAATTTTTTATTTTATTTTATTTTTATTTATGGCTGTGTTGGGTCTTCATTTCTGTGCGAGGGCTTTCTCCAGTTGCGGCAAGTGGGGGCCACTCTTCATCGCGGTGCGCGGGCCTCTCACCATCGCGGCCTCTCTTGTTGCGGAGCACAGGCTCCAGACGCGCAGGCTCAGTAATTGTGGCTCACGGGCTTAGTCGCTCCGCGGCATGTGGGATCTTCCCAGACCAGGGCTCGAACCCGTGTCTCCTGCATTGGCAGGCAGATTCTCAACCACTGCGCCACCAGGGAAGCCCCTTCTTCTCTTTTTTTAAAAAAATTTTTATTTATTTATTTATGGCTGTGTTGGGTCTTCGTTTCTGTGCGAGGGCTTTCCCTAGTTGCGGCAAGGCGGAGGCCACTCTTCATCACGGTGTGCGGGCCTCTCATTATCGCGGCCTCTCTTGTTGCGGAGCACAGGCTCCAGACGCGCAGGCTCAGTAGTTGTGGCTCACGGGCCTAGTTGCTCCGCGGCATGTGGGATCTTCCCAGACCGGGGCTCGAACCCGTGTCCCCTGCATTAGCAAGCAGATTCCCAACTACTGCGCCACCAGGGAAGCCCCATGTTCATTTCTGTGACAGGTATAACTCCATTAGTTTATTACAAGCAGCTAACAATCCTTAATATACTAATGCCAGTTCATCAATATTGAGTATAAATCACCATTTCGTCAACGACTGTAGTTTAGTTAAACATTTTTACAGTTGAAAAACAACAAATACCTTTGTGCTTGAGCAATAAGTAATACACGTTTCCCTGGCATTAATTATCAGTGGGAACAGATATATCACTTTAGACACCAGTGGTTATATATACAGAATGCCTTAACTTGACACCTTCTACACTCACACCTATTGGAGTATCAGTACTCCAAACTCTAAGTTGCTTATTTTCTAACATGTCCCTTTAGGAAATCATGGGACAATGTAAGTAACGAGTCAATGGATTTGGTCAAAGAATATCCTTTGTATAATCGTGATTGCTGCCCACATATAAGTACTGTGCCTCTGCTCTGGATCTACTGTTCTGGCTTTTTTATTACTTCTTCTCTGCTACTGTGTGTGTGCGTGTGTGTGTCCATTCCACAAACCACTTTCACTGGTCCACTGACTTCTATTTGTCCACAGGCTGCTGCTTGCACTACTGACAACCTTTCCTGGGCTTCCTAAATATGCTGCTCTTTTTCTTCACTACCCTGGCCAGCAGGAAGATAATTCTCACCTATTACCTCTTGTAGAAGGATTCTCCCCAGCAGGACTTTAGGTCCCTTGTGACTCAGTTTCTGACAATAAAATTCGGTTCCCCTTTACCCAGGACACACAGGCACTTAGGAAGGTGTTGATTAATGGAGGATGAATGGACGGAAAGGGACATGTGGTGGGTAAGTGCCATCAGGGACCCTTAGATACTGCCTCATCTATACTTATCACCGCAGTCTGAAATTTAGGACACTCAACACAGTCTGACCTCCTCTGCTAAATGTCTCCACTTGGGGCAAATTTCTCCTAACAAACTGTTATTTCACTCTCCTACCCTGCCTCTCCTATGTCTGTTTATTGGAATCTCAATTGTTGGCCAGGATCAATTTCTGTTCTGTAAGGTCAGTGGGATCCTCTATCCAGGGATATTGAGGGGAATATCTTTTGGTGGTCCTGAAGACTCTACAGCAGTTAGGAAGCTCATAAAATATTTTGTAACAGAAGGCTTTTCTCACCCAAACATATAGTGAATTTCAATACACAATTTGACACAATGCCTAAATGCACAAGGGAGCCTAACAGAATTTAAATCAATCAAACAAGTATTTATTGATCACATATTATGAGCCAGGCATTCTTCCAGGCAGTAAATATTACAGCAAACAAGATGCAGAAGGTTCCTGCCCTCTTCCAGTTTATATTTCAGTGCTTTCCTAGCTAGCCAACCTAAAATTATTGTTCACAAAATGATCCGTGGTATGACTGGTCAGAATAACAATTGCTGACACCTATTTAAAAGATAGAAGGTGTTGCTGTGAAAGAACCATCAGGGGAACATTTAAAGTGTCTGAGAGGGATGTGACAAAGCAAAGGGAAGATCATGTGACTCTATATAATTCATTAATGGCTTAACTGGAACGTTATGGAAATGGACCCATTCACCAGAAAACCTGAAAGAAATGCTAGGTTTACTCATCACAGATACGGTGTTTGTTCCTACAAAAGGAAAGACAAAATTGGAGAAACTACAACTCTAATTCTTAACATTATTATACAGAATTAAGGCAAAGCAATATTAATAGGGTTTAGTATATTCAAAAGGAATGTATTGACATAAAAAACAAACTCATGGTTACCAAAGTGGAAAGGGAGTGGAGAGGGATAAATTAGGAGTGTGGGATTAAGAAATATAAACCATTATATATAATATAGATAAGCAACAAGGATTTACTGTGTAGCACAGGGAACTATATTCAATAACCTGTAATAACGTATGAACCACAATTTTCTTTTGTTATTCAGTCTCCCTTCTGTGAGTGAAGACAAGGGCCTGCCACAGATGCACGGAAATATATGAGGAAACTTTTTTTCTTCTAAATTTCTCCTATAGATATCCTCTGTCTCAATCTCTCTCTCTCTCTCCTCTCTCTCTCTCTGTCACACACATACACACATGCATGCATATATATGCACATATCCACACATGTGCACATACATATGCATATGTGTGTACCCCTGGGTAAAAATAATACGTGGAAAATTAAAATGTTAGAAAACTTAAAGATCATTTTCATATTTTAATATTCCATTGATTTTATAGCACACTTTTCAGGTCTTTACTGTGACTATCCTATTCTTTGCTCACCTACAAGATTTTTAAGTACAAAAATGTATCTTTACCAGCAGAGTGTTCTTGAAGGAAGGTGATACTTGAACCTGGGTTAAAATCCTGATTCTACAAATTTCTTTTCGCATTAACTTACCTCTTTGGAGTCTTTTAGTGCCTCAATTTATAAAGTAAATATAATGACATCAGTAACTACCTCACATAGTTTTGTGAGATTAATTAGTCTGTGTAAAGTTATTAGAATAGGGCTGGACACATGACATTTGTTTCTTTCATCTATTCTTTATACTTTTCTTAGATATGACTTGTTGAAGCTCTGTTATTTAACTTCAGTACATACAAGTTCGCTATTATCATTTCTACATGTTTGATTTTTAATTTTTTCCACTTACATTCTTTGAGAGTTTCAATTTGGTGTTTTTCTGCCTCATGACTAACATAATTTCCCTGAATTATTTTTATTATTTCTAACTATGTCATGGATATCAGTTTAATGTAAGTATAGTCCTTCTCCCCCTGCCCCCCTCCAAGGTTCCCTTTCAACTCAGTGTACTGTTATTTGTATAATTTGGTTTCTGTGTATACTATTCTTCTTTTCTTTTGTTTCTTCTTTTCTAAGTACTTCATATTGCTTTATCTTGTCTTAGGATGCTGGAAGAAAATGTTTCTTCCCCATGATGATTATCTCCTTTGGACCAGGAGAAAAATTTTCTGACCCAGTATTTGCTAACAGACAACAGGCATGGATTTTTCCTTGGGTGCTCTATTTCCATACAAGAGCTGAGGAAATAAAGGTACAAAACAAAAGAAAGCAAGTGTCTTCTCATGTTTAGAGCTGGAGGACGAGTTGATTCATACTTTCTAGTCTACTTCCTGTGCCTGCAAGTCATAGAGGAATTTCACCTATCTTGGATGGTATAGGACCTGCTCCTACACCTCATTACTAGTTTTCATTATGTAAAATAAGGGATAAACAAAAATTTACAACATCTAACATGTCAGTTGCCAAAACACTTTTTTTTCCACCATGTTTTCACTGTCATTAGAGCTTAATTATAAAGACTTCATCCAATGCGCCTTCCATCAAATTGTCATGAGGGCTTCTTCAAATGGTCCAAGAATTTTCTGTCTACTTCAAAAGGCAATACATTTGCTGTAAAGGGATAATAGCTAGGAATTTTGATGGGCAGAAACTTTGATCTCCGAGACACTGAGTGAAGTTACAAGAATCTTTCAGCTTTCCTAAGGTTGGCAGGGGTTTTTTTCTGTTTCATATAGCACAATAAGTTTAAACCACTGGACAGAGTTCTCAATACAATACAATAGGTGTTGTATTATATGGCCATTTCTCTCCTATTTTAGCAATAGACTTATCATTAGTTTTACTGTTAGACCTTGCAGGGTTATATTCTTTTTATTTTTAATCATAGTAATTCAATGGGAAACTGAGTAAGTTCTGTCATATGTTGGTTTATCTGCCTGTCAGAAATACTTCAGAGTTCTCTAGCTACGTGATCAGTTGATGGACTCATTATCTTATTTTGAAATATTTCTGGCAATATAGGTGTTTTCCCCCACCTCAAATGAATTACTTAATCATGCCCATCATATATGAAAGTGGTAAAGATGTTTCATAAAAAATATCATTTATTTTGTTTAACTTTTAACTTCCTAGGAAAACAAAATGTTTCTTTTTTTACAATTTGCTCACTTTTTCATTTTGCAAACTTCCAAAATAAGTTTTGAAATGAAGATTTTTCTTGCTTCCTTTGAGCTGTAATCATTTCTCAGAGAAATGAAAAATCTTGTGGTCTAGAAAGATTTCAATTCTGGAATGTGATAAAGGGATGAAAAGTCAAAATAATGAAATACATGACTTGCAGTGAGGAAAGAACTCTATTTTTACCACATTTTTTAAGATCACAACTACTATGTTAAGGTAGGAAAAACTCCTCAAGGACAAAAGAGAAGAGCCTGATTCAATTGCTGTTCAAGAGTCATATATTTTTTATAAGTTCTGTATAAATCCTAAGACGCTATTTTAGACACTAATAAAAGTGTCTTCTTTAAAAGAAACAAGTGCACTAGGGCTTTAGAATGTTTTTTCCTGGGAAGGTAACTCTGAATCCTTAAATAACTTACCTTTCAGTAAAAGGTAGCCATGGGATACACAAATGAACACATCATCTGTAGCGTGTAAAAGCCAAACTTGGTGTTTTATTCATTGACAATCATGAAACTGTCATGAAACTGCCTTAAAAGCTTTTTGAGAAACATGGTCCCTTGTTTACTTACTAAAGAACACGGAATATAAAGAACTGTACTTTAGAAGGGAACCACAAATACATTTCCCCCCAAATTTCCATAATCCTGTGGCTTTTCCCTTGAGGACTATAATGCTCCCAAAATATTTTGGAATATTTTATTCATATAAAAGTTTTCAGTTGAACTAAAAACTGTAAAGCTAAACTACAATATAGCAGCCACTGTAACTCGAATAAAATTATTTTCTTTTTTCCTTCCTGTGATGGTTGTAAAATTACATTTTATATAATATAGACATTATTCAGGGACACAGTTCTACACAGTGGTTTTAGGAAAATCCTTTTATGCCATTTGGATCCCAGTTTCCTCCTGATAAATTCTATAAAGGGTTGGTAGGTCCTGGTTCTATCATCCTTACTCTATCATAATTCTTAATTGTGAAAAATTCATAGTAATCAGAAACAAAATAAAACCTTAAATCTAGGAATTATATGTCAATGCTTATAGTCTTCCTAAATCATCATAAATACACAAAATAAATATCACAAAATTCTGTCAGTGAAAAACAAACGTTGAGATGAGAAAAAGGGAAGATGGATCTATTATTATTTATTTCTCTACTATTGTTGTCTCCTTCCCAGAATAAAATGAGTCTGATGAGAAAAGATTTACTAGAACTGTCTCTCTCTCTCTCTCTCCCCCTCACATACACACACACACACACAAACAGACACAATATGTAGCACAAGTTTTTTTTAAAGTCTAGATATTATTAGTCCTAATCACTTAAATGGTCTTATTAATTAGGCTAATTAAACACAGTAGGTATTCATTGTCCCGAAAGAAGGTTATAAGACAAATTTCTGGTTGTGGTTATGGTTGTTAACAGTAGTTTTAATATTAAATTGTCATTTTCAGTGATTTAACCAATTTCTCTTCATTACTTTCAGATAAAGAACAAACCACTGGGTAAAAGGGAAAAAAAAAATATTTGCATGAGTAAGACAGATCCCTGAAAAAGTCATTCACTAGGAGGTGAGAAGTTTTTAGATTTGAGGCAGCAGGAGCTCAGAGAAATAGCTCAGGATACACAGGAGGGCCCCGCTCTGTGAAAGGACATGGTTGGATGTCCCTCATGGCCCAGCTCTGCGGTGTTTTGAGGAATGGTTGTGAACATGGTGAATGTGTATATTAACACATGCATGTTAAGAATGCTTTAGATGCCAAGAGAAAACCCCCAGAGCCCACAGCGGTAATGCCTGAACCTGGGAAAGCAAAGGCATCAATGCAAGGTGAAAAACACGTGGGGATAGTGCAGAACTGAGCTTCAGCGACAATCATAGAAGACCAAAGAGTCCAGAATATCCAGTAGGGTGTGATGTATGAACCATCTGCATCAGAACTGCCATCAGAATCAGAACCCTGGAGGAAGGGCCTGAGAAGTTTTAGCAAGAACTCCAAATAAATCTTCTGCATACTGGGGTTTCAAACCATTGAATTAGGTTTCCCTGCTCCCTTTATACTTGAGCCAGAAGGGTTTAGGCAAATAGAAAGAAAGGAGCCTTAAGAGAAAGCACACTGTACTCCCTGCAATTAAGATTAATGGGGGGGGGGTGCTTCCCTGGTGGCGCAGTGGTTGAGAATCTGCCTGCTAATGCAGGGGACACAGGTTCAAGTCCTGGTCTGGGAAGATCCCACATGCCACGGAGCAACTAGGCCCGTGAGCCACAACTACTGAGCCTGTGTGTCTGGAGCCTGTGCCCCGCAACAAGAGAGGCCACGACAGTGAAGAGGCCTGCGCACGGCGATGAAGAGTGGCCCCCACTCGCCGCAACTAGAGAAAGCCCTCGCACAGAAACGAAGACCCAACACAGCCATAAATAAATAAATAAATAAATAAATAAAATTAAAAAAAAAAAGATTAATGGGTAGACACACATCTGTTGCTTGGAAAATAAAAGTTGACACTCTATATGCTCAACTGTATGGAGTAAATCTATACAGTTCATATTCATTTATTATCAAGAATGTCTTCTCCACTGCTCCGCAGAGCTGCCATTTAAAGCACTATTTAAACTTGTTTGCAGTGAGAGGTGTTACAACTAAATGTTTATATTGGGTTGGCCAAAAATTTTGCTCAGGTTTTTCCATAAGATGTTACGGAAACAAACTTTTTGGCCAATGCGATGTATAGCTACATCTATCTATATGTATGTTTTATACAGATTTAGATCCTGTCTCTCAAGATGCAACCTAATGTCAATTCCTCCATGAAGCTGCCAACTCGTTTTCCTCCTTCTGAACTCCAATATCATATTACCTAGACCTTTCATGTGATTTCATCAGCTGTTCCAGAATTGATCCATCAAAATACATTCTGAAAATAAGCAGGACCCAACCGACAAAAAGCAATATAAGGAAGCTGGACAAAGGTTTGGACACACATGGAACTCCTTTTCTGGTCATTGTTGACAGGTTATATTAGCCTAACAGGAGTGAGATAACCAAAGGTTAGGCAGACATAATTATCTGAGTGAGAGGTATCAGCTTCTAATCAAGGACCTAGAGGAGACAAACTGGAGAGGATGGTGTACAACCAGAGTTCATGCCAGTTCTGCCCCAGTCTGGGAAAGGATGGGCCAAAACTAGAAGAATGTTAAAATAAATGTATCTCAAGCGTGCTGAATGGTGAAGAGAGACAAGTAATAATAACTTGTCTCTCTTTACCATTCATTACTGGATATAGGACCAGAATTTCCATAAGCCAGAGATACAAGGGAGAAGCTCCTGAGAAATAAGCCATGGTGAGTCAGTTTATCAAGATTATAACTTTTGGGCTATTAAGTTGTATAACATTTTCACATTCTTGACTTGAGAAACATGGCATTAGTAGTTTCTTTCTAAGTAATTCTTTCTAATTGAGAATACCTCAAAGCTAGATTTCAGTGTTTCAAGACCAAAACTCAAGAGACTTCAGACAAGACAATTTACCCTCTAGAATTTGTTGAGAGGTAAGGACTTAACACTTTTTGTCTCCTCTCATTTACTATAATGTAAGTCTAACCCTTAAAATTACTATTTAATTATGATTGAACCTCCTTTAGACTATTTCCAAGGTTATTACTGCTCTGCATTTTAGAAAGGACTCAACTATATTTTAAATTAATAATTGAAAAACAATGTTTTATGAAATTAAGCTCTTCAAAAATTCTCTCAGTTATACTGAAACCGAGTCAGAGACAATGAAACAAAGACTCATATACTATTCCTTATAATGCCATATTCAGAATTCAAATATAAAAAAAATGTTTTTTGCAGAAAATATCATCTTATGACTATTGAATATATAATTCTATATAAAGATATATATACATTTATATGTATATGGATGTTGAGATCCTTCCATTTCAGAACACTTGAATTAATTTTTAATTTAATACATTGCAATATGGTTCTTTATGACCATTTTATTGGTTTTCTATAAAAGTTATTACCTGTTTTACTATTAATTAAACGTCCAATAAACACTAATAGTATAAATTCAACTATACCTGAACAAATTTGTAAAATTATCTCCATGAGCATGCAGGGGGAGGGAAATTTGATGATTCTATTTGAATGGTAGGCACCCTTTGATAGTTCAGCTGGTAGAGCAGAGGACCGTAGAGTGGACACGTGTGAATGTTAGGAATATATCTCTCCACCCCATTCCCATCCTGGGTGACATTTTTTCCAGCAGCAATAGTAACAGATTCATGTATTGTGTTAAACACTTCTGGTCACCAGTAACATATTATCTCTCTTATTTTCAGAACAAAAATTGTTCCTTGCATTTCTACACATACCTGCAAAAGAAAGGATGTCTTTGTGTCAAGCTCTGCTCCATGTTTTGCAAGAAAATATTAGTTGACAATAATTTCTAACTAATTACAACCCCTCAGAAGGCAGGAATAATGATGGCTGTGTGAACCCTGACTAAAAATAGAGTGCCCATCATATTGCCTAGCACAGACTAGATACTCAAAAAGTGTGTGCTGAATGCATACATGCTTACTTCGATTACTAAGCAATTGAATAAAAAGAGTAGGGGAAGAACTACAATCCTATGTTCCTTTCGATACAAAGTTGACTATTGTTAAAACAGAAATTTATTGACTAGTTTCCTTAAGTCAGTACTTCTGCCAAGTGCCTTTTATGGCTGGATAAAATGGACCACAGAGACAAAGCTGCATCCATTAGCAAACAAAAAATAAAGTCATAAATATTTTCCAAAAGGATGCTGCATGTTGAGTGCCATTTCCTTTGACATATTTGTTACCTTCCTGATTGGATATGTGTTGTGTGTGTTTCATTGAGTTTCAAGGCTTATTAGTGCTTCAAATATGCCTAACAATGGAGAGAAAGATTCCCATGTGTTTTCTAACCGGCTACACTTTGCATACCCATCTTATAAAAGCACACAGATAGTGTTTCATTTTAGATTGAAGGACTGCCATAATGGACACTGCAGCATGCTTCTGAATCAGCAGTAACAGGAACAGTGTTGCCATTAGTGTGACAAGGGCTAAAGCAATTAGATTTAAACTTGATGAAATAGCTGTACCTTCCATTTACTAGATCATGTTGAAACATTTCCTCGTCCTTTTATGTGTTTGTAATGGCAGGTACCCTGTGTGTTAGCCCTAGTGTTCTTCTCTGGGGCTCTGACTTGTAACCATGAATACAGAGAATGCATTGTAGTCTTGAGAGACTGATTATCTCTACTGTCACATCTCTCCATGGTATCATATAATTGTTTCAGCTGCAAGTAAATTCCTGAAATGCTTAGTATTGCACACTGGATGAATGTCTGTTCAACCTTCCAAAATGTTAGTGATTATCCAATGGGAAAAGGAGGTCTCTTTAGAGGCATTAAGGTTGCAGTGTGTTCTTTATGCGCTGACCTGAGAAAACACAGATGTTGCCAAAAATAACAAGTCAAATGGTAGCTACTGAAGAATTCATAGGGACTATATAGCAAAGAAAATCTCTCTTCAGTGATTTGGACTGTATATTGTAAAGGAGTAATTGCATATGCCATAAATACATTTTGGTCTGAAAAGATAAAAATAAACATTACTTTGACATTTTGGCTGTTGGATATTTAGATGTCAGTCTTTTATTTATATTTTCATTATTTCTTATAGATAATATGCATAAGTAAAGCTACCTCCAGGTGTTAATGGCATAAAATATCAGGAGTGAATTCTTCCTCCTAAAAATGTATGTATGGTTGAATTTGAAATATCTTTATTTGAATTCTCAACAACAGTAAGAGAAATAAACAAACATATTCAAATTAGAATTTTCCTCTTAATTAATCAAATCTTACTTAAACTTTACCAGATGTTTTTAGAGTTATATATAATTATGGCTGAGTGAAAACACAACATTTTATTAGATGGGGCATAAAACTGATGATTTTCTAATTATTGATTTTCTACTTGTGTGATCGCTAGGCTACACTAATATTGGTTTCAGAATAAAGTTGTAATAGGTTTATAATATCAGTATATAAAAGAGTAGCACCTTGTTAAAGAACTGGAAAAAATAACATACTGAAAATTGTTGGTGTTTATTTTTTGGAGCTAGTTACTTCGCCCAATTGATGGGAAGCTGAGTCATTGACAGTTATAAAATTCATTCATTTCATGAAGTAAAAAATTATTATTTTAAATGTAATCATTTGGATATACTTCTGTACCACATAGTGACATCAACACCGAGGGACTACAAATATTTTAGCAAGTATTTCAAGAAATAGGAATATTATGCACTAGAGCATATTTTGACTCTGAAAAACTGTTTCCATTTAATGAGAAAATGCAGTGGCACTACTTCTGGAGACTGCTTACTTTTCTTTAATTCTCCTGCTGTTTCTACACTTAAATATTTTCTTTACAGGCACTAATTTGTATGCCAGTGTAGTACTGGATTGACAGGTAAATTACCCTTTATAAACATTAAGAATATTCACAAGATAAACTATTATACCAAAATACATCACAGAGCTTAGATTTTTTTTTCTTGACCTTAGTCATGAAAAATATTACTTTTGAATCTGTAATGGAAATGTGCATAAATTATAACATCATTTAAAAGAGATTTCCCCCCTCCAATACAACAGAATACACAAGAAAGCCAAACTCTCAAAAAGAAAATAACTAAGCTCTTATTCTTCCCTTTAGAAACCAGTATGCACAACCTCAAATTAACTGCAAAATCTTTGTATATGACCCAGGCAACAGAACAGACACCAATTGTTACCTTTGATCTTCCAGAGAGCTCTATTTCTGGATTTGGCTGTGGTGTCTGCCAAATATAATTTGGGGTTTGTACCAGACTTTTGTTGTTGTCGTAGCATATTATTTCATTGTCCTTCCAAAGGAGGTTTATAGCCATGCCTTCCTAAAACAACTATTAGACTGGCAATTTGAAAGCAGTTTATTAGGTTACATGAGCACTTCACTTTGATCACAAATAAAAAAATTAAAAGAGAGTCTTCAGAAGTTTTTAGATAACTTTTGAGGAATTTACATTACATAAACTATTGAAGTAAAATTCTTATTATATTTCCATAAAGTTATATTTCTATATATATTTATATAAAGTATAGTTATATTTGAATTTCTATAAATATGGGTATATACATTTCAATGGTAATATTTATAATAATATTGTAAACTAGACTTTTTTAGTACATTTTTTAGGGCCTTTATATTTGTTAGCTTACAACAAAACAATGGGATATGTAACAATATCATCCCCTACTTTACTATAGAGAAATCTAGGGTCCAACTGAGGCACAAAAACAAGTTTGCGTAAATTTTGACTTTTTGTACGCTACAAATAAGCAACTATTTATATAAATAGGCTGAAATCCAGGACTGTGTCTACCAATGATAAATCATATACCAGATAAGCCATTTATTATATCTCACTTGGAAATTTTCCTCAATTTTCAAATGAGGAGCTTTAAAGAGACAGAGAGAGAGAAAGAGAAAGAGAGAGAGAGAGTGATCTGCTCTAAAGCCCTTAATTTAAAATTCATGTACATCTACATTAGCTTATTTAATATTTTTACTTAATAATTTAAAATCATTGTTTAAATTTTTGTTTCTATTTCCTAAATGTGATATTGTATAAAAAGAAAGGAATATTGATATTAACCCAGTAAAAACACACCATATTTATTTAATTCCCACAAATGTATTTCCCAAATGTACCAGTAAAGATGAATATATGTTTCTCTGTATATACACACACACGCACACAGAGTCATGCTCAAAATGCCATTTGCTTTCAATAGAAAGCATATCACACACATATGTCAGGTACAATGATCCAGACCCTCTTTCTAACCAGAAATACGGCCTCTCTCAATCATTTCATCTCTCTAGGAATTTAGTTTTCATCTCTCCAGGAATTTAGTTTTCACCTCTGTTAAAAATGAACAGTAATTAATTTATATTTTTATTATAGCAAAATTACCAAAACACTATTTGCTCTGAAATATCAACTACTATTTACTTATATTAAAAAAAATTTACATCTAGTTAGATTATTCAGAAGAACATTCCTCAACATGTTTTTTAAGAAAGTTAAACTTCGCAGAAAAGATAAAATTAGAATGTAAAAGCATTTAAACTTAAATAGTATATGTTATATGCAATGCTAAATAATGAAATTAATACTGTCTGCACAGTAATTAACATTTTTAATAACCTGGCCCTTATTCATACTGCTCTGATGATTTGTGTCTCCATAATATTTCTCAGTATTATTGAGAAAGTGCCAATGGTCTAGTACTAATTGTTTTAGTACATTGTTCTGCTTTTTGCATGTGACTGTATTAATACACCCAACCAGCTCCTTCCTCCCATCCCTACAGAAGGATAGTCTGGTAAAGACTTCAAGTGTTGGGCTTCCCTGGTGGTGCAGTGGTTGAGAATCTGCCTGCCAATGCAGGGCACACGGGTTCGAGCCCTGGTCTGGGAAGATCCCACATGCCGCGGAGCAGCTAAGCCCGTGAGCCACAACTACTGAGCCCGCGCGTCTGGAGCCTGTGCTCCGCAACAAGAGAGGCCGCGATGGTGAGAGGCCCGCGCACCGCGATGGAGAATGGTCCCTGCTCGCCGCAACTGGAGAAAGCCCTCGCACAGAAACGAAGACCCAACACAGCCATAAATAAATAAATAAATAAATAAATAAATAAAAAGACTTCAAGTGTTCACTTGGGACCCCTGATAATAATATCCTCCAGGAATAAAGGCAAACTAGAAATTATTTTCAATAATTGGTTGATACCTTTATGGAAAAAAAAATTGGCTTGACCTATAAAGAGAAGTATATAGTGAAATCCAGATAGGTAGTTTATAGATCTAAAATCAGAGTTAAAAAATAAAGCTTTTAGAGGAAAACATAGGTGAATATATTCATTACTCAAGCTTTAACAATGTTCCTTAATCATGATACATAAAGCACTACCTATAAAATAAAATATTAAAAAATTGGGCTATAATAAGAATTTCTGCACCAAAAAAGGAACCATTCAGGTCATAAAAGAGAAGCTATAGAATGAAAGAAGATATTTCAACACATAAAAAACAAAAAGAACTTGTGTCCACAAAATGTTTATCAAAATCCTACAAATTAATATGCAAAACATATAAATATTAGGTAAATGTGTAAATTAGTAGATAAATAGACAAAAGAATTAAACAGGCACTTCACAAAACAACATATCTAAATGGTCAGTAAGTCTTTGAGAAGATGCTCAAACTATGTCAGAGAAATGAAAATTAAAACCATAATGAGTACACAACCACACACTTGTACACACACACAAGAATAGCAAAGCAAAAATAAAAACATCATAAAAAGAGCAACATAAGAAAACAAAAACAAAAGGCTGCAAGTTTTGCTGAAGATGTAGAGCAAAGGGAACGCATACATCACCAGTGGGAGTGTAATTGGTAGAACCTCTTTGGAAGACTAGTAGTATACATTAAGCTGAACATACTCAAAAACTATGCATATATATGTTATACGCATAAGTCCAAATGAACAGTAATTAATTTATATTTTTATTATAGCAAAATTACCAAAACACTATTTGCTCTGAAATATCAACTACTATTTACTTATATTTTAAAAAATTTACATCTAGTTAGATTATTCATCAGCACTAGAATTGATAAATTGTGGTATATTCCCACATTCATTATTATTTATAAATTTAAAATGAATGAACTAGTGTTACATATAAAACATGGAAAAATCTGGGAACAAATAATTTAGATGGTTTAAGACACACAGAAGAGAGTATATAATATATAATTCCATTTAAATAATATTTAAAAATAGGATAAATCTAAAAGTCAGAGCTGTATTTACTTTTTGAAGTGTGGGATTGAGAGAGGGCAAACCATTTCTGTGTGAAATAATACAAGTTTATTGTTTTCAGCTGCAATTATTATGGTAATTACACAATAATAGATAACTGATCCAGTACATATTATGCTATTAAGCTGTGACTCAGAATGGAACTGTTTTTAGGTCTCTCCCTGGAAAAGTGCAAAGACCCCTTTTACAAAGAGCAACTGTTATAAAATATATTTACTATATTGAATGCCAGGGATCTTATTCTCTCACATGTCTGTTTACTTCATTTTTGAACAAAATATTATACTTCTGTTGAAAAGTGGACTCCATAATTTTCACTTATTTCTTCTAATTCTGCATGTTAGCAGTATTCAGAAAAAGGTAACTCTCTCCCAATAGGACAACCCCTCACACATGTGAGAAGCAAACTCTCAAGATTTTTTTTAGGTATTTATACCTCTATGACTTCTGCATAAACATACAAAATACAAGTTCAGCATTTCTGCTAATTTTATCTACTAAAATTTTCCAGAAAGAAGAAATTCTAGTTAATTCCTGCTAAGAAGTATCAGACCAAAAGGATTAGTACTGCCCGGGGTTCTAAAGATCAATGGGTTTGTTAAAGATGGAGGGTGAAGCAGGTCTCCACCATTGAAAATGCTCTTGCTGGTTCCCAGAAACCCAAATCTGCAGGCTGCTCACAAGGCAATATTTATAAATCTTTCATGAAAGGGTCAAGGCTAGGGTACGGCAATAAAAGCTATCATCACTAGAAATAACATAATAGGTCCTGCTGAAGGCTACCCGGGTAGATCCAGCACACATGGTAACAAAGCAGAATCACCTATAGTAGTTACTTAAGAGCCATGAGGATTATTATAGTTGAATTCCATCTTTCTTAATAAATAACCTATAATTAACTACATAATGACTCTTATTGGAGTATATTCAAACAGTCCTCAGAAAAATTCAAAACATGCTCATATTTTTAAGACCTTTTTAATCTCAAAATGCTTACATTCATGATTAAATGTCATATACAGAATTAATTTTCAAAGAAAACCTTGCTATACTGAGACTTGAATAACATTTATAAAGTCATGCAGCCTTGATATCCCATATAGATAATGTAGATAAACTGACAACTTGAAAAGTATCCTAACTCAAAAACCTGGATTGAAAAATAAACTTTTTAAAAAAAACATACGCAGCTGAACTCATAAGTTTAAAAAAAAAAAAAAGCTTCTTTGGGCCCCCAAGTGGAGAGTAGTAGAGAACATAGTGGTAAGTATAGCTGAACTACAGCTATCTTGGGAGGATTTTCTGATATCAGAACAAGAGGCTTGCAGTTTAAGTACTTGTCCAAGAACTGGAAACAACAGCTTAGGTCTACCAAAACTGGAGGGCTAAAACTGAGACCCATGTAAAACGAACATGTTAGCCACAAGGATAATAAGAAAAATATGTCCACTTATAAAGGGCTATGACTAATAACTCTTCTGTTTGTACTAGCACTGGATGGGAAAAAAAATAGCCCATGAAAACTTGAAAACTCTAACTGCCCTAACTTCCCATGTAGCTTTGGAGTTTGAGTTTAAAGTATGAGTATATTAAGGAAACCCCGAACTAAGAAATGAACCTAAAATGGCATCGAGATAGTAGCATCTCAATTCACCTGAAAATGCACCTTTTCTCTGAAGACACAACATCAAAGCAAGCTTCACAGAATTTCTACAGATAGATAGCATCCTGTTTGTAAGGTTCATAATCCTAAATCTTTAAACACAGAAGGAAGCAGCTACAAGTGAAAATCCATAGAAACAACATATAGTACAATTTATCTGCTCAAAGATTTAAGGTATTAAGTAACCAGATATAAAATACAAATAGGTACATATAAATGTTTAAAAGAGTCACGCCCAAGATTTAGGAATAAGTTATAATCAAACAGGTCCAAGTATATCTGATAATGAATCAAATGCACTTTCTAGACTTGACAAATTGAATCACTGGCAGTAAGAATCCAGAGCTAAGTCAGTTAACTAGATACGGATGACAAGATAATTGATGCTGCTCTATGCAGACGTGAAGAAATTACGCAGGTTTGCAGGATACTTTTACGAGAGGCAGAAATAAGAGGTGATGAAAATAACAGATAAATGAGAGGGTCCTAAATTTGCCTTCCTGGATTTCAAAAAGAAGAAAAAATAGAAAATGAGGGGCAGGCTGTATTTTAAAAATATATATAATAACTGAGAATGACCCAGAATTGATAAAAAGAAGACTAAACAGTAAAACATGAATTTTCTTATTTAGGAAGCACAACACATCCCAAACAGAACACATTAAAAAACTCCATACTATGAGAGATTGTACTTTTACAAAGATGACTGCAACAGTCTTGTACTCCAAACGCTTTTCTGTAATGCAACTGTATCACCCTCTTACCAAGAGGAGAAATTGAATTCCTTTCCCTTTGAATCTGGGATGGCCTTGGAATTTGTAAACCAACAAATGTGGAGGAGGAGGTGCTGCTTAACTGCCACAGCTTGGTCAGAAGAGGTCATGGGGCTCCTTCCTCCTTTCAGATGCTTACTCTTGGCAAATTTCCTCTCATGAATTTCCCTCTTGGAACTCAGCCCGATGCTGTGAGAAGCTCCGGCTCAAGTCACACGGGGAGGCCACATGTACGGGCTGCACTCAACAGCTCGAGCTCCACCCAGCCTTAACATCACCATAGCGGAGGTATCAGGCATTTAAGTGAAGAGACCCCCTGAAGATTCCATGCCCCAGCTGTTCAAGTCTTTCCCGCTGAGGCCCCATCCATTTTGGAGCAGAGAGAAGCTAACCCAGCTGTGCTCTCCCTGGATTCCTGATCCACATAATCCCTGTAAGCTTCATAAAATAGTTGTTTTATGCCACTGAATTTAAGATGCTAACTGGAGTGTTTACTAGACACATGGCAATTTCTAGAATAAAAAATAAAATTAGAGATAGTGGCATCTCAATTAAATTACATCTTAAAAATCAGTCTGATAATTTGCTAGTCATATATCTATTAAACGACTTGTCTCAAGAATAGGCAGAAAACAAGAAAAAGGCACAAACCTGATAGAAATAAACGGACAAAACGGACAAAAGCCTTGAAAAGACAATGACAGAAGGTAACTAGATGTCCAACAAGCATAAGATTCTCAATCACATTAGTCATTGGGGAATCAAATGAAAACCACATACGAGCGAGGGGCCGGATGCGCAGCGCGAGGAGGCGGGCACCGAGTGGCTGGGCACGCGACGCGAGCACGTGGAGGAGAGCGCGAGGCGGGGCGCGCGGCGTGAGAGGGGGCGGGGCGCGCGGCGTGAGAGGGGGCGGGGCGCGCGGCGTGAGAGGGCGCGGGGCGCGCGGCGTGAGCCGGGGCGGGGCGCGCGTATCGGCGCCGCGGCCGTGTGACGCGTTTTCAAATCTTCAACCGCCGCAGCCCGCTCGTTTGTGCTTTGCCACTTCCTCCTTGGAGCCCTGGGGCCGAATTCTGCCCCCCGAAACCCGGCGGGCAGACGCGGCATCTCTACTAAGTGGGTGTGGTGGCCCGCTGAAGGGGAGAGGCTACCGGCCGGTCGGCTGCCATGAACTCCAGAGCTATGAGGATCCACAGCCGAGGACATTTCCAGGGTGGAATCCAAGTCAAAAATGAAAAAAAAGACCGTCTTTGAAATCTCTGAAAACTGATAACAAACCAGAAAAATCCAAATATAAGCCACTCTCGGGTAAAGTATTTTACATTGACTTACCTTCTGTCACCATATCTGAAAAACTGCAAAAGGACATTAAGGATCTGGGAGGGCGCGTTGAAGAATTTCTCAGCAAAGGTATCAGTTATCTTATTTCAAATAAAAAGGAAGCTAAATTTGCACAAACCTTGGGACGAATTTCTCCTGTACCAAGTCCAGAATCTGCATATACTGCAGAAACCACATCACCTCATTCCAGCCATGATGGAAGTTCATTTAAGGCTCCAGATACAGTGTGTTTGAGCAGAGGAAAATTATTAGTTGAAAAAGCTATCAAGGACCATGATTTTATTCCTTCAAACAGTATATTATCAAACGCCTTATCATGGGGAGTAAAAATTCTTCATATTGATGACATTAGATACTACATTGAACAAAAGAAAAGAGAATTGTATTTACTCAAGGCATCAAGTACTTCTGTAAGAGATGGGGGGAAAAGAGTAAGTATTGGCACACAGAAAGCAAGAACAGGTAGACTCAAAAAGCCTTTTGTAAAGGTGGAAGATATAAGCCAGCTTTATAGGCCATTTTATCTTCAGCTGACCAGTATGCCTTTTATAAACTATTCTGTTCAGAAGCCCTCCAGCCCATTTGATGTAGATAAGCCATCTACCACCCAAAAGCAAACTCAGGTTAAACTAAGGATCCAAACAGATGGTGATAAATGTGGTGGAATCCCAGTTCAACTCCAGTTAAAAGAGAAGAAAAAAAAGGGATATTGTGAATGTTGCTTGCAGAAATACAAAGATCTCGATACTCATCTTCTAAGTGAGCAACACAGAAACTTTGCACAGAGTAATCACTATCAAGTTGTTGATGACACTGTATCTAAGTTAGTTTTTGACTTTGTGGACTATGAAAGGGACATGTCTAAAAATAAAAGAATAAAATACAGTGTTGGATCCCTTTCTCCTCTTACTGCAAATGTCTTGAAAAAGTCTGAACCTAAAGAAAAGATGGAATTACAACATACTTCTCAGAAAAACTCCAGGGAAAATGTACAGGTGATGGAGCATGGTCTCCTGTATAAAGAAACCCAGGAACCTGAACAAAAGTTTATGTCTACTTCAGAACACATCCCACACCCTTCAAGTGAATTAAGAGGACATGATGATAAAACATCTAATAAATGTTCCATGTTAAATCCAGCTGAAAATGACATAAAAGAAAATTTTATATCTCTAAATTTTATATCTCTATCTCCACATAAAAATAAACAGGAATGCATTCTCGATGTTCCTGAACATAAATTAATTATAAATGAAAATGACTTAGAAGTAAGGGTGGATCACTGTCCACATAGGCAACAGGCATCTGTACAAGTTTCTCATTTCAGTACGGATAATAGTGCATCTCAGCCAAAACAAAAGTCAGATACTGTGCTTTTTCCAGCAAAGGATATGAAGGAAAAGGACCTTCATTCAGTATTTCATCATGATTCTGATCTGTTAGCAATAAACAGTTCACAGGAGCACCTAACAATTCAGGTAAAGGCTCCATCCCAAAGCCCTCCTGAGGAACCCAACCCATGTGACATCAAGAATATGGATAGTTTACCTTCTGGTAAAATCCATCGGAAAGTGAAAATACTATTAGGAAGAAATGAAAAAGAAAATCTGGAACCAAATGTGGAGTTAGATAAGAAAAGAACTGAATTTCTTACTACACAAGAAGAAAACAGAATTTGTAGCTCATCAGTACAATCTCTACTGGACTTATTTCAAACCAGTGAAGAAAAGTCAGAATTTTTGGGTTTCACAAGCTACACCGAAAACAGTGGTGTATGTGATGTTTTAGATATTTGGGAAGAGGAAAATTCAAATCTGTTATCAGTGTTTTACTCTTCCCCTTCAACTTCTACATTTTCTGGTTTTTAGATTTAAAAAAATAAATACCTTTCAGAAGCAAAAAAAAAAAAAAAAAAAAAAAACCATATCTGATACAACTCACCATGCCAAAATGGCTAAAATGAAAAAAGTGAAAAATACCAAATGTTGCTGACATACAAAACAATTAGAACCCATATAAACTGTTGGTGAGATTGTAAATTTGTACAACTCTTAGGAAATGTTTTTAAGGTATCTACTCAGGCAGAATATGCCTAACCTGTAGCCCAGTAAATTCAGCTCCTAGGTATAATCCTAACAGAATTATGTACATATGTTCACCAAATAAACAAAACCAAAACACATGCTAGGATATTCATAACTGCTCTTCTGAATTCAAATGTCATCAAAAGCATAAAGGAGAGATATTCTAATATAGTCACACAATGCAATACTGTATAGCAGTGAGAATGAACAAACTATACACATGAATCAATATGTATAAATGTCATAAACACAACATTGAGCAAAAGAAATCAAATATAAAATAGTACATACTGTATAATCCCATTTAGGTAAATCTAAAAGCAAGAAAAAATAATGAAACTTAGTAGAATAATGAATAATATGTACCAGTTAGCGGAAAAACGTTAATAATTTTGAAGGAACCTGAGCAGGGGCTCTGGGGTGTTGGTAATGCGTTGTTGACTCATGGATGGGAATTGGTTGCACTGTCAATTTGTGGAATTCATTAGGCTGTAAACTTGTAATATCTTTCTGTATACTTAACATACTTCAATAAATTAATAATATACTTAAATATTCAAAGAATATTTAATATATTTCAATAAAAGTTTTTTTAATAAAAGCAATTGGTGACATGAAGTAGGTTTTCTACAAAGGAATCAAAACAGCAGAAGGAAGTCATAATACAGTTAAACAATATCTTTAAAGAATTAAAAGAAAATAGGTGTCAATCGGAATTTTATGCCCAAATAAATTAATCAGAAATGCGGGTAAAATAAAATACTTTACAAAAAACAAAATGGAGGAATTTATTCACAATAGAAATTTCTAAAAGTTTCTCCACTATGCAGAAATTTTTGAAACATGCAAATAACTAGGTCCCAGAAATTCTGAATCAGTATATCTGAGCAGTGCCAGGATACATGGGTTTTTTAAAAACCATTTCCTGCATTGCAAAATGCAATCAAAGTTAAGATTGATTAGGATTAGAAAAATTCCAGATTTAAACTCTAAGATCAAGGAAATAATACTGTTTCTATCCAAGTTGTCAGCTACTAAAATAATCATTTATACTCCCAAGTGTTCATTTCTTCTCTTCAATTAGGTTGTAAATTTCTTAAAGCACATCTTTTTTGTTTGTTTTTCTTTTAACTTCCTGGTCTGGAGCACAGTGGTCTTTCAACTCAGAAAGAGATTCTGGAATTGAGCTTAAAATTGCTTGTTAGATGGTGCATTTAATTTAATTGTTTTATTTCTGGCCAAGAATTTTTCTCATTTTATTTATTTATTTATTTATTTATTTATTTTTGGCTGTGTTGGGTCTTCGTTTCTGCGCGAGGGCTTTCTCTAGTGGCGGCAAGCGGGGCCACTCTTCATTGCAGTGCGCGGGCCTCTCACTATCGCGGCCTCTCTTGTTGCGGAGCACAGGCTCCAGACGCGCAGGCTCAGTAGCTGTGGCTCACGGGCCTAGTTGCTCTGCGGCATGTGGGGTTTTCCCAGACCAGGGCTCGGACCCGTGTCCCCTGCATTGGCAGGCAGATTCTCAACCACTGCGCCACCAGGGAAGCCCAAGAATTTTTCTCATTTTAGTTGACAAACAATATCTCTAGAAATTCCCCAGACTCAAAAAATAATAACAGTAATTAATTAATTTAAAATATACATATATACACACATGTATAAAATATATATACAGTCGTCCCTCAGTATCCATGGGGGATTGGTTCCAGGACCTTCCAGAGATACCAAAATCCACAGATGCTTAAGTCCCTTATATAAAATGGCATAGTATTTGCATATAATCTACACGTATTCTCCCATATACTTTAAATCATCTCTTGGTTACTTATAATACCTAATACAATGTAAATGTTATAAAAAATAGTTGCAAATACAATGTAAATTCTATGTAAACAGTTGCTGGTGCATGGCGAATTAATTTCACTTTGGGGAACTTTCTGAAATTTTTTCCTGAATATTTCTGGTCCATGGTTGGTTGAATACCAGGACGGGGAAGCCATGGATAGCGAGGACCAACTGTGTACACACATATAAACAGAAACCTGATAGGAACAAATGGACAAAATGTATATATGTATGTGTTTATATACATGTATCAATGCAAGAGTAATGACTTCATGCAGTTGTTCAAATCTGTCTCTCCAGTGAAACAGACTTGTTTAGCCAGTCACAAATTGCAAGTAGATCTTATGAATCAATTCACTCTTTGTAACTGGTATAGTGTTTCTCTTTTCTATGCAATCAAGTTAAATATGAGGTAGCCACCTCATAACATAGTGATTTAAACTTTTACACCAGCACAAAGAGCGTATGTTTAAATCCTGGCTATGACAGTTATCTTGGACCATAACTATATTTTGCCTTAATTGCCTTAATTTTCTCTTTTATAAATGTGGGAAGTATTAATACTATGATAATTATATGAATTAATTTACATAAATGAAAGTGCCATTTACCAATAATCAATAACTGTTAGTGATTAATATCATAAAAGATTCTTTGATTTTTAAATCATCTAGTCTTTCAAATATCACTGTTTCTGGGAATGTAAATTGATACCTCCACTATGGAGAGCAAACAGTATGGAGGGTCCTTAAAAAACTAAAAATAGAACTACCATATAACTCAGCAATCCCACTACTGGGCATATACCCTGACAAAACCATAATTCAAAAAGAGTCATGTACCACAATGTTCATTGCAGCACTGTTTACAATAGCCAGGACATGGAAGCAACCTAAATGTCCATCAACAGATAAATGGATAAAGAAGATGTGGCACATATATACAATGGAATATTACTCAGCCATAAAAAGAGATGAAATTGAGATATTTGTAGTGAGGTGGATGGACCTAGAGTCTGTCATACAGAGTGAAGTAAGTCAGAAAGAGAAAAACAAATGCTGTATGCTAACACATGTATATGGAATCTAAAAAAAATGGTTCTGAGTAGGGGGAAGGGGAAGCTGGGATGAAGTGAGAGAGTGGCATGGACATATATACACTACCAAATGTAAAATAGTTAGCTAGTGGGAAGCAGCTGCATAGCACAGGGAGATCAGCTCGGTGCTTTGTGACCACCTAGAGGGGTGGGATAAGGAGGGTGGGAGGGAGGCTCAAGAGGGAGGGGATATGGGTATATATGTATACATTCACTTTAGTATACAGCAGAAACTAACACAACATTGTAAAGCAATTATACTCCAATAAAGATGTAAAAATAAATAAATAAATAAAATAAAATGCTCTAGGGCTTTCTAACCCATAAAAAAAAAATCAGTATGTTTGAATTTGTTCATAATTTCTTTCATTTTAATTTGAGTCTTTACAGGTTTCAAGTATATGCTTTTATTTTCCCATTTGAAAATATAATTTAAATTATTCTGCTTTAAAAATGTTAAAAACAATGTGTTAACATAAAAAATAAAATAATTAATAACTATATAAATGTAATCATGACTAATTTTGCAATTAAGTTTAGATTTATTTTTAATAATTTTGTGGAATTAATTTCTACCACTTTCATATACTTCAATTATGAAAAATGTATGTGTGAAATAAGATTTTTTAAATATCATTCTATAATTTTCTTTTAAATCTAAAATTTTTGAACCTCTTCCAAATGAGGCCAAAAACTGACCTTCAGAAATAATGTAGAAAACAGTTATTTTAAATGAAAGATAATGCCTACAAACTCACTCATTTCTGACCATTAAAAGGTTTTGATCACTTCTCTCCTTAGGTTTGATGATGAAGGTGAAATACACTAATTAGGCTTTTAACTGTTACTTGCTTAATCTTTTTCTTATCTGGATTTCTAGGGAATGTGTTTGACCTAAAGATGTGATTTAGAATAAATTTCAGTGAGTACAAGATGGAATTTTAAAAAGGTAATGAGGGCTTCCCTGGTGGCGCAGTGGTTGAGAATCTGCCTGCCAATGCAGGGGACACGGGTTCAAGCCCTGGTCTGGGAAGATCCCACATGCCGCGGAGCAACTGGGCCCGTGAGCCACAACTACTGAGTCTGCGCGTCTGGAGCCTCTGCTCCGCAACAAGAGAGGCCGCAATAGTGAGAGGCCCGCGCACCGCGATGAAGAGTGGCCCCCGCTCGCCGCAACTAGAGAAAGCCCTAGCACAGAAACGAAGACCCAACACAGCCAAAAATAAATAAATTAATAAAAAAAAAAAAAGAAAAAGTAATGAATTTAACTTCTGATAAATTAGATATTTTACATAATTTCTTATAATATAAATTTGGGATATTCAAAGAATTATGTCAAGGTTATATATATATATATGAAATAGCAATTTCCATAAAATTTCCATATGAATTTCATAATTTAAAAAGTCACTAATTCCAAAAATGAAACTATACAAAATATTTAAAACATCTGAAATAAAAACTATTTAAAAACATTTCATTTGAAGCATTTTTGCTATGCAACATTTAACTGTGAACTATTAAAATTTATAAAATATTTCACAATTAGAGAAAAGAAGAGAATCTCAATTTTCTTGAGCTTTATTTTAATAAATATTATGATAAAAGTTTGTATTCTCCACAAGGGGGATATAAAATACTTTTTAAAGCTTTTTGGACTTTTTTATTAAAAAGCTTCTAATAGATCTTTTATCCAATTGAAAGATTTTAAGTGTCTTAGATCCAAAAAAAAAAAGAAGAGGAGGTGGGAGAAATGGGTGAAGGGGGTATTTTTTAAAAATCTAATTCACAAGAGATTAACAACCCCGTCAAATATTAATAAACATCAATAAATAATTCTAGGAACAATGAAAAAGTTTTAAATCACAGCAAAACACAATTGTGGGAGCTGGTATATTAGCCAGGGTTCTCCACAGAAATAGAACAAAAAGGAGATACGTATATACAGAGAGACAGAGAGGAATTTATTATAGGAATTGACTCATGCAATTATGGAGGCTGAGACCGTCCATGATTTACCACCTGCAAACTGTAGAACCAGGAAAGCCAGTGTTGTAATTCAGTCTGAGTCAGAAGGCCTGAGAATCAGGAGTGCCAGTGTTCAAGGTCAGGACAAGATGGATGCCCAGTTCAACCAGAGAGAAAATTTGCCCTTATTCCATCTTTTTGTTCTCTTCAGGCCCTAGAAAAATTGGATGATGTTAACCTGCATTGGTAAGGGTGTTATTGTTTACTCAGGCTACCAACTCAAATGCTAATCTCCTCTGGAAACACCTTTACAGACATACCCAGAAATAATATTTTACCAACTACCTGGGCATCCCTTAGCCCAGTCAAGTTAACATGAAATTAACCATCACTTCCAGCGCATAATCTCAACCTTTAAACTGTGTGTTTTAGAATTCACAGAGGCTGGGAGAAGAATGACTTTGGCCCTATATGTAAGTATTACTTTAAAAAATATAGTTTGAAGAGAAATTCAAGCCACCTAAAACATTATACCGATTTATTTGCCATAGAACACGATACATGGGCCGACTTGCATCTCTATAATGCAAAAATGAAAATTTAAATTACTAAGAGTCTCATGAAAACAACTCTTGAAACTTAATACTCCAGGGTCATTAAAAGAAAAACTGGGGGTTTCCCTGGTGGTGCAGTGGTGAATCCGCCTGCCAATGCAGGGGACACAGGTTCGAGCCCTGGTCCGGGAAGAACCCACATGCTGTGGAGCAACTAAGCCCGTGCGCCACAACTACTGAGGCTGTGCTCTAGAGCCCGCGAGCCACAACTACTGAAGCCCGCGCACCTAGAGCCCATGCTCCACAACAAAACCACAATGAGAAGCCCGTGCACCGCAACAAAGAGTAGCCCCTGCTCGCTGCAACTAAAGAAAGCCCACGCGCAGCAACAAAGACCCAACACAGCCAAAAATAAATAAATAAATAAATTTATTTTTAAAAAAAAGAAAAGAAAAACTGGGTCTTTACTAGGGAAAGAAAGAATTTATTAACTACTAATTTTTTTCATTTGATATTATCATTTATAATAAATTAATAATTTAGCATTCTAATTTTAATATGACTTTCACAAAAATTACTTTACCAAGGCAGCATAATTATGGAAGCAGTACTAGATATGAATTTAAAAGAACCATTCTTAGAGTCTTTTCTCCCATTTTACAGGTCTGTGGCATTGGGCAAGATACTTAAGCTCTCTGATCTTTAGTTTCTTCACATGTAAAATGGGGTAAGAAAATAACATACATTTCATAAGGTTAATTTAGGTAGATTTACTTAGGCCAGGAAATAGATATTTGTTAAGTGAGAATTCTGTAAACTCTGAATATATTAAAACTGAAAAACGTAAAAACCATTGGATTAACAAGATTCCACACATATAAAAGATAAAAGCAGGATGGTCTGCTGTTAGATATATTACTCTAATTCCTACTGAATTAATATGAAGTATACATAACATAGAAATATAATCAATTTATTTACTCAGTCAACCTACATATGCCATAAATTAATTATTATATTATAGCTGATTCAACTTTTAAATCTAGTTAAGGACATGACCACGGTCATTACCACAGTGGCCATTAAGTACAGTTCTCTATCAAAATGGGAAAAATTATTTTGGTTTAAATTAGTAAATATCTGAACATTTCCAGGATTGACTGAGCAAAATTTCATAATCATTCACTATATCACTTAAATGATGCACTAGAGTCCTTAATTAAACCCAGATATTTCTTTGTTTTTCACCCCAACCAGAGCATTCTATTGTCTGTATAATCTAGATATGAGAAGTGAAGAGAAGCTGAAATATTGATTCCAGTGAGCTAAGAAGGCCAATGTAAAACTAGTGAAAATTTTTAAAACATTTTTTTCTTGTATAGTTTTGTGTATAGTGACCAATAAATTATACTGTATATCTAATTAAACTGCAAACTATGAACAAATTAAAATATATGTTTGTAATGAATTACTTTTGTTCTTCACACAGTTTATGACTTTAATGTTAATATACAAGACTTGTAAACTTTCCTTCATGTTCATGGCCAAGATATTAAAATACATATAAAGTTATGGATTTCAATACTTTAGTCGTATATTCGCAGCCCCAAAGACCTAGATGTATATGAAACGTAACAGCAGGAAACAGGTTGAAAGCATTTGTTTTTAAAATACTCTACACTAAAAGATATATATTTATGGAGACTCATTGCGATACAATCTAATGATCTAATTTCCAAGGAAATTTCCTTTTAAGGAAGGCACATTTTATTATGAATTTCTTTAGCAATTTAGTAAGCAAATTTCCTTGACTATTGCCCAATGATATTATTTTATATTAAATTTCTTTACATGTCAAAATAGTTTATTGAAAGTTTCTGATTTGTAAGTACATTAAAATGTGCATATATTAACACAGATTTAGGCATATTATGGGCTTCTAAATTATTATGTGGAGTTATATAAAGATCAAGTATTCAATATTTTATATTAAATATAACATAATTGTGTTCAATATTCTACATAGACTAGGCTAAAAGTAAATATGAAATTCAGCATTGCATTATGTATCTTAAAAACTATAATGGAACCATGTTTGCATTCTCAAGAAAAGTCCATTTTAAGTGTTGGGAATTTATAATATATACTCTCTCTTCCCTGTTTCATAGTAATTTTAGTACTTCCATAGTTGATTCAGTAGTCAACATGAGTTTATCAAAAACAAGTTTCACCAAATTGCATTCACTTTGTTTTCAGATGCGGTTTCTAGTTTATAATCAGAAGGAAGTCTTTTCTATAGTAGATCTTGTTTTCTAGAAATAAAGTACAAACTGGCTAGCTATTTGTCAGAATTCTGTAGGGATTCTGGGAGTAGATAGAAGAGTTGATTGATTCCTCTGTGTGGCCTCTTTCAACTCATAATATCTGATCACATTTTTTCAGCTCTATACACTAGTATTATTCAGTTCTAGGACAAGAGCTGCAGTGGCTGTGTCACTTGTTCAGTGATATGACTTCAACTTAAGTGCCTAGCACTATAGTCCTTCTGTTTTTCCACTAATGTCCTAATATATAGTTTTGTATCCCACTTGTTTACTTGACACAGATTAATAATATGCACTAAACTTTGAACTTAACTCTAGAATCAAGCCAACATAAACCTGTCATATATAGAGAGAAACAAAATATGTGATAAAATCTTTACTGAGAGCACAGCTGACCCTTCCTATCCTGTCTTGCCCTTGGTCCTCAGTATTCTGTATACTGTCTTCTCCAGACATACATAGGGTGTTCAATTATTTCCATGGTCTATAAAATATTTATCTTCCGTCTAAATCTTATTAAACATCTATTGTCATGTTCCCATGTACATTTATGGATCATTTTACCTTCAAAACTTATGCTCCTTATGACAGCAAAAGTCACTGTTTATTAAGGTATAAACTTTGGGATCGCTGTCTCCATGCTCTTAACTCCTAACACAGTTATTAATTTCTATCAATTTTACCTCCCAAATTTCTCCCAATGTTATTGAATTTTCTCAGTGTCTGTTGTTGCCATCTTACCCTGGCCACCACCTCACCTATCTTACAGAAACAGCCTCAAATTGGTCTCCCTAGACTTGGTAGTTACGTTAAGCCCACCATTCAATCCATCCTTCACCCAGTTGCCAAACTTATTTTACCAATCTCTTACTTAAACCCTTTAATTATTCTGATTTAACTCCAAACATCTTGCTTTACAAGTTGCTCATCGTCAAGAACCAGTTTTGGATGGAATAAAGGAGGGATGAAGGGCAGTAGGAAGCGAGGGAAGGAGGAAGGGGGAAAAAAAAGAATGACTAAAGTAAAAAGAAAATAAGAAAGTAACATTTTAATCAAATAAGAAGTGCTTAGCTGAGTTATCAACCTATGCTCCATTTGTAAGAATCAATTCATTTCTAGTAACAATAGTATTACATTTAATTAAAAGACGTATTTTCATCTTCCTTAATATTGCATGCTAGGAATGACCATCAGTGCCATTTTTCAATATGTGAAAGTTATAGTCAGGTTTTTACTTTTTCTTCTTTTCTATTTTTAGTTCTTAAAATCATGATGTGCTACTCATTGGGAGAAAAAAAAATACCCCAGGTGATAAAATTACAATTGTAATAGAAAAATAGAAAACAAGCTACTTGATATATTTTTCTTAGTAACACTACAACTTATAACATTTTAAAATTTTGTTATTTTAAGTGCTATCATCAGGTATTTAATTGAACAGAGCTGACAAAATATTAAAACGTGATATATCTGCTCATTTGTTCAATATTTTTACTAACTCAATGAGATTCATATGCAGGCTACGAATTTACTGCATGATTCATTATTTCAGAACACTATTTAATTTGAAAATCTCAGAGATAAGGTGTTGATAGTCTGTATAAACACATAAGTTAAATTATTTTGCTAATATGAAATTCAGAAGTTAGACTCAGAACATAAGACACAAAGGATGGAAAAGCTAGTTAGAAAATATTCAGAAAGGCTGTGATTTACAAAAGGAGAGAGAGAAAAATTCCTGCAATATCCTTATTTCAACTTGTTTTCAAATGCAGATCCCAGGTCAGTATTTGAGGTGAACAATCTTTTATTCACATGATAAATATTGAATCAGTATTTGATATCAGAGCTTAGTAATTCTTTGTGACAAAACTGTGAATTTAATTTGAAAAAAATATATAGTATATCAGTCTCTCAGCAATAAAGATGTTAGCTAAACGGTCATTTAAAAGTCATCATGGGCACTGTGAGAATATCAATATAAATTCCAGAAAGATGAGATGTAATTGTGAAAACTTTTTTATTCAACTACAAGTGGGATAACACTAATTTGATATGTTCTTAAGCAAAAAGGGAATTTCACAAAACCGTCTGCCCCCTTCTTCTCTCCTTCCCTCCCCTCACTTCTTCCATCATTCTGTTCATCTTTCTCTCCTGCATCCCTCGCCCCCTTCCCCACCCCCTTTTGCTCTTACTACTCTCCTTTGTCTGTCATTTCTAGACGTTCCTTCTTTTTATGCAGACTAGCTTCATCAACATGGCACGAACCAGGACTATCAAAATCTCTAGCTCGGGCTTCCCTGGTGGCGCAGTGGTTGAGAATCTGCCTGCCAATGCAGGGGACACGGGTTCGAGCCCTGGTCTGGGAAGATCCCACATGCCGCGGAGCATCTAGGCCCGTGAGCCACAACTACTGAGCCTGTGCGTCTGGAGCCTGTGCTCCACAACAAGAGAGGCCGCGACAGTGAGAGGCCCGTGCACCGCGATGAAGAGTGGCCCCCGCTTGCCGCAACTAGAGAAAGCCCTAGCACAGAAACGAAGACCCAACACAGCCAAAAATAAATAAATAAATTTATTAAAAAAAACAAAACAAAAAACTCTAGTTCCTTATATCACTGCTACCAGGAAGGAAGTACAGGTCACTATCCTGGGAAAGGGTGCTGATTTGCCCAGTTTGAGTCAGATGTTCAGGCCTGGGCTAAGCAACTGTGCTTGGGGGTGGGAATAATGACTACCTTAGGTTCCATGCTTTCCTCTACTTAAGCCCAAGACAGCAGAGAATTCTAAGGTAAAATCTCCCATCTAAACCACATGTTTGAGAGAATTTTCCGGATTCAGAGGGTGAGGTTTTTTGACACAAAAACTATAGATGGGCTGTCACAAGATGTTCTGGATGATATGGGAACTGAAGGAGGTGAAGATACACTGATGACATTTTTTCTGAGGGATATTTTCTAAAGGTATATAACAATGTCAATGTATCAAGGGAAGAACCAAGGCTATTTCTCTGTGAAGGGATCTAAAATCAACTAGAATTAGTCAATACATCCATTTAAAGCTTTTTATAAAAGCTACTTCCTTCTTGTTCTCTTTGTACTGTCCTGACAGCAAGCTATTATACTTTGGCAAATTTACTTTCTGGCATTCATAGGGGAGTTGCACACAATCGAAGAGCGGAAGGCCATGTTCATCCCTGTTCTAGGGGAAACTGAAAGCAGATAAACAGGCTTTCCAGGGCATAATGCCTCACAAACCCATTTCTGGTCTGGGAGTAAGCCCAGAGTAGAGGAATGGATATTTGGGCTGCCGTTTCGTCCACTTCCATCTCAAAAGTTTGCTTACTCTTCATGATTCATGATAATATCAATATTCTCATGGTGCCTTAATTTTAGATCCAAAGATTCACTTCTTTTTTTTATTTCCATTGAATTACCTAGTATTATCAATACTGAAAACATTTTGAACTTCTATAATTTTCTAGATATTATGCTTAAATTTTCTCATTGAAGTTTTCTTAATCATGACAATGGATCTGTTAGTCAGCTCTTTTTATTCTCATTTTTGAAGTAAGAAAACAAGGAAGACAGGTTGAAGAAATTCTCCAGGGTCACATAACCAGGAAACGTGTGTGAGTTTCAGCCACAGCTATGACTGACACTGTCGTCCATCATTCTTTTTTTTTGAATAGATCTTTATTGGAGTATAATTGTTTCACAATACCGTGTTAGTTTCTGTTGTACAACGTGAATCAGTCATATGCATACATGTATCCCCATATCTCCTCCCTCTTGCGTCTCCCTCCCACCCTCCCTACCCTACCTCTCTAGGTGGTCACAAAGCACCGAGCTGATCTCCCTGTGCTATGCAGCTGCTTCCCACTAGCTATCGATTTTACATTTGGTAGTGTATATATGTCCATGCCACTCTCTCACTTTGTCCCAGCCTCCCCCTCCCTCGCCGTGTCCTCAAGTCCATTCTCTATGTCTACGTCTTTATTCCTGCCCTGCCACTAGGTTCATCAGTACCATTATTTATTTTTTTTTAGATTCCATATGTATGTGTTAGCATATGGTATTTGCTTTTCTCTTTCTGACTTCATTCTGTATGACAGACTCTAGGTCCATCCACCTCACTACAAATAACTCAATTTCGTTTCTTTTTATGGCTGAGTAATATTCCATTGTATATATGTGCCACATCTTCTTTATCCATTCCTCTGTCGATGGACATTTAGGTTGCTTCCATGTCCTGGCTATTGTAAATAGTGCTGCAATGAACACTGTGGTACATGTCTCTTTTTGAATTATGGTTTTCTCAGGGTATATGCCCAGTAGTGGGATTTCTGGGTCATATAGTAGTTCTATTTTTGGTTTTTTAATGAAACTCCATACTGCTCTCCATAGTGGTTGTATTAGTTTACATTCCCACCAACAGTGCAGGAGGGTTCACACCCTTTCCAGCATTTATTGTTCCTAGATTTTTTGATGATGGCCATTCTGACTGTTGTGAAGTGATACCTCATTATAGTTATGATTTGCATTTCTCTAATAATTAGTGATGTTGAGCATCTTTTCATGTGCCTCTTGGCCATCTGTATGTCTTCCTTGGTGAAATGTCTATTTAGGTCTTCCACCCATTTTTTGATTGAATTGTTTGTTTTTTTGATATTGAGCTCCATGAGCTGTTTGTATATTTTGGAGATTAATCCTTTGTCAGATTGTTTCATTTGCAAATATTTTCTCCCATTCTGAGGGTTGTCTTTTCGTCTTGTTTATGGTTTCCTTTGCTGTGCAAAAGCTTTGAAGTTTAATTAGGTTCCATTTGTTTATTTTTGTTTTTATTTCCATTACTCTAGGAGGTGGGTCAAAAAAGATCTTGCTGTGGTTTATGTCAAAGAGTGTTTTTCCTATGTTTTCCTCTAAGAGTTTTATAGTGTCTGCTCTTACATTTAGGTCTTTAATCCATTTGGAGTTTATTTTTGTGTATGGTGTTAGGCAGTGTTCTAATTTCATTCTTTTACATGTAGCTGTCCAGTTTTCCCAGCACCACTTACTGTCATCTACTACAGCATTCAAATACTTCTCAAATACATTGCTATTGTCCACTGTACTAATTCCAGTTTTATTACCTGATGCTTAGATATTCCCAATAGTCTTCCCCAGGTCTCTCCTTACTTCAGTCTTTCCTTCAGATCCCTGCCATATCAGTGTTCTTCCACATCATTGCAAAATGGCACTCATCCTCAAAAACCTTCAGGACCAAATGATATAACTTACATACCATTTTCTTATACATTCCTGATGAAGGCTAAGTATCCAATGTAATCTTTAATAGAATGAATACTGGTTATCAACTGCAACACAATCTAATCCAAATAACCCCCAATTCTACTCTATCTTTAACTAAATGGGCACTTATTTATGGCCCCCGTTGAATATCAATCAACATCTTTGTGCTGCCTGATCTGTGTCAGTCAGAAATCCTTGGCTCTACTTTTCAGCTCCTATCAACTCACTTGACACTCCAGGTGCCATCTGAGAGTTTTATATTTATCCTTTCTATGACTGTTTGGCCATGTACTTGAGACTTGGGGTTAGGTACGGTCTTCAAATTTTGTATACCAAAGAACACCTAACAATTGCTTTGGCTATAGATCATCAAAAACAAAAGACAAAAAACTTACTTTCTCTTAGTTGCTTGTGATCTTATTTAATTAATTATGGGTAATGTCATAGTGGGATTAAAATATTCTCAAGTAATCATTTTAGTTTTCTAGCTAAGGTTTTACCACCTACCTGCTCAGTGATTTTTTTTTAATTGCAAGGAATGTGAGAGATGAATTCAACTTGGGGAAGGAGAAGGCTATGATGACACAGAGGTTGTCTCCACCAGATGTAAAGGAAAAGTAAAATAGAGCACGCCTGTTCCTAGAAGGACAGAAAGAGAATGGGGGGATAGTTGTAGGGAATTCATATTATCAGGCAAATATGTTCCTGTTCCTATCCTCCATGACAAAGTCCTAGAAAGTGAGATGTTACATAATTTGGAATAGAAAGGTAAGAGACTGTACCCTTATTAACTTCTGGAATTTTGTGTGAGTTGTCCACTAAGCAAGCATTCCCAAATTAAGCCAGAAGGTCTAAAACAAACTAAAAATGATGGCATGACATGGCAGGCTGAGAGAGAACCAGAGTAGTACTCCAGAAGTTTTTACAAGTTCTATTAATCAGGAAAATGAACCTCAAATTTCCAGCATAACTCAAGGCTGAGTTGAGATCCATAGGTGTGTCATGAAAGGAGAGAGATGACCTTACCCTAAAGGGTGATAATCGATGGACATCCTAACACAGGTCCCAGGTGGAGGACCTGGCTGAAACTCAAGAAGAGTCTGCCAAGTCTGTGTGATTAAAACTGGGTTTGGCAGGGGAAAGCACTGGGCACTCACCCAACAAGAGAATGGAAAATTTCATCTGTGGTCATCTTGACAGATACAAGTACAAGCAATTTGGAGACCACTCAAGCCAACAATCTTGCAGCTGAGTCCAACTGAAGGTCAAAGAAAAAAGTTCTATATTATGTTATGGAGTCTCCTCCTCCATCCAGGGGTTACAGAAACTTTCACACTCAAATGCCTTCTGGAATAGGGAGAGGGAGAAGGAGGTGGCTATAAAGAGACTGGTTAAAATAGAGAAAAACTGCCTCAAATAATAACAGATCAGGATACCTTAACCAGAAAGTTTAAGAATCCCTTCACTCCAACAATGAAGGAGAGGGATTCTTGAGAGTAGGTTTAGAAAATGTATAACAAATAATAAGTAATTTTTTCCTTCCCATTTAAGTAAAGAGTATCAAATTTTGGATCCTGATGCCGTTTAAATCATGCCTATAAGGGATAGGTATTTAAGCATTTTTGTCAAATTTTCTAAGCCAAAATTGGAGGAAAAAATGTGAATACACTCTTTGGCAGAGACTGGTATATTCTACCCCAATATCTATTCTCTCCTACTGCTTTAGAAATAAAAACCTCTAAGTATTTTAGCTAAGCACATAGTCATTCAAAATGAATACTGTAATTCCTGGTAACCACCTTACCAGGAGATATGATTAAATTCTGGACAGTGAAATATGTGAATTGTTGAGTGACATCTTCTGGAAAAAAACCCTTTACCCTCAGTGAAAACCCCTAACCCTCAGTATACCAGGAAACACAACACCAGTTACCACCTGACTCCAAAGGTCCTTTTGAATTTTTATAAAATCATTTTATGAATAATGTAGATTAATAATGAAGGGATAGTAAAAAAAATTCTTTATTAGAAATTTTAATAAAAAAATAAGTATAACACACATTGTAAATCAACTATACTTGAATAAAATAAATTTTTTAAAACTTAAAAAAAATAAGTATAGTAAACCTCTTTGTATAAGGTATATTTTGGAGCACAAATGTCATGAAGGCTGAAAGAACACTGCCATTATTCCTTGCAGCAAAAGAGGATGGTCCAATTCTTTTAGAAATGTATTGTATGATGAAGTCCTTTCTGCTGAATGACTACCTGGATGAGGATATCATATACATTTTATTTACTAAGAAATATATATTTTACAAATTGATTCTTGAGTTTGAGGAAATTTAACTAGGACATTGTAGTCTGAAAACTCATAGTGTGAGACTGCATTTATAGGGTCAATTTCACTGTCATTGTTAGAGTCTAGGATAGTGCTGTCTAATAAAATCATGTGAGCCAAATGTGTGATTTTAAAATTTCTTAGAGTCACATTGAAAATGTAAAAAGAAAATGGGTGAAACTAATTTTTTAATTAATTTTTATTGGAGTATAGTTGGTTTCCAATGTTGTGTTAGTTTCTGCTGTACAGAAAAGTGAATCAGTTATACATATACTGATTCCATTAATTCCACTGATTCCACTAATCAGTTATCCACTCTTTTTAGATTCTTTTCCCATATAGGTCATTACAGAGTATTGAGTAGAGTTCCCTGTGCTTATTAGTTATCTATTTTATACATAGTAGTGTGTATATGTCAATCCTAATCTTCCAATTTATCCCTCTCCCAAAGCTATTTTTAGTAACATATTTTATTTAATACATCCAAAATATTAATATTATTCCAACATGAAATAAATATAAATTATGAGATATTTTGCTTTCTTTTTTCTCATACAAAGTTTTCAAAACATGGTGTGTAGTTTATGCTTAATAAACATTCTAATTTGAGCACATTTCAGGGGCTCACTAGCCACATGTGGCTATTAGTGGCTACCATATTGGACAGTGTAGTTCTAGACAATTATATGTCTTCTTGTATTTATATTCTAATAGTTACAAAACATCTAACCTCACCAGTTTTCTTCTCTTTGCCATTATGGGCAGAAAATGAGAAACTGAATTCTCAGTTGTGTTCAATGAAAGCTAAAAGCAGACTATCAATTAGTTTCCTTTGTACCTTCTTGAAATAATAATGCAATATCTGGAGCAACTGAATAACCTGGTGACATTAGCATCTCTTCATATGAGTATTTTTTTAGCATGGTTTAGAATAACTGATGAGTGATGAAATAATTTCTAAGATGATGACAGCAAAAAGTTTCAAGACATCAAAAAATAATTTAAGAACCCATAATGTATTTGAGATTTATAAGAGGATCCAATGAACCCATAAAAGTAATTGTAAGATACAATGAATTTTATTTTAATACTAAAAAAAAGAAAATTTTAAGATAATTTTCTCTGGTCTTCAGAAGACTCCTGAGAAAATCATAACATATTAAACATGAAAAATAATTAGACATGTTCAAAAATAGAAACAAAAACTAAAATTGAGTACATTGCACATTAATAGTATACTGAGGTTTAAAGACATATGGTGGACCAACTTGCCACTTTGTCTTTGTCCATCCATTATTCAGCTTCCTAGAATGTGATGTAATTTCAGACAATACAGCAGTCATCTTGGCCCATAAGCACAAAGTACTCACACTCAGAAATATCACAACTGTTAGGTGAAAGAATCTGTTTACTAAACCAGGAGCTACCTCCCGACTTTTTAACATGAGAGATGTATTTGGCAGTTGCCCTCAATAGGGCCTTCTTACAGAATTGTGTACCAATAGGATTATACCCGTGTTTTTAATACTAACCCACCACTCAAAGAGACTTTCACATAGGACAATAATAAAGTCAATCCTGAATTACACTGAAAAAAACTCTTATTAAAAATATCCTTCATTCAAGTTCAATTTTCTTCTCCTTTCCTCCCTGTGCTTGTTTAATTAATCCAGACAATTCAAACACCAATCAAGGTTTTTTTCATTTTTAAGGCTACACTGATGTTGAAGTGATGAGAACTGGTGAATAATAATTATCATATAAAGCACAATTTATTGTAAAAATATGCACAGATTTTTGAATAGGTGAAATTTCTATCAGTATGTTTATTGCCATCTCCAAAATAGTGCTAGCTCATTCAAATAGGACTATTGTTGTTACAATATGATGTTTACCCTTTGATTTTTTTTATGCTTTCTTAAGTTTGGGCACTGTATTATCTATATTTGTTTCACAGTTGAGTATGAATAAAACATCAGAAACTAAGTTATATGTTCAGGTAATATAAAATTGGCTTGGCATCTTTGTAAATATCATCAAATCTAGCAGAAAAACACATTTTCTTCATTTCCTAACTAGAAGGTGGTTTCTTTTGAAATGAATAGGTCAAGAAGCAAATTGTATGCATTTTAAAATATGGATATAGGAAACTACAAAGAAGAAAGAGAACATGTAGGTCAGGTTAATGATCCTTTGCTTATCACAACCTGACCAAAATCTATAAATGTTAAAATATTTTTATGTTATTTCCTAAAGTATTTCAAGTATTTGAAAGCTTGGCACAGAAATGCTATGTTATACTACTTTTTTCTAAACACTCTGCCCTATTTTCCTTTTGGTGTTAACATATCTAAGGAAATACGTAAACATTGGGTTTACGACTGCAGGGGCTTATAGGAAAAGAATTATGATGACTAAGTCCAGAAAAAAAAAGATTTTTGGGGTGAAATGAAAGATGAAATGAATTTTTCTTAAAGAGAAACAATAACCAGAAGCATCGTGCTTTTTTTTTAATCAAACACATTTTGTCTTAGTAACTTTTTAGCACTAAATGAGATTAAAGGTGAAATTCATAAATAAGTTAGGATTTTGAGTTTTCATGTTTTCATGTTGTGATTATTCATTTCTAGTACCTGAAAAATACATGAACCAATACCATTCTTTCATCTTAAAACTAGATCTACTTCTGAACAGACTCTACACTTTGAATTAATTTATTGGAAATTAAGAGGCATAGCAACAAACACAGGAGACAACAACTGCATTCTGAGTTCTACTCTGACCTTTATCTTTCAAAACAGTAACTCTCCAAAATTTCTGAAAGGTTAACTAATCTCTTAAAAGGTCACCTGTCTTTAAACTAGCTACAGTATATAAATGCTTTTCTGCTATCCTGGAGCAATTCATCAATAACTCATTAAAATAGCACTGTTTCTGTCTTGAAGTTTTTACTTTCTTGCAAGGCTATTTCCTCTTGGTCAATATAACATTTAATGTATGTCATAATTTATGAAAATATGATTATATAAGACTATTACAGTGCTGTTCAATTAATTAAAACTATTTATTGAGTACCTAGTATATGCCAGGCACAGATCTAGGTGCTAAGGAAAGAAGGCAAAGAGAAAGTCATAAATCAAAAGAAGCGTTTGTTATGATGTGTGTTTATGTATAGTAAGTATGGTTATATCAGCATGTGGTATTTAAGTCAATATGATGGCTCATAAACCCTTTGAAAGATAATATACTTACTTTAATACTGATAAAACTGATGTAAACATTTTCAAAACTATTTTTTCTAACTTGTTTGGGAGTCTATCCTTAATGTTAAATATCAATTAAAGCAAAATTTTGTCCTTGGAGGTACAATTGGGTATTTTAATGTGATCAAAAGGCATTAAAAGTATAATAGGTTGTATAAGGTACCTATGATAGGTAAAAAGGGTTCCTATTTGCAGACAAGGATAGGATTCCAAAGAAATGACACAGAATTTGCTTCTATATCTGCAAATTGATCCAAAAGATATGTTGTTGATATTCTGAAGAGAAAAAGAAATCGTTTTTGTAGAATCTTTATTGTTTAAAAATGAATCTCACTAAATCCCACTAATATGTATTACCTACTCATTCATTAAGGCCCCAAATGTCATTCTACTCAGAAGGGCAATGATACGCTTTCTGAAGAAAGATTTTTCTTCCAAAGAAACAGCAATTTGTCCATCCTTTGGATGAACAATTGTAGTTGATAATAAAAGTGCAAAAGCAATTTAAAACCCATCTTGCTTAACAGTATTCTGGTTTCTGGCATTTATTAAATTCATGTTTTTCAAACTGTGGATTTGACATATATTACCTAGTTTTTCCTAAGCATAAAAGGTTATAAAACAGAAAATGCATCAATAAATATCAGATGTATAAATCACATGTAGTGGAGCCAAGAAGTGCTATATGAAACTTGTGTTTTGATTATGTTTATTTATGTGTCTCTATGTAGTCATAGGTGTTAGGCTGCAATGTAAATTGCATTTCCTATAAAGTTTTTGTTTTGAAAGACACTAAATTAGAACATTATGTGAAACAGTCTGAAAGTATCAATAAGAAATAATGGCTGATTTTCATAAATGTATTTTAATTTCACGTCTCTTACTTTTCCTGAAAATAAGCTGAAAGCTTTAGCATTCACTAAATTGGATATATAAAAGTTCATGTTGATTTGAAAAGAGAACTCAGAGTTGTGATTGAAGTTGTAGGAATACGAGAAAAACAAATGAAAGTTATTTAAAGGCACTTACCTGTATGGGCATTCAAAATGTAAAAGTTCATTCATTCCAACACACAACTTAGATACATTACTATGAAATTAACTTAAGTAAACAGTATACTCAGAATATCATTTACAATTACAGCTATGTTAGCTATCTAACAAGATTGTTTTAAATGAAATTTTACATGTCAAATCTATGCTTTTAAAATATTATATGCACTTGGACTTCCAATTCAGTGCAGGAAATTGAGGCAATAGTCTTTGACGATGGTGTTTGCTATTATTGCCTTTTAAGTATCTAAATGAAATCCTGTGATATTTACTTAATTCCTTAAATTTGAATCCTCATTCTTGCTGAGGGTACCATTGTGTCTCTATTGAAAGTTAAACGGGTTCTACTCTACTTGTATCTTAGTGCACATTTGTTGAAAAGTCAGAGTCCATTCGTTTCTCCCAACACCTGCCACATGCTGAACTGCAGTCCAAGAGAGCAAGGATGTACTTGTGTATATAAAGTATTCAGACAGTTTAAAGGACTGTGATAAAATAAATATCTTTGTATTCCCCATAGAGGTTAAGAAAGTGGAGATTTTTTCAGAATTGCCCTCCCTCACCAGCAACAAACAAGAGGTAATAACTAATGTGAATGTTGGGTTAATTAGCTTCTCCCTTTACAGAAAAATGAGTCACGTATGCTCTCTGATACAGATGAGGTTCCATTATATTATGTTTAGCTTTATATAAATGGAAACATTCTGGGTAAAGTCTCGTATTGTCAATCACTATATATATATATATACTATTGTGTATACAGTAGATGATATGATTTCCTGTCCAAATACTCTACTTTGCTTTTCTGGTTTTTTGTTTTTTATTAATTAATTTATTTTATTTATTTATTTTTGGCTGCATTGTGTCTTTGTTGTTGCGCATGGTCTTTCTCTAGTTGCGGCGAGCGGGGGCTAGTCTTCGTTGCCGTGCGTGGGCTTCTCATTGCGGTGGCTTCTCTTGTTGTGGAGCACGGGCTCTAGGCATGCAGGCTTCAGTAGTTGTGGCACATGGGCTCAGTAGTTGTGGCACACGGACTTAGTTGCTCTGCAGCATGTGGGATCTTCCCAGACCAGGGATCGAACCTGTGTCCCCTGAATTGGCATGCGGATTCTTAACCACTGCGCCACCAGGGAAGCCCCCAAATACTCTATTTTGATGGCACATTTATTTCTCTGTTGCTATTAGTTTTGACTACTAACAGTCAACAGCCCCTCCTATCCATTCCCACTTCTCTAAAGAATCTTTCTTGTCGTGACAGCAAAATCAGTGACGGGGGCTTCCCTGGTGGCGCAGTGGTTGAGAGTCTGCCTGCCAATGCAGGGGACACGGGTTCGGGCCCTGGTCTGGGAAGATCCCACATGCCACGGAGCAGCTGGGCCCGTGAGCCACAATTACTGAGCCTGCGCGTCTGGAGCCTGTGCTCCGCAACAAGAGAGGCCGCGATAGTGAGAGGCCCGCGCAACGCGATGAAGAGTGGTCCCCGCTTGCCACAACTGGAGAGAGCCCTCGCACAGAAACGAAGACCCAACACAGCAATCAATCAATCAATAAATAAATAAGAACGTGAATTTCTAAAAAAAAAAAAAAAAAAAAAAAAAAAAAAAAATCAGTGACGGGAAGGACATGCTCCCCTCCCTTTGGGGTGACCGCAGATTATGACTGACAGAAAGGACGCAAAGCTGGCCCACTTATGTAAATAGGAGGAAACACTGCAATGTGATTTATGCTCCAGAGCCCTAATCCTGTGGATCAGGCCAAGATTATGCCTCATCTAAGACTACAACTTTTTTCAACATTTCACTGCTACATTTATTCCCTTAAAGTCAATTTTTTTCCCAGATACACAGTACATCAAAAAGTCACTTTTACCCAAATCCGTGTCTCACATTCCACTTCATGGGAACCTAACCAAAAGCAGTTGAGATCAGAAGGATCCCAGGAGACTTGTCCTCCAGCCAAGATGGAGTAACAAGAAACAGATCTACTCTCCTACCTGAAATGGCTAAAAACTTGACAAAATATATGAAACATCAGTGTTCAAGACATTAGACATTAGGCAATGAATGACATTAATCCCTGAGAGATGAGAAACAAGATGAACTCTACAATTGTCCTTGCAATTGTATTTTGAAGGCCATGGTAGGAGAGGAATCCAGATGAAGCCCCGTAGTCGCCCTGAGAAAAGGAGATGAAGCTGGGAATCCAGACAGACCAAGGAGGCTAAAGTCCACAGGAAGAAAGAATATCAGAGAAGAGAGAATGAGGAGCTTTTATATCTGCAGAGAGAAGCTCTTAAGTCTACAGATGAGTACTCTTTAGCACGTGCCTTTGAGGAAAATACCCAAGGTGGGGTCAAAGATTAATGGAAACATTATCTGTGTATTACATAGGGCTGAGAATAGTTCCTATTCTTACCAGCCTCTTGAAGACATAGCAACAGAAATTACCAAAAATGAAAAACAAAGGAAAAACAAAGAAACAAATGAACAGATAATCAATAAGGGTCAGGATATCTTCAAGTGACCTAATAGCCATATAATGGCATTCCCCAGTGGGGAGGAGAAAGAGGTGGGAGAGAAAAATGTTTGAAGAAATGATGGCCAAAATTTTCCAAATTAGACTAAAACTAGAAAGCCACAGATCCAAGGAACTCAATACACTCCAAAATGAAACACAAAGAAACCTACACCAAGGCACATCAAAATCAAATTGCTTAAAAACGGTTATAAAGAGCGAATCTTCAAATCAACCAAAGGGAAAAAAAGCTACATTTTTCTCAGAGAATACTATAAGAATGATAGTATATTTTTTGTCAGAAATAAGGCATGCTAGAAGGTAGGGAGTTGTAAGTTTAAAAAACAAAAAGGGCAAAAAGTATTTATCAAACATTCAAAGGCTGAAAGAATATATTGGCAAAGACCACCATAACTTCTTCAAGAAATGTTAATAGAAGTCCTCTGGGCAGAAGATAAATCAGACCATGGATTTCTCACATTTCTGATCCTCCTGTGAATGAGGTGCTGGCACTGTCTGCCCATGGTCCTTAATCATCTTTTCAAAGATATTATATAGTGAACAACTTTGGAAGATAGAGTTCGTCTTTCTTTTTTGAGTGAAACCTTAGAAGATAAAGATAATGTCTCCCTCTGGAGCAAATAACAGGCATGTCTTCTGCCCAATATAATAAAAACTGGATCCCTCTGGAGCAAAGGGAAGGCATGCTTACTGCCTATTGTAAATGATTCACATACCCTAAGCTCAGACTTCCTCTGCTATAATGCAACTCAGTTTTTGGATGGCCCTCTTCACATTAACCTGTAGGAATTAGGGCCTGAGGAACTCATACAAACAGCTATTGCTGTTAGTAATCAACTGTCTTCTGTCTCTGACCCAAGACTCTGTCAGCAACCCTGAAACTGTGGCAGGCTAACATCTTAGCTTGAAAATAGGGCAAAATCAGACTCTTCACAGTTCTTGATGATTATACACATGCATTGGTCATTTTTTAGTTCCTTAATATATAATGAGAATGTGTATACTTAGCAGTTGACCAAACATTCTCATTGGTTCCTTGACCTGTAGAGTAAGAGCTATTGTAGTGGAAATGACCAATTGGAGGTCCATAAACAGAGCATCTCCCACCCTGGCCACAGTGATAAACCTCTGCCTTCTAAATACATCCCATATATGATCATCTGTCAATATTTCCACTAATAATATTGTGATCCAGCCATGCTCACAAGCTTAGATTCCTATAACAGAATCCTAATGCTGGTGTCACTGATTCTACTCTTGTCCCCCAAATCAGGTAAGAGTAAGTTCAGAAAACAAAACTACTGTAATCATTTTAAGGAGGAAAGAATTTAATACGATGAACTATTTGGTTACATATTATTATTGGAAAGGCAGAAGGAGCAGGTTATGCCTCTCATATACACTCAAAAAATGGTACAAAACCTTCCCATAACTGGAGCTACTACCATTGAGGTCATGAGTGTAGCTATGCTTTTCAAGGTCTGAAATTATTACTGCCTTATGGAAATCTCTGACACCAGCAAACTGGGGAACAGGAACTGAAGCTTGGATTCAGGGATTTGGTGTCAGATCAAGAAATTTTCTCTCCTGCTATTTTTCTTTAAACCCAGAGGACCTCAGGATTAGAGCTCTTTTCAAAAATCCTACAACTTTGTTGGATCTACCAAATCCAGGAACCATAGGAGTTAGTTAGTTAGTTAGTCCACATCACTTACTCCTTCCACATAAAGTGTTTAATTGACAGAAATTTCTTTATATCCAGAACCTTACTTAAAAAAGAGTCTGGGGCTTCCCTGGTGGCGCAGTGGTTGAGAGTCTGCCTGCTAATGCAGGGGACACGGGTTCGAGCCCTGGTCTGGGAAGATCCCACATGCCGCGGAGCGGCTGGGCCCGTGAGCCACAGCTGCTGAGCCTGCGCGTCTGGAGCCTGTGCCCCGCAGCGGGAGGGGCCGCGATAGTGAAAGGCCCGCGCACCGCGATGAAGAGCGGTCCCCGCACCGCGATGAAGAGTGGCCCCCACTTGCCGCAGCTAGGGAAAGCCCTCGCACGAACCGAAGACCCAGCACAGCCAAAAATAAATAAATAAATAAATAAAAATAAATAAATTAAAAAAAAAAAAAAAACTTTATAAGAAGGCTCATTAAAAAAAAAAAAAAAAAAAGAGTCTGTAAAAAATAAACTTAGCTTTCCAACCCTGGCACATAGACAGCAGATAGAGCACAGTTTTGAGAGAGTCCATTCCAATTCCTACTACAATACCCCTACAATACTCTTTCTACCCAACCACCTGAGTGATATCATTCCACCAAATAATACCCAAAGCCTTACCATTGCTTGCAAATTAAAACCTATAATTCTTATTGTGGTTTAAAGTTTGCTTCATGATCTGTTCCCATTCTTCCTTCCTCTCCTACTTCCCCCCTTTTCTACATTACACTTCACCCATACTGACCTTCTTTCTTCTCTGTCCACTCTAGATTCTTTCTCCTTATGCTTTAATCTCCTTGGAAGTTTCCACTCCATGTTTTGTGTACTGAACGAATTGAATTGGGTTTTAGCTCCAATGACACCCCCTATAAGAAGCTTTTCTTTTACACTCCAATCTAAAGTACTATCCCCTTTTGCCATGCCAGTCACTATTCAGAATGTCATTCTGTATTATTTTCATGATAGCAATTTTGTCATAGGAATGACAGCACTTGATTGTAGAAAACCAACAAAAACAATGAAAGAAGTTATCTTAATATAAAGACTTTTAAAAAACTTTCTGTACAAAAGAAGCTATACAGACAGAGTAGAGAACAGATCAGTACATTGTATTTAGATAACCTTCCTAAGCCCTTAAACTCCAGCACATTCTATAAGTGTTTACCTTCACTCACTTGGAAATGAAGGCAATTTAACTGGAGGAGAAGAAATAAGCTTCAGGCATGCTTGAAGTTCTTTCCTGCAATCCACATCACCAACACCTTTGAGTCAATATTTTTACAGTACCACCTTGCCAGTTTTATCATTGTTTATCTTTCTAAAATGTTACTTATATTTTGTATACCTATCTCTTCTACTAGGATAAATTATGTGTGCTACTCAGGAAGGGGCAGGTATTATATTTAATTAAACAAATCTAAATATTCCACATTTCTTTGGGAATTGAAGGATCTATCTCCCTCCTTTTTCCTGTAGTAAAGTACAGTCAATTGACTCACACAGGTTGGTGTGTGTTTATTGTAGCCATCCTCATAGTACTAGTACCACTTCAGCATCATTATGGCCCTAAGGCCAATCACAAACTCGTCTCTGTTTATTGTGCTGTTCTTCTGCCCCTACTTTCAGTGCCGGTGGTAACCCTTTCAGCTAGACCTGTTTCACCAACTTCTGATACACACACATAAGAAATTTGCAATTTCTTGTGAAAATAAAGCAATCCAGATATGCTTTGGTTCTCTTGGCCAAAAATAGAATTAGCTAATAACCAAGAACATATATATGTATATGTATATCTATATCTCTCTATATATAAAATAGTATTTATATATACATATATACATGTGTATATATACATATACACATATATATTAATATAGTATGTTATATATATCTTCAGGATTTAGGGCTATAAACAAAGACTTCTTTAACTTAACACAAAAAGCACTAGCCATAACAGCAAAAATTGCTAAATTTGACCTCAAGAAAACTAGGAAAAAAAGTGCGTTAAAGATTGGGAGAAGATATTTGCAAACCACATATCTGACAAAAGACTTGTATCTAGACCGTAGAAAGGACTCTCAAAACTCAACAGTAAAAACAAACAAACAAACAAAAGTCAATTAGAAAATGGGCAGAAGACATGAGGAGAAATTTCACTGAAGAGGATATATGGATGCCAAAAAGTGCATGAAAAAAATATTCACTTTCATTAGGCGTTAAGAAAATGGAAATTAAAACCACAAGGATGTATCACTACACATCTATTAGAATGGGTAAAATTTTTAATATATGATAATAACGAATGCCAGCATGGATACAATGAAACTGTGTCAATCATACTTTGCTGTTTGGAATATAAAATGATATGGACATTCTGAAAAAGAGTTTGCCAGTTTCTTAAAAAAACTTAAAATACAACTACCATACAGCCCAGAAATTACACTCTTGGGAATTTTAGCCTAGAAAAAAATAAAAATTTGTGTTCACATAAAAACCTGTACATGTATGTTTATAGCAACTGTATTCACATTGTCAGAAAACAGACAACCCAGATGCTCTCCAATGGGTGAATGGCTAAACAAACTGTGGTACTTCCATACCATAGAATAGCACTCAGAAATAATCAAAAAATGAACTATTGATACTTACAACTATTGATACATCTCCAAAGAATGATTCTGGGTGAAAAAAGCCAGTTCCCAAAGGCTACATACTATATGAATCTGTTAGCATAACACTCTTGAAATGACAAACTATAGAAATGGAGAACATTTCCTATAAATAAGTAAGAAAATATCAGTCACATCCGAAAAGGAGGCACAGACTTGAAGAAAATTAAAATCAGACAGTTTGCAAACGAAAGAGCTTTAAAAATCTCTAACTTTGTGTAAGGTAAAACAAAGCATAAAGCATTTTGTTGGTATATAGCAATTATGAACAATTTGTGTCAATCACTATAATTTGGATTGATAGTAATAATAATCAAAGTATTAATATTAAGAGATAAGATTTTCCCCCTGTTGTATAATACATAAAAATGTTGATTACATAAAATGTTATACAATAAAGAAAGTGCATTTTTCCTGCAATATTAGTGAAGCAGTATCTGAAAATTTATTTTCCCACTGAAGTACTTTCTAAGTAAATAGAAAATTTTCAAAATGAAATTATCTTAACACCATGTTATATTAGAAAACCTAAGATATGCTAGTAAATTAGTTTCATAAAGTAGTCTGTTCATAAAGTAGTCTGTTCATTCGGAAACTTAGATCACTGCCTAGTAAAAATATAGTTACTTCAGAAGGCACATTTACTTATGCAAGTTACTACCACATGTAATGAAGCTCACTGTAACAGTAATATGCTAAATGGTACCCATTAATGTCTCGTTATGTAGAAGCTTATTTTAGAAGAGCTTCTAATCTCTTTTAGGACTCAGGAATAGGACACAGAAAATTTCATTTTCAGTACTGACCTAAAGTTGCCAAACTTAAGATAAGGCCTCATTATCAGCACAATCAATTTTTTAAAAGAAATGAACTAATTGTCAGCTTTGGGACCAAATCTTAACAGAGACAAACTATTAAATATTTTTACATACTCAGCAGTAATCTATAAACCCTCAAATAGAAATTCATTCCTCACTACTGCCATTAATTATTCCAAAATTTAAAAAATTTACATAAAATACATTTGAAGAGTGCTATAAATCAAATATTGAATTAAATGACAGTTTATATTCACTTTTCAAAAGAAAAGGCACAGGTAATGACCTATTATGAAAGACATTAGATAGTCTTTTTTTTTTCCAAGTCAAGGATTGAATTGGAACATGGAATCATCTTCCATTATCTCCATCATATAATATTTCTTGAATACTCAACTTCAATACAGTAGAAGAGGTAACAATTTCCCAGAGGTAATTTAAAAAATGGATTTATTTAGTATATTCAATATTCATTTGAAGGAAAGTTATTAAGTACCTGTGTATTAATCAGGATTCATTTGGTTGCAAATAATAGAACATCATCACAAATTAATCATTATGAAAAGATTATTTACCTCACCTGGACTCTAAAATTCAAATAAATAAAATCAAATTTCTTTCTCTCTCTTTTGTTTACCTTTGCTTGTCTTTGGTTTTCTTCAACTCTTGGTTTAATTTTTTTCTTCTGAAAATAGGCTGCTTCGATTTTCTGGAAGGGTGGACTTTCAGCAGCTCCAGTCTTAACATCCTTATGATATGAAATCTAAAAAGAAGAGAAAAATATTACCTACTAACAACAGTTCAGAAAATTCTGAGCAATGGGACACTTTTCCTACCTTTGGATCAAAAGCCTGTATCCCAGGTTTAGGTTCAATGAATGATAATCTGACCAGAGCCACAGGTAGTGGGAGAGAAGTTCTCTAAAGGAGATGCGGTGGTGTTTTTTTAGAAGAAAAGGTATGGAAAAACATGTTAAGCAGAAAAACCAAATGATCAAACAAACTAACAAATAAATAACAAAGTTAAGTGCTCATTATCAGCGCAATCAATTCTTTTAAAAGAAATGAACTAATTGTCAGCCTTGGGACCAAATCTTAACAGAGACAAACTATTAAAATACTTTTATGTACTTGGAAGTGATCTTATAAACTCTCAAATAGAAATTCGTTCCTCACTACTGCCATTAATTATTCTGAAATTTTAAAAATTTACATAAAATACATTTGAAGAGTGCTATAAATCAAATATTGAATCAAATGACAGAGTTTATATTCATTCTTCAAAAGAAACAACAATTTTGCCACTCCGTAAAATTAGTTCAGTTGTCTATATAGAGTTGCATTTGGTTAGCTACATCATTTATATTTGTGTATTTGTTTGCATGTAGCAGTGGTTTTCAAGCAAAATTGTTGTCAGCATGAGCTGAGCACTTTCAATAGGAGAGGCACTCCAGATCCGGAAATCAAGAATATCAAAAGGATAACACATATTTTAGAGTATGAACATCAAAGTGTCTTCTCTAGGATTTAAGGAAACATTTTCCAAAATCTAAATTTCACAAGAGAGTGTTCTGCACAATAAAAACAGCATGAATAAGACTGAGAATTTCTGCTCACATAGTGCTTATCTATACTGTTGGTTGGATACAGAGACCAAGCAGGTAAACAAAATAAATAAGATGGGTTTTGACTGTGATGTGTTATGAACAAAAATTTTTAAAGAAATGATCTAGAAAGGAACTTGTGAATAGTATGTTGGAAATTTAGTGAAGTAAAGAAAGGCCTCCCAGAGGTGAATTTTTAACTAAGACCTGACTGACAAAAAGAAGTCAGTCATGGAAGGACTCATGGAAACAGCAGAGGGGGCAGCAAGGGAAAGCTTGAAGTTTTAAAAGCCACTGTAGTTGGTGCTCTGTGAATGAAAGGAGAGTGTTAGAAAATGCAGTCAGATAGGAGGTAAACAAAGGCTATATTATATAGACCCTTTATACTATTTAACAAACTGATTTTAATTTGGATGCAAGGAGAAACCAATGGAGGTTTTAAGTGGGGCTAGAAAAAAGGAGGTCTGGAAGGTAGTGATATGGTTCTAATTAAATTTCTAGAAGGCTAGTCTAGTGGCTGTATGAGGGCTACATGTAGTGAACAACAATGGAAGTAGGAGAAAAGTTAGTAGACTACTGTAGAAGTCTAGGAGTGAATTAGGGTGGCGAAGAAGTCAACCAAAAGAATATACTTTAAATATAGAGCTGATAGATTGACTGTGGTATTGGATTTGCGATATGAAGAAAAATTAATAAGGAATGACTTGCAGGTATTTAACCTGGGAAACTGTGTGGACAATGGTTTCATTAACTGAGATGAGAAAGACTAAGATAGCAATAGGGGTTGGGAAAAATTTTCAAGACCTTGGTTTTGGACATATAAATTTGAGCTGCATATTAAACAGCTGAGTGAAAATTCTGAGTAGGAAGCTTGATAGTCAAATCTGTAGCTGTAGGGAAACTTGGAGGGATGTATTATCTCTGCTGTGCATCTACAACCTAACAGTGCCTGACCCGTTGTATGTACTCAATGAATATTTGCTGAGTAAATAAATGAATGAAGAATCTACTGCCCTTACTCTTACTTTTTACTCTTCCTGTAGTCTTCTAATTAGTTCATCATTTATTCAGTATCTTCCAAGCTTATTCCACATGGAGAAGAATGATGACATAAATAGGAAATCTGAACATTTCGCATACTGAAAAGAAAACTCCTTAAATAGATTCTTAAATTGAAATATTTCATATAAATTGAAATAACACTAATTCTTACCTACAATATGAAAATCTCTGGAATGACTACGGAAATTTAAGTTCCTTATACTATACCTGATACGTCTTTGATAGCTATTTATCATGATAGGCTCTGCCTATGAAGAACATATGTATTCTTTTTGTGTTCATTCATTTATTCATTGATTTTTGAAAAACACTTACTGCATCTTTACTCTGCTGCATGCACTTTACTAGGCATTCAAGGGATTCCATGGGAGGATCATCCCTCTGCCTGTGCTGGAGTCTAGCCATACTATAGAAATCACAACCAGCGCTTTACATTCAATAAAGTCGCAATCATACAAAGTTTAATGGAAGCATGAGGTAGGATGTTCTAGAGACTTCCTGGTTTGCTATATTTTACATGAAAGTAGTAACAGAGACTGAGAAAGGATAGTCCAGGCAAAAGAAACAGTGTGCTATCTAATTGGCATATTATAGAAAAAACTGTGGCAATACTTAAAGATACACTGAAAAGGTCAGCAGCAAGGATAAGAGAAGAGGGTAAGAAATCAAAGACAGAGAAAAGGATAAAGAAGCCATTTGAATAATCTAAGTGAACTCCCTGATCTAAGGCAGCGACACTCTGAATAAAGAGGGGCTTCCAAATTTCAGACTTTGACATTTGGAGACAGATAACACCATTCACCTGCATGTGCTGAGGGAAAAATGGAAGAGAGATTGGGACATCCACATGGGGATGTCTAGTAGGATGGGTGGATCTGGAGAAAGGTTGAAATTTGACCCATAGAGCATAGTTGTATCAATGACAGTTTAAGATATGAATGTAGCTATGAAAAGCCAGCAAGAGTAAAGAGAGACTAACAGCAGAGGCAGAACCCAAGAAAAGAAAGTATACAGATAGAAGAGAAGGAGTATATATAAGAAACTGAGTGGTCATAGACAGAGATACACATATGGAAGTAACCGGATGCAGTGTCATGAAAGCCAAGAGAGGAGACTATTTTGAGGAGAGGAGGATCAATAATGCCAGATGACACAACTGTAAGTTAAAAATCATAACATTTAAATACATTTTGATATAGTGATGCAAGATGAAGGAGAAGAATCCAGCAATTCTTTTGCCATCGTGAGCAATGGTCAGGATTTTGCTAGGAGAGTGTGCAGACTTTTGAACAATGTAATTCAAGAGAAACTCTTTGGGGAAGGCTTTAACAATAGTCAAAATAATTGAAAATTTGACACAGTAACAGAAGAGTAGAGAAATTAGAGATCTTCAGTCTATAGAAAAGATGATTTAATATAGTTCTCCAAGCCATCCTTACTTACATGAAGGACTCTTACATGGAATGTCTCCTCTGGAGCACACCACTGGGAGTTAAGAAGTTAAGACCAGAATAATATTTCACTGGGAAATGCTGTATTCTAATTTGGAAGAATAGAACAAGTCTGTGACTAATGAACAGAAATACATATTTGAATTTATTTGAAATGGGAAGGGGTAGGGAGAAGTTATAAAGATACACATTATGGTACTGAAGGGAATGGCAATGTCTAATTGAGGAAAATAATGCCTTACTGAAGTATTCTGGAGGTTTCATAGTCAGAAAAATAAATATGCATGATTTTGTTTGCAGACTACCTGACTATATCTTTTTATGGAGACTAAACAGGTTTTGCTTCTAGTTGTAAGAGAGTAATACTATGTTACTGTTATATTTCCTCTAAATTTCAATCGTTGATGCAGTTTCGTGCTTCTAGAATGAGTATGGTAAGCACAGTAAAATCTTGCTTTTCATCTTCCATTGCTTCTGAACCTGGAAGTAAGCATTAGAATAATTATTTAATATTTATTAGGTACTTTGACTTATATACTCTGGGAGCATATGAAGATTGAAACTATAGCTGAGTAACAAAAGGAAGTATAAGCCTGCTGAATTACTTTTTTAATCCAGGAAAATAACATAAATCTAAATTATCCTGGTAATTCCAAGCTTTATTAGGCAATTACTTTGGGATTCCATTAGTATGAAAATGGCAAAAAATAGTCTGCTTGGCTGTGTATAAAAACTATCTAGACCTTAAGTGGTAGAATAGAATATTTTAGGAATATGATTGACCTTTCATGACTAATGGTTTGTGATTTATTATTTTACCTCCCTTCCATAAAAATGGAATTTAGGAGAGTGACAGATAGTTAAAAGGAACTGAGGGTCTTTTTCCTGGCCAGATTTATGATGGACTTTACTGTGCTTCCAAGGAGGAAAAGGATATCTTCAAGGATGGTCATCTTAGGCATAAATTTAGCCATTATTGATTATATTGTCCTCTAGTTGAAATAACTAATCTTTCAGCTGATGGCAAATGGAAGTAAAATGTTCTGATTATTTCACTTTGAATTTTAAAAGGCACAGAGTCAAATTTAAACTTAGCCAGCTAAAAATAAAATAATGGAAAAAGGTGTTTCCAGCTAACGAAACAAAAATACAAATGTTTTCATTACTTCAAAAATAATCAAAATAGGGGCTTCCCTGGTGGCGCAGTGGTTGAGAGTCCGCCTGCCAGTGCAGGGGACACGGGTTCGAGCCCTGGTCCCGGAAGATCCCACATGCCGCGGAGCAGCTGGGCCCCTGAGCCACAATTACTGAGCCTGCGCGTCTGGAGCCTGTGCTCCGCAACAGGAGAGGCCGCGATAGTGAGAGGCCCGCGCACCGCGATGAAGAGTGGCCCCCGCTTGCCGCAACTGGAGAGAGCCCTCGCACAGAAACGAAGATCCAACACAGCAAAAATAAATAAATAAATAAATAAATAAACAAACAAACAAACAAACAAATAAATAAATAAATAAAATAATAATCAAAATATATTTTAGTAAAGAAGAAATCAACACTCCATTTCCCAGCATTATTTTGGAAATAGATCATAAAATGATAATGTAAGACGACCAGATGGGAAACACAACAAACAAAAATTAAACTTTCAAAATAATTCAGTATAAGGTACATGGGAACCTTGGAAATAACTCTGTGCTTTATAAACATTTATTAATTACACAAAAATTTACCATTTTTCATTCGTGTTAGATGGAAAAAAATTAAACCCAAAACCATATATTTTTTTTTCTTCTTCTTTTTTTTTTTTTTAATATTTTGGTCTTAAAGAAGTGAAACAGAAAATAGAAACCACTGAGTGGTTTCACAGATCTTGTAAAGATAAATAAATCACAAAAAACTTTCTGAATGTTATAACACATAGTATGTAACTGAATATAAATCAACTGTAGCACATTATCAACTTTTCCACAAATAGCTTTTTATTATGAATATAAGAAAAATTACTGCTAATATTTTCCTCACTGGGCCTTGTGCTTTGTATTTAAAAAGAATTCAAAAGAACAATTACAAAGAAAAAATATGCCTTACTTGATGTGAGGTGTAACACTAGTTGCAATTTAGCATATCACTTTAGAAAATAATAGAGTCAATCATTTCTTTTCAGGTCATATGATAAAAACTGCACACCACCTAAAGTAGGGCTAATATATCATATACTCAATATAACATTTGGTTAAATAGACCATTTACTCAAATCTCAGTGCCCAATTTAAAAAATCAGAATCTATAATTTCTTAATCAAATACTACTAAACAGTTATTTGTGAATTTTTCACAGCTGTGAAATATCAAATATGATCACAGCTCCACAGTTAAAAATAAACAGAATTTATGAAATTATTTTGATAATTGAGACCAACATACCAATATATTTTTCTTATGACTTCTTTTGAAAAAACAGAAAAAAACAATATATGTAAGGAGGAATTATGAAATTGAGGCAGTTGACAATTAAAATAGGCCTTTGTGTTTTCAAATAATATGATTAACCTTAGAGAAATCTATGCTAAAAATGAAGACTACCAGTCATAAGATTTTGACCTATTACCATATGTTCCTGTGAATACAGTTTATGCTATTTATAAAAAAGGAAATCACAGAGCTTTTCAATATATTTATATAAACTTTACCCTAAATTCACTCATAAAAAAAAAGCTTACTACTAGTCTAGAACTCTGCAAGGTGCTTAGAATAAAGAAATGCATAAAAAGTAGGTCCTCATCTTGAGTAATTGAGGATCCCATGCAGGAGATAGCTGTTATAATGTTAGACTTTGTATCTCTGAATCCATCATCTACCATACCCCATCTTTCTCACTCCTATCAGGCACAGTAACCTACCTTTATTCCTCAGATACAAATACACAAAAGGCTTTCCCACTGGAGTTTCCCTGTGCCTGGGATGCTTGACATGACCAACTATTTCTCAACCTTAAGGTCTGTGGCACTAATAATTGCCTACTCAGCATGCCCATTTCCTATCTTTTTGCTTAATATTTTGTATAGAGGAAGAGATCATGTTTATTTCAAGCTAAATATAACAACAATAGTCTACAGTTTCTTAAACTCCTTTACTATTAGTGCATACATAGTTCCCAGTTGTTGGCAATATAATGTAAGCAAAAATTTGTTATACACTTTTCTGGGAAACACATTGTTTCCCAAAAAATAAAGAACAGATGTAACTATTCCTTACCTCTTTCTGCTTTGTACAGAGGTGGGATGAATGGAGATGCATCGGGTGACCATGAGGCAACAAGCTTAAAGGAGAAAGCTAAGAAGCTAAGGATAACTAACTCATGGTAGCAACAGCCTACTTCTAGAATTCTTGAATAAGAAAAAAAACTATATTTAAATGTCATTACTAACTGGTACAAAGCCCCAGCTAAATTTCTATGCTCAAACATAAGATTTATTCTTTAAAATTCCTTCTGCAACCAGTTATGTAAGAGTGCCTAAACCTTTTTTGTTTATTTCCAAGCATGTATATTAACATGTGATTTTCTTATTTATTTATTCGTTCACTTGTTTATTGTCTGGCTCCAATTCTGGGTGGAATATCATCTCCATGAGGACAGGGAGTTTGTCCTTTTGTACACCTTGCACCTTTTGTACACTTAAATCTATCAGGGAGAACACAGAGCAAGTGATAACTGCCTGAATACAGGAGACAGAGGAGAAATTTTCAAAGTGTGTATGGAGGAAAAGTATCCCAGGCAATAAAAATGAATATGGGATAAGACAAGGAGACATGAAGAGATGGCAAACAATTCTCCCTGAGTAGAGCACAGTATCCGGTGGGAGGTAGTATAAGATGAGGCTGAAAGGAATGTTTTCACATTGGAAGGAGTTTATACTTCACCTGCTATAACATGCGGAACCTCTGATTAAATTAATAAAGCAAATAGTGTGATGGTTATGTACTTCTGAAAGATAAGTTTCAGGCCTGGTATATTAGAAGGGAAAGAGATGAGTTTGGTAACCAGTAAAAAAAAAATTATTGCAGTGAGTTATGCAAAAAAGTGAAGGAAACTTCAATCAGGTTAAATTGATTGGGATGGAAGAGGATAGACATATTAAAGAGATTTGGGTCTAGAATCTATTTTAGTCATAAATTACAAGAAAAAGTTAATTTTATACAGGTATTTCAGAACAAGGAAAACTTTTGGTATAACAGTAAAATTGATTTTATTCATCTTGATTAAAGTGCCTACAGAACAGTAAGGTACCATAGGTAATAATGATTACCAGCCAATAGTTAATCCTGGATTAGGAGCTAAGATAAAGTGTCAGAAGAAGATGCAAAAATTGAAGATACAAAAATATAGTTATTAGTTAAAAATATGAAGGTGGATAGATACCTTTCAGACAGAGAATGTAGAGGAAGATAAAAACAAGATCTAGGAGGGAACTTCAGGAAAACCCAATACTGAATAAAACAGGATTAAAAAAACATGAGATGTAGAAGTTATAAAGACCTAAGAAAATCAGAAAAGAAAAATTCTTCAGAATACACTTAAAAGAATGCATAAGCATCTGGTGAGAAAATATTTTAAATGCCACCAAAATATCAAGATAGAAAACAAAATCAAAGTGCATGCTGGATTTAGTAATTAAGATGTATGTATTCTTAGAGCAATAGAAAAATTTCTGTTAAGTATAAATGTTTTTCTACTGATCTGAGTATACATAAACAATTTACTGCTTTTGTCAAAAGAAGAGCAGCAGGAAAAGAGGAAGGGTCCACATTAGTTGGCCATCTATCCACTCTGGTAAATGTGATAGTAGAGCCAAATGCAATTTAATTTAGGAGATCAGAAAATGTACTGTTTCTAGCACACACAGCTTCTGGAGTATATTATATCAATGCCTACAACACAAACTTAAATCAACAGCAGAGCTGAATATGACTACCTAGTGCAAAATAAATAGAAGACAACTTGTCAGTCATATAGCTCCATCAGGAACAATCCCCCTATTCTTTACATTTTCAGTCATTTACAAAATAAAAAATGACAACTAATGGTGAATGTTGCTGAGTTGGGAGCAGTGGCATGCATCATTCTTTTAATATGAGAGAAAATATCCCTCTATTTAATGGGGGGTATTTCTAATCTAGAGTAACATGGTAACAGCTGATTTTGTACCTCCACGTTCTATGCTCTTTTATTGTGCACAAATGATTTGGCTCCGTCATGGGCATTTCTGACTTCTCTTGACTACTGCCTATCTGGGCATCAGATGCAGTTTATCCCCACAACAAAATTCTCCAACATTCTGAGAAGAGCCTTCTTATTTGTGTGTGTCTATTGAATAACTGTGTTCTTTCCAGTTTCTTTAACTTTTGGCTATAATTTAAACAGCATATAGAAAATTGCACCTGTCATAATCATAGAGTTGCTGACAAATTAAGCACACCTGAATAACCAGCACCCAGATCAAGAAATGGAATTACCCTAGCACTCCAGAATCCCTCCTGGTCCCCTTTCAGGTATTACAGAACAAAAGATAACCATGAACCTGAACTCTAACACAATACATTACTTGGCCTCTTTCGTTACTCTATGAATGTCTGATGACCAATGTACTTGGCACTTTTTCATATGTTTACTGATAGGTTATTTGGATTTCTTCTTCTATTAAGTGTCTGCTGAAACCTTTTGCCTGCATTTCCACTGGATTTATGTCTTTTTACTATTAGTTTGTAAGAGTTCTTTATTTATTTTGGATAAAAATCCTTTACTTGGATCCATGTACTGTGAAATCATCTTCCTTCTATAGGTTGCTTTTTCACCCTATGTATAGTGTCTTGTGAAGGCAGAAGTTATTATTTTTAATGCAGCACAAATTATTATTTCCACTTACCATTAGTTATGTCTAAGAAATCCTATCTACTCCAAAGTCACAAAGATACTGCATGACATTTTCTTCTAAATTATGCAATCTACAATTGACTTTTGTGTGTGATGTGAGGCAGGAGTGTATCCAGTTGACTCTACTTGTTTCAGTTTTTCCTTATGCAGCATAAATGGATAGATTTTTAAAGCTGTGTATTATACAACTCATTATTTTTAAGTACCAATCTTAAACCCTTGAAACTTTCTTACAATTTTAACAAGCAAAATAATGTTGCTATAAAAGAAGACCCCTGCCATACTGAAACCTACTACAGAGAGTTAATTACAATAGAACACAGAAGATCACAAATTAAATCTGCACCCTCATTGTAAAGATCTAGGAAAGGGATACTCACACAGAAAACACTGAGCTTTGAAGGAAAGGAGTGAACAGAGACACAGAGGCTAGAAGGCAGAGTAGAGAGATTTATAAAAGAGATGTATTTAGTGGAGGTTTTCAAAAGAAATCAGTCACACTATGTAATACTAAACATTCTGCTCTGTTTCCCCACCTAAACATCTTTAGTAAATCTCTAACAATGTCCACTAAATAAAGAATATTAATTTGAAAATTCATCAAGTTATTAATCAGTGTGGCAGCTCTGTTTCTCTTTCAAATCCTTGTACATATTAGAAGTGATGTCACTTAAGGTGGCCTTGTAATATATATCTCATCATGTTGTTTGCCAAGGATGTGTAGTCTGATACAATGTCTGAAAACTTAAAGAAATTTGGTGAATATGAAATGACAAATATAATATGAGGAGCAGATTTGCATAAGAGAATTTTAGCAGGCTCTCTTGTTGAACACATAATTTGGTCTACAACTCATTAGATGCCCCAAGATATTTTTATAGTAAATAATAAAAGATATCAAGTTGTACTGTTTCATGTGTATGAGTGAAATAACATTGATGGTTTAAATTATTTGTAATACACAAACACATGAAAGAGAACTACATTCTCAAAAAAAAAAAGTCTCTGAACAACCACAGTTAACTATTAAAGGAATCAACAAATTTATCATTATTAGAGGTTTCTTTTAGATTTTAAGTATGTAGATCAATTACCACTGATGCTTAACTTGCTTCGATGGGAAAATGAAGTCAGCATTTGTTACCTATATAATTTAATAATAAACTTCATTATGCTACTCATATTTTGCTCCATTTTAGACTTGATTTCAAACTCAAAGGATGGTTTGTCTACTATGGAGCTCACGGCAAAACTCAAACCAGAGAATATGCTCAAGAAACATATATTCCCAGCTTTTAGGAAATAATAGGTAATGAGCACACTATCCCTCTCTATACAGAGGAGAGGTTCTTCTTTAGTGGCCTTATGCTAACAGGTATCTTGTAAACACAAAAAGATGTGTTTGCTTGTTGATATAGAAGTCAATAGTTTAGAGCGCTTTTTGCTTACTAAGTTTTTCCTATCCAAAGTAACAGTGGCTTCTTCATCATGGCTGTTTCCTGACTATGGCAGTGTAGTGTTGATATACCTACTGTACATAGACAATAGTTCCCTTAGAAACTTGGTCCTGCCGCATACCTTTGAAAAGGGTTCCCAAAATCTCAATCAGAGATCTCTCTTTTCTTAACCCTGTCCAGGATTGTGTGAAAGATTTAATAATCTGTAATAAATTCCTTTCTGCTTAACATAGCTGGAGGGAATTTTTTTCTTTGTAATGGTAATTTGACCAATAATGTGTGTTGTGAGAATGAAATATAATGGAAATTGTTTAATACAGTGATTGGGAAATAATCAATGTTCAACAAATGTTAGTATCACAGTTATTGAGAATTCCTCAAATATGTATGAGGTATGAGAACTAAATTATTGCCAGTCATATCAGTAAACAAAGGATGTAAGAGCCATCAGCCATCACATTGCAGATGCCCTGATAGTGAACCCTGAGGGAACTCAGGAAGGAAACAAGGAATGCCCACCGTCTAGCAGGGATCAGACTACAGTCACCCGTGATGGTGCAGCCTGAGGAAACTCAGGATGAGAAAACACAGGATACTGGTCCCAGATAGCTGAGGTGCACCTCAAAAGAATGATTTCAGTGAGCCCAGACTCTTGCATCTTCCCATACCTAGAAAAGTGCTAACTTCCTTGAGATATCTGGTTTTCTTTTATTAATAGTAATCTTTTGATGTTCTGATTACCTGATTCTGTTGCAAATACTCCTCTATATCCTGGCCTCCTCCTTTCCTGTTTGGAGCAGTCTCTCAGAGTTAAGATAGTATCTCCAAGGCCTGAAGTCCTAAGAATGTCTGTCGAATAAAACATAACTCTCAACTTTTAGGTTGTGCTTTTTTTTTTTTTCAGTCAATGGGTATAAACTAAGCAACTATATGAAGAACCTAGGGGCAGGACAGGAATAAAGATGTAGGCCTAGAGAATGGACTTGAGGACACGGGGAGAGGGAAGGGTAAGCTGGGATGAAGTGAAAGAGTGGCATGGACATATATACACTACCAAATGTAAAATAGATAGCTAGTGGGAAGCAGCCGCATAGCACAGGGAGATCAGCTCGGTGCTTTGTGACCACCTAGAGGGGTGGGATAGGGAGGGTGGGAGGGAGACGCAAGAAGGAGGAGATATGGGGATATATGTATACGTATAGCTGATTCATTTTGTTATAAAGCAGAAACTAACACACCATTGTAAAGCAATTATACTCCAATAAAGATGTTAAAAAATAAAAAAGGCAACTATAGATGAAACACTTCTGAGCAAAGTTAAACGGCAAGTAAATTCCTAGGAATTTTAGATTACCTCTGGCTATCTTTCACAATTTCTCCTTATGATCTATTGCAATTTACTTTAATCTGGGGATGGTGACCTCATCCTTACCTTCCAAGCTGAAGATTCTGATGCCCTTCTGCCTCAGTTGCAGTTCAGGGACTGTATCAAACTCCTCGGCACGGTCTCCCTTCCGGTGCAGACGAACATGGTGGCTGCGCATGCGCAGCCTGGGGGCGGAGCTCTGCTGTGGGCGGAGCTCTGCTGCGGGCGGAGCTCTGCTGCGGGCGGGCGCTAAGAAGCTGCTGCGACCTGGAGGTCCGGAGAGCCTGCGGGCGCAACTTGAAGGGGGCGTCCCCGGCTTGGAGCTTGACCTCAGCCTCTCTCACAATCGGGGCTCGGTCATCGGGTTGCTCCGGTGGAAAGTGCTGCTAGCCCCAGAGGGCCGGAAGCCCGCGCCTGCACCGGCAACACCACGTCCGCAAGCTGGTGGAGGACGCGAACACCAGCCCAGAGACAGCTTGCAGCTCATCCTCACGCAGCCAGTGGAGGAACTTGGAGTCCGGAGGTGACCTGGTCTCAGTGAAAAGAACCTGTGGGCCGTAATTGACTACTTCCTCAAGGACTGGCTGTATATGCATCTCCTGAAAACGAGAAGCCGTTTCAAGAGGAGAACTTGCTGAGACAAGAAGGAAGACCAGAGAAGATCCAGACCAAGGCAGGTGAGGCGACAGTGAAATTTATGAAACGATGTCACCTGGACGAGGGAATGAACAGTGTCAAATGGGAGCTAAACCCTGAAATAGTTGCTGGCCACTTCCTCAGAAATCTTGGTGTTGTGGTCACCCCACATGCGTTAAAGTTACCAGAAGAGCCCATCGCACAGAGGGGCGAATGCTGGTGTGAGGTGACGGTTGTGGACAAAATGTCAATCAGTTGATCTAAGAAAGAATTGGACAATTTCATTCAAGCCAAATTTGAGGATTATAACCTGGGAAGAGCATCTCAGAACGTTCTGAGAACTAACTATTCTGTCAGTTAGAAATCAAGGCACGGTTATATAAGTTTTTTGAGACAGAGGGCTGAACATCAAATGATGTATTCACAGTTTACATAATCCAGATCTAAGTGGCATCCTGGTGGGTCATGTGACCCTTTATAAGCTCAAGAAGGAATGTTATCTTTTAAGGAGTTGTCTTATTGTTGCTAGAAGAATGTTGCTGTCTTTGGTTGAGCAGGTATTCCTGACCATGGGGGAGGTTCGGTCAATTCATAATACAGATACACGATGCACAGTGGAGGGTGAAGGGAGGCCAAAGGGCAGAGAAGAAATTTTATGTTTATAATTTTCTTGTCTTGCCGTAAAATATGAATTCTATTTCACACTGTAAATGGGCTTGGCACTGTGAGGGTACCTGTGTCTGTGGTGAACTTTGAGAGGCCCAAGACCAAAAGATATAAGTACTGGTTAGCCCAGTAAGCTGCCAAGGGAATGGCCCCCACCAGCTCGCAGACTATCTGAACCTATTCTCCCTTCAAAACAGCAAAGCAGAATTAGAGGAGCAGTGGAGCAAAGATGGACCAGCACCACGGTATCACTCCCAGCTCTGACCAAATACGGAATTTTAGAGACCATCGGAAGACAAAAGACTAGACTGTATGTACCTATCGAATTGTCCATATTTGCCATCTTCATCTTCAGCAGTTATCACATCTGGCCTCGTTGGGGCAGTCCTACTCCAGAAATACCAGGCTGCAATTTTGATAAATTGAGTATTAATAGACCCAAAGAGTCTAGATCCTATTTAGCCTCTTCCTCCATTAGAATTCATTGGAGTAAATGGTAGAGCTAGCTCATTCTCATCATCCAAACTGAATGTTTGTACCTCAAGAAAAAATGAAGAGGTGTGTTCTTTAGGAAAAAAAAAAAAAAGTTCATTTATGATCACTGGCTTTTAAACAGAGTATTGAACATATGATATACTTGATGATTGAATGAAGGATAAAACTTCTCTTTGGATGTACTCCAAGCTTACTTATCTAAGTATTGATTTCAAGGCAAAGGATGTTATTCTGCGCCATCTGATATAAAGAGAGAGTAAAATCTTCAGACCAGATGAAGACAATTCAGTCTTAGTCGGTTTACATCATAGTAGTTTTCAAAATTATGGAAAACTTGTGTGCAAGAGAAACATAGAATATGAGGTTCTGAGCCGTCAGAACTGTCTTACCATTGCATCCAATGATCTTAGCTCAGGGCCTGGTATGGTGACTCGCTTAAAAATCACCATCCTTGTCATCAACATCCTAGAAACAATAAAAACTCTACCAGTTATTGTCACTTTATAGTTTGTGCATTTAACAAGGCTTGGAGAAAGGTATAAAAAACCCAAATTTACCCATGGGGTCTCTGAGGCTGAGAGATTATCCAAGGTTACAAAGTTAGAAAGTGGCAAAGCCAAACATTAAACACAGGTTTGTTTAAGACATCTCAAGTTGTGAATAACAGAAAGCCTCTTTAGTGTGAAATATTGTTTTTACTATGGCATTCTAGAGATGTTGCTACTATTTGCCTATCCCAACTATCATTTTAATCAACAACACAATGGGGATTTACTGATCCTTAGGCTTCTACAACTAAAGCTATCGTGTCTGTTCAAGTTTCTCCTCTGTTTTAAGGAAAAAAGACATCCCATAGGAATTTCCTACTTGAAGCCAATTTTCTCTCTGTGATTTAAATTAAATAATTAAATAATTGTATTTAGGAAAAAAAAAAAAAGACACTGTAGTAAGAAGTGGAGGAATGCCAGGAAAAAAACCCACACAAATATTTAATATATTTTTATTTTAAAATATAACATAAAAAATAGTGAACTTTTTTGATAACTATTACATGTATGTACAGTTTTCTCTATAGGATATGTGAATTATTCAAAGAATTCACAACATTTCATTAAGGGCAATTAAGTCACACTATGAAGACTTAACTTGAAAAGTTATCCAAATATCCATTCTGTTCTCAAATCAATTTGTCTCTGCTTCTATAGAATTCCAGGAGAAAGATTACATTACTTCTCTGATTAATGCAGAACATCAATCTAAATTGAGTAGCTTCATTCATAAAGCCTTTCAATTTATATTTATTTATACTAAGTACACTAATTTATTAAACTAAGTATACTAAATGCTGGGCATGTTGCTAAACTCCTGGGATGAAAAAAAAGTGAATTATTTATAGTTTCTGATATTGATAACACTGCTGTCAAACTAAACCCTGAAAATAGAAAAATCCTTCCCAAGTAATTTAGCTGAACTTGGACGAAGAACTCAAAATGCCTTCTATTTCAATATTCTGAAAAGTTTAGGCTTTAATTTGATGACAATATATAGATAAGATGGGAACTGGTATATTCAGCAAAAAAAAAAAAAAAAAAAAAAAAGACTATTCCTATAGCAATTTAAAATTCCCCTATGGTTGTTATATTAAATTGTTCATTTGTCAACCTATTGCTTTAATATGTAGGCATTATTACGTCAACAAAATAAAGTGAAGTGGTCTCCACCACAACATTTATAAAGAGCATACAGATTATTACTGACAAATTGTAATAGAGATAATCTACTTATACATAACTTAGTTTCATTTGTCTTCTCTAATCTCTACTTAAACTCATCTCTATGAATAAGTCTTCTAGAATAAACTTTATACAGACTTCACTCCATAAGCTCTTACCTCGTAAGCATATCTTGTCCTCCTCATTCCTAAGCACTTTGTATATGATTCTCAGATATCTCTGGGTTATAAACACCAGGAAGGCAAAAGTCATTCTGTGATTCATTTTCAAATCACTTCTAGAAGAAGTGGAGGAGGATCAAGTAAGATCCCGCATGCCACGCATGGCACAACCAAAAAAAGGAAAGAAAGAAAGAAGTGTAGACATCTATTTATAGAAGTCAAAGATGTCAGAGAAAAATCAGCAGTTTGTGCCATTGAGGAGTAAAGGATGAACAGGTGTTCTCCAAACAAAAAAGTGACTCAGGATGTTCCACACAAAATGAATACCAAGTGCAAGGTGCAGAGGGGTTGAGAGAGGGTTGTTCACGGGGAAATACAATTCAGGGTTCCTAGACTGAAAAATCTGAGGCAGACTTGGGAAAAAGGAAGGTTAAATTCATTGGTCAGAGTATGAACCGAAGTTGCTTGTATTTTATCCAGTAAAACAGTGGTGTTTAAATATTCTTTAGCTGTGAAAGTGTTTTAAAATATCATTTGGCATCTTAGCTATAAAACAGATACACGTGGAACACCAGTAGTTGAAATGGTGAGCCAAATATCCAAAAAGCTTGTTGTCTAGCCTTCTATCACAGCCCCCTCGCCCAATGCACGTGGCTATATCCTCTAAGTTTAAGGAAATGATTTTGAGATAGTGGCTTTATGTTCATGCAAATAATGCCTTCAGTAAGAGGAGGCCTTGGCTCATAATGAGTTGGAAGTGAAGCCTGAAAGCCTCTTAAAGAGCGAACAGAAGAGCTAGAAGCCAAGGATACTCAGAGATTGAATTATGCACGGTGCTAGCTTTAGAAAGTACCTGTGGCAGAAAGCACCTGTAGCACCCAGGACAAGTTCTGTAGGGTCCAAGGTAAGACTTTAATTTTCAGATATATTGAGTTTTAGGGTTTGTCCTTAGAACCATGAGGATTTGAGGTAAAGGTCCACCTTGGTGGTTGAGTTGGGGTATACTGAGACAAAATGAGAGACTACACACGTAAATGAATCTAGATGTGGAAGGATATAGTTTTAAGTTAGGAAAGTTTGAACATGTATATATACTGAGGGAAAAAACACTGGAGAGGAAGGCAAAGAGATGATTGACGGAGCAAGATGTCCAAGGAAGCAGGGTTAAAAACATTGGTGACTAGATCAGCCTTGGAATTAAAGAATTTGTTTTCTCATTTGGATCTTTGACCAGACCAATGCATAGACCTGTCTGTTACCTGAGTCATCGGGGTCCTTTTCTCTTAAAGCAGCATGTGTTGACATGCTATGGCTTGTAATCACAACAGTCCTGATTAATACAAACAGTGATGTAAATTTTCCTTTTAAGATGAAAGGATGGGTGCCAATAACGTTGAGATTATGAGGCTCTTAGAAGAAGTTATAAGGTCTTTTATGATGCCTAAACTATATCTCTGAACTTGGAAGCAAGATCATCCACTGAAAGGTGTGAGTGGGGCAGGCCTGGATTTCAGGCTTGAGGACAGTAGTTATAATTTAACATTTGAAAAGGAAAGGAGTGGAAACTAGAATCTAATAAGATTGCAGAGCAATATTTAGTCTATGTGATAAATGATTTGATGAAATTTAACGAACTATGGAAGACAATGCCAGTCAGATTTTTCGAATTTACTGAAAAACATTTCTCAGAAAAAACATCTCTTCTTAAATCTAGTTTTATGTTCACTTTTATATCCCTTGTCTCTTGAATTGGGAATGTATGCATACTTAATCTGCATGAACTATTTGAACTTGAAAAAATAGTTGCGTGATCTACTATTACTGATAATTGTATACATCAAATATTAATCAGGTAAATCATGTTAGAAAGGGAAAAAAAATCATTCCCCCTAATGCTTACATTAATTCCCTTCTCTCCCTCAAGGTGTGTTTTCAGTCCCTTTTTAATTAAGAATAAATAATGAATATAATTTATCAGTGTCTTAAAGAGATCCTATTGGCCTTGATTACATGCAAATCAATTACTAATAATCTGTTTTTAAACAAAGAGCATTGCTTTTCACATCATTTCTGAAGGATAATAGATATACTTTTAGATCATTTGGTGAAATGTCTATAGATTATATGTGTGTGTGTGTGTGTGTGTGTGTGTGTGTGTGTATATATATATACACCATGTAAAGACACATAAATATAGGTATCTCCATATTTATATATTTGTGTATGTATACACACACACATCCACTCAACATATTTTCTATGTAAATATAGTATGTGGATGTCTATATTCTAAACACAACTTTGTAAAAACATCTTTTTTAAAAAATTTTACTTTCTGATCTCATAAATCAGGAGAGTTCAAACATGTTAATGTGTGAAATAAAAATAAATTCTATACCTGTATTCATTGTACTTCCGTGTAAAAGAAAGTATACTCCTAAACAATTTTCTAGAACAGTCATACCAATAAAAAGTGTTTTATCCATATATGAAGAAAGAGAAATAAAAAGCACTTAGTTTTATTTTCATAGGTGCTATTCAAAAGATATGGTTGAAGAAACTTACTGTTCAACAGCCGCCAACTTACAAATAATTCCTTACTTAAGATGAACTTTTCAAACATGGCACTTTTTTTATAGACATAATGTCATAAATGCGTTCCCAGTTTCCCTGTATACCACATAAAGACAATTTATTCTACAAGTGGTTGAAATGGTGTATGTTGATAATAGAAAATAATTTTATGAAAGTCAATATTGTTACAAATAGAACACTCAGCTAAAGCTTCTCTATATGAATATTCAAGGCATAGTTGGACAAACTTCAAATATGGCATTCATCCATTGACATAACTAATACAAATCTGCACTATCATCTGATGTGAGGAGGAGATGGGTACACCAGTGAAGATAAGCACTATTTTTCTGAAAAAGTAAAACGTGTGTGAAAAACGGGTTTTTAAATGTGCTTCACCATTGTCATAATTATCGTTATTTTGGATTCTCTTCTACCGTTAAATACTCTTAAACTGATAAACCATTTGTATTATCTTCGTGTAGACTTAACAATCCATCTCCTTCTTTTCAATATTCTTCTCTAAAAAGTCTTCCAATAGAAAAATTCAAAAATCACTGACATCATTAAGTCCATGTTAAGTGGTCTGATTAATTTTAACTTCTAGAAGATAAATCATTGCTACCAGTATGGCAATGAGAACCAAGAAATATGTTTTTCAAATGTTATTGAAAGTTACTATTTAGAGAGGGACTTATTTAATCCTCCAACAGTCGGTGTTTGCCCCATCACCAATGACCTAGTGAGTGATTTGGCCAAAGTTAGAACCCACATACATGGATTTCAAAGCCCTTGTCACCATTTTAATTATTACTCATCTGTCAGGCATGCAATTCTTTTAAGGTATTGCCCAAGGGTTTGCTTTTCTTATTCCTAGCAGTATACAAATGAGATCTTAGAGCTCTGTTGGCAAACTTCTGGAACAAGAAGTGTATAGAATCTGTAGCACAAGATGCCTTGTAATGATTCTTCTCACTTCTTCTATAATCCATCTAAACATATATAACATACTACAATAAAAAGTAATATGGATCTTATACTTATTGTATGTTATGTTCAATAATATAAATTTCATATGAATTAAAGCATGGAATGTGCCAACAATCCTGTGTGGAAAGTTAAATCATTAGCTGCAAAGTACAAAGAAGAAAGTCATAGCACAGATTAGTTAAGTGGTTTTTCAAAAAATCACACAGATTTAAAGTATTATAAAATGGATTTTAACCCAGACCATCTAATTTCATAACCTGAGTTTGACATGTGTATAAAATGCACTGCCTGTGGATTTCTGCTACTAGTTTGCTATACAACTTTAATTCACACTCCTCAGGGCTTAATTTTCCTCATCTGCAAAATATGTAACATGGTAAATCAACATTTCCCAAAGTACGTGCCTCAAAACTCTCCTTTTGAAATGTTAATTTTGTAGAAAAAAAAAGATATTCATAGTCAATTGTTAGGAATACTAGGCTGAATGTCCATTTGAAAATCAAGATTCCTATACTTCTCCCTTTTCCCCCACCCTCAATCTAAGTAAGGGTTCATGGAACGTAATTTAGTAATTTTAGGTAAGCGGATCTCAAATCCTATTTTTCTCCAATGTACTCTACTGTACGCTGTTCTATATTATTTTATTTATTTTCAATATTGTGACCATCCAATCCCTATCTCATTTTACACACGCACACATATACACCCACACATACTCAATGTAGTGTGAGATAAACTATTAACAGCTTGAAGATGTAAGAAAAAGCATACAACCTACAAGTTAAATCTTAAAGTCTTTTCATCATTTCTGATACTCGGACCATAAGCTTTGTTTAAACCACAAGGCTTTGTGGTTTAAATGTGAGAGGAATTTATAGTTTCTCTTTAAAATTCAGTATGTAATAGATCTATTTTGTACATTTCTAATGAAACATTATTTGCTTAATTGCTTCATTTTATTTTATCTTTTCCCCATACTATTTAAGGTTGTTAACAGCAGGGGTCCTTCAGGCAGCCATTATCTCCCAGCTCCAACACTCCGTAGCCTTATAATTAAGAAATAGTCAAGAACATAAGCTTTTCATCGTTTCATCATCTGTAAATGGGTTAAAAATATCATCTTTTTCATGTAAGTGTTGTGATAACAAGCACAGTACTTGCCACGGATGGAACACTCTGAGCATTAGCTTTCACTGTAACTTCAGAACTATCTTAGTTTTGATTTTAAGGAGAGTCCTCTGTGCTTATCTTGGTTTGTGCTACAGTTGGGAATTGTATAAAAATTCATGGTAGAGATGTTTTTTATCATCTTTGTCAAGAAAAGTTTTCTTGCAACACCTGCCAGTTTAACTTAGCAGCTACTATTCCCCATCACTAGTAGCTAGAAACATTTTAGTAGACTGTTCAGAATGTTGCTGGCAGGGTGGTGTTTGTTTTTTATTTCTACCCAGAACTTCCACTGAACAGGGAAATGCATGTGAATGTACGGGCTGAGTATGTCTCCGTCCCCAGATCGTAAAAGATTCTCCCTATGAAATGGAGGCTGTTTTGTCTGACATCATTTCCAACTCTGCTTCGATTCATGACCCTTTTTAGCTATGAGAACTGATTTGAGTCTCCAAATTAACTGCAAAACTTTACCAAGGTCACATCATTTTAAGTAGTAGAACTAGAATAAAATCCATTTTGGAATAATTTCAGAGACGTCATGCTGTCCTTTATGCATGGTCTATATATTTCCTACAGCATCAAGGTTAACGGAGAGCAATACTAACGTAATGAATACATTGAGTTATTTGTTTAAAGCCTGTGATTTTTTTCAAATCCATGCTGATTATTTCAGAAAAGAAGCATTTTAGATTTTTTAAATTGCAGTGTCAGAGCTAATTAACAATTATGTTTTTCTCAACGACTACTTGTTTTATCATCGTTTCCTTTCATATATACTTTGCAAATTAATAAGTCGTTCGCTTTGCAAAGTGCCAAACATGGCAAAATTTCCTAGACTAGGCTGAATATGTAAGTATTACATGCATCACCTACTCAATTCGGCTTGAATCAGTATTAGTTTCAAAGTGTATATTTTGATTTAAAGAAGTTTTATCCCCCTCTTGTTCTGATTTCAATTATACTTAATATCTGCACATTCAGAAACACCAGAATTTTAGGGCATTTTTATCTTCAATTTTAAGACGTATTCCTTTCTACTTGACAAACCCAGATGAGGTGGATATTCCATTCTTTTGTTTGCATTATAATTTCAGGAGAGGATATACACTTTAAGTAGGAAAAAAAAATCTTTATTCATGGTGGATACAAAAGGACAATTCTAAGAGTTACTTTTACTTAACTCATAGCAGTCAGGATATTAAATGTTCACAGGACATGCTCTTTCAGCATAAAGTTAGGTTTTTCTTAGAATCTGTTTTTAAATAAAGACAGTGTTGGTTTCAAGATTTTAAACATTCAAAAATCCACTGTGTTTCTTTTATCTTCTTGCTGATGATAAGACAGAATGTGGGTGCTTTAAATCCTCTTGACGCGTCTGTCACTAGCACAGTAAACTCTCCTCCTGTGCTGAAGAGGCCCTTGTCTGTCGCTGGGATCCCTCTGGAGGTGAAGATTGCCATGTGGGTTTTCTATCGACTTCCTAAAATGTAACCTCCTCATCTAGGCTGCCATCTATAGTGTGACAGATTGGGTAGATTCCATCATTGGATCACACTGTGTTTTACCATTGGCGGCCAGGTGTCATCTTTGGAGAAGAGAGTTAAGCTTTTGTCAGAGTATTTCTCTTGTTTCACTTAACATCGACTCACCTTTTGGTATTGAAAGCATAAAAAATACAAACTGAGAAGGCTATCCCCAGGCAGAGTTTTCATCCTACTCAAGGCAGTCGCAGCAGTTATAAAGATCCTTCAATAATCTGTCAACAACTGACATCACTGTATAAAGAGCTGTTCATTTCTATACCTCATTTTGGATTGATGTACGTGCACTTTTATATCCTTCGGTTCGATATAACATTTGGCCTTTCATGTTCTCAGTTTCAGCTACAGGGAATTCAAAGCTATTTCAAAGCATAATTATACCAATCTGCATATAAAAGGCTATATGTCCTACAGAGGGTTGGATGGAAAAGTAAACTCTTTCAAAGAAGAAAATTAGAAGTATTTCCCACAACTAAAATTCACTACAGTTAATACATTTTTTATCTGATAAGAAGTTTTTTTTCTTTTTTAAGCCAATAGAAGATTAATCCAGAAAATGATGGGGACTTTTTTGTGAGGTAGGGAGGAGAAGAGGAATGGACACCTGAAAACTGAGGAGGAAAACAAAGAAATGGTACAAGTACATTATACAAATCATTTGTGAAAATGGTCACATCGCACAAGAAAAATCAATACTTACAATCCTGTAGCAGACAATAGGATTCTCACTTGTATATTGTATTAGTTATCTATTGCTGCACAACAATATACCCCAAAACATATTATTATATCATAATTGGTGTGGTTCAAAACCCTTGGTGCAGCTTACCTGGATGGCTCTGGCTATGGTCTCTCTTGAGATCCACAGTCAAACTCTTGGCAGGAGCCATGGTCGCCTTTGAAGATGCAACTTGAGGGAGAGGGTCTGCTTCCAAGCTCACTCACATGATGGCTGATAGGCCTCATTCCCTTGCCACCTGTGTCTTACCTCAGATCTGCTTCTATGACATCTCCACAAGCAATCCAAAAAAGAATGAGAAAGGAAACAAGAAGGTCTCCAAGACGGAAACCATCGCCTTTTTATAACTAATGTCAGAAGTGACATCTCCTCACTCTACCACATTCTATTTCTTAGAAGTGGGTTACTCTATCCCACCCACCTTCAAGGGAAGAGGGCTACTCAAGCTTGTGAATACCAGGAGGTAGAAATCATTATGGACCATCCCAGAGGCTGCCTACCCCACATAGATACACTCATATTAAGTTGCTTTGGGTACTTTTTTACATTACAAAAGACTTTTCAAAATACAAGTCCTGTAAATGTGGTTTTAAACTGAAAGTAATTGCTATTACGCAAATTTTGCAGTTTTATTTGGTTCCAATTATTTGCTCTCCAATTATAATCTTGCTAGTTATAGAAAGTTTCATAACTTGAAAATGATGAGTACAGTTACTTAAATCTTTAAAATAATTGTTTTTATCTTTTTTTACCATGAAAAAATTGAGATTAAAAAAACCTCACGAACATAATTGTGTAAATTCTGGAGCTAACAAAATACTTAGCACCGAAGTTATGTAACATATGGTTATCCTAGTCCCAAACAGTAAAATGTGTCTGTATGTGCCAGCTCTTAATTACCAGCTCATTAACACTCAGGTGTCAATTGCTGGTGGCAAAGGCAATACCCAAATGGCCTAGTTTCTGTCATACACAGTGTAATTAAATTGACCTCAAGTACTGAAGCTTGCAAGTTGCCTGATACTATTTGGACACTAATTTCAGGCACTATTCAATGTAGAGTAATATGGTAAATAAACCAATGTAATGAAAGAAAAGCTCTATTGGGGTTTAAAGTGTATTTTCATATGTAATTATAATCTTTTAGACAATTGTATAAATAATCACCATTCTAATCTATATCAAATATAACAATGCATATCACATATTTGATATTAACCTTATTGAACTAAAATTCCACTCAATCTCAAGATAAGGATAAATTTGTTACCCATCAAAGTGAAAAATAAATTACTATAATAGTTGCATTTGGGGAAAATGGAATTACATATGATATTTTGTGATCTCATTTATTGATTTGTACTGAGAGAAATGAATTATTTATATTTGTATTTAGATTATCAATTTCCAAATATGACTCAACATCAAACATATAAGTGATATAGCCTTAACAACAACAAAAAATATACTAGCAAGAATCCCACAAACTCCCACGAATCTAATTAATCTTCATGACATTCTCTGTCATACTTTGTTCATGAGCCCAAAGCTCATTTTCAAGCTTCCAGTTAAAGATAGAGAGAAAGTGAATCCATGCATTAACCTTCACTCTTCCCAAAACGTCACTAAAATAAAAAGAAAAATTTAAAGGTAAAACCTACAAAAACAAATAAAAGACAAATAAACAAGTGAAGAAAACAACTCTGACAACATTTGGAAGTTCAGAAGTAGATCAATAAATTATAATTGACTTTGTGGTTTTGAAAATATTTAATCTGTAGCTGGAAGTTTAGAGTATGAAGAAGAAATCTGATTTATCCCACAGAAAATTCCAAAGGCTCAGGAATTGAGAGAACAAATTACTTATGAATTGGGAGTGAATATAAAAATAAAAAGAAGGATAAAAAATGTCATTAAGAAGCAATTAGGGGCTTCCCTGGTGGCGCAGTGGTTGAGAATCTGCCTGCCAATGCAGGGGACACGGGTTTGAGCCCTGGTCTGGGAAGATCTCACATGCCATGGAGCAACTGGGCCCGTGAGCCACAATTACTGAGCCTGCGCGTCTGGAGCCTGTGCTCCGCAACAAGAGAGGCCGCGATAGTGAGAGGCCCGCGCGCACTGTGATGAAGAGTGGCCCCCGCTTGCCACATTAGAGAAAGTCCTCACACAGAAACGAAGACCCAACACAGCCATAAATAAGTAAATTAATTAATTAAAAAAAAAAAGAAGCAATTAGACTTCCAAGTTGCCCTCATGAACAGTGCACATATAGGTGATCAATTATCCCCTCTGGTTAGAAGACGGAGATTTATTCTTTAAGGAGGTTAAAAGAGAGATTCCTAGATTGGAAGGCAACAGGCACTGTTTAATGTGAGATCATCATACCAAGAAAACTTTGGATCTTGCATCTTTTCTCAATTAGCTTTCAGAATGCAAATGCCCAAGCTTATACCTCCAGGCAGAAACCCCCAAGACATTTATCTTGGTGCTTAAACCAAGAAAAAAATATACCTAACATATTGATATTGGTGATTCCTTAATTATATGGTCCAGCCAGATCACCCTACAAATAAAGATATGCCACAAGCCCTCCAAAGAAGCACAGAGCTGTCAGCATTTTCTGAGTACTGTTCTTAATTCTGAGAAGACAGCCAAGTATCACAGGACATTTGCAAAAAATCTCTACCACATTCCTGGAAACACTATTCAGGGAAAATAAAATGTAATACGAACCATCATCAACACCTTGAGATGAATAAGAGAAAATATTTCATACATGAAAAAGTTCAAAATAGCTTAAAAGAGAAATATTCAGAACACAAAAGGAACTCTTAGATTTAAAATAATAATAAAATAATTAAATAACAAGCTCAATAGAATGTTGGAAGAGAAACCTAAGAAAATCTCACAGAAAGTAGATTTTAAAAATACAGAAAATATGGAAGAAAAAGTGAAGAAAATTTGTAGGTGAGTGGAGGAGTTTCAACTTACAAATAAAGAATTGAAAGAGATGAAGAAAATAGGGTAAAAAATGATGAAAGGAATAATTCAGAAAAATTTCCAACAACTGAAAGACTTCAGTTTAAAGATCAAGCTACTAAGTAGCTGCAATGTGGTTGAAAATGATGATGTCTTGATTACTGTAGCTTTGTAGTATAGTCTGAAGTCAAGGAGCCTGATTCCTCCATGTCCGTTTTTCTTTCTCAAGATTGCTTTGGCTGTTCGAGGTCTTTTGTGTTTCCATACAAATTGTGAAATTTTTTGTTCTAGTTCTGTGAAAAGTGCCATTGGTAGTTTGATACGGATTGCATTGAATCTGTAGACTGCATTGGGTGGTATAGTCATTTTCACAATGTTGATTCTTCCAATTCAAGAACATGGTATATCTCTCCATCTGTTTGTATCATCTTTAATTTCTTTCATCAGTGTCTTATAGTTTCCTGTATACAGGTTTTTTGTCTCCTTAGGTAGGTTTATTCCTAGGTATTTTATTCTTTTTGTTGAAATGGTAAATGGGAGTGTGCCCTTAATTTCTCTTTCAGAATGTTCATCATTAGTGTATAGGAATGCAAGAGATTTCTGTGCATTAATTTTCTTATCTGCAACCCTACCAAATTCATTGATTAGATCTAGTAGTTTTCTGGTAGCATCTTTAGGATTCACTATGTATAGTATCATGTCATGTGCAAACAGTGACAGTTTTACTTCTTCTTTTCTGATTTGGATTCCATTTATTTCTTTTTCTTCTCTGATTGTTGTGGCTAAAACTTCCAAAGCTATGTTGAATAATAGTGGTGACAGTGGGCAACCTTGTCTTGTTCCTGATCTTAGAGAAAATGATTTCAGTTTTTCACCATTGAGAACGATGTTGGCTGTGGGTTTGTCATATATGGCCTTTATTATGTTGAGGTAAGTTCCCTCTATGCCTACTTTCTGGAGAGTTTTTATCATAAATGGGTGTTGAATTTTGTCAAAAGCCTTATCTGTATCTATTGAGATGATCATATGGTTTTTCTCCTTCAATTTGTTAATATGGTGTATCACATTGATTGATTTGCATATATTGAAGAATCCTTGCATTCCTGGGATAAACCCCACTTATAGTGTGTGATCCCTTTAATGTGCTGTTGGATTCTGTTTGCTAGTAATTTGTTGACGACTTTTGCATCTATGTTCATCAGTGATATTGGCCTGTAGTTTTCTTTTTTTGCCTGGTTTTGGTATCAGGGTGATGGTGGCCTCGTAGAATGAGTTTGAGAGTGTTCTTCCCTCTGCTATATTTTGGAAGAGTTTGAGAAGGATAAGTGTTAGTGCTTCTCTAAATGTGTGATAGATTTCGCCTATGAAGCCATCTGGTCCTCGGCATTATTTTGTTGGAAGATTTTTAATCACAGTTTCAATTTCAGTGCTTGTGATTGGTCTGTTTATATTTTCTATTTCTTCCTGGTTCAGTCTTGGAAGGTTGTGCTTTTCTAAGAATTTGTCCACTTCTTCCAGGTTGTCCATTTTATTGGCATATAGTTGCTTGTAGTAATCTCTCATGATCCTTTGTGTTTCCGCAGTATCAGTTGTTACTTCTCCTTTTTCATTTCTATTTCTGTTGATTTGAGTCTTCTCCCTTTTTCTCTTGATAAGTTTGGTTAATGGTTTCTCAATTTTGTTTATCTTCTCAAAGAAATAGCTTTTAGTTTTATTCATCTTTGCTATCATTTCCTTCATTATTTTCATTTATTTCCGATTTGATCTTTATGATTTCTTTCATTCTGCTAACTTTGGGGTTTTTTTTGTTCTTCTTTCTCTAATTGCTTTAGGTGTAAGGTTAGGTTGTTTATTTGAGGTTTTTCTCGTTTCTTGAGGTAGGATTGTATTGCTATAAACTTCCCTCTTAGAACTGTTTTTGCTGCATCCCATAGGTTTTGGGTTGTCATATTTTCATTGTCATTATTTTCTAGGCATTTTTTTATTTCCTCTTTGATTTCTTCAGTGATCTCTTGGGTTATTTAGTAGCATATTGTTTAGCCTCCATGTGTTTGTATATTTTACAGTTTTTTTTCCTGTAATTGATATCTAGTCTCATAGCGTTGTGGTCAGAAAAGATACTTGATACAATTTCAATTTTCTTAAATTTACCAAGGCTTGATTTGTGACCCAAGATATGATCTATCCTGGAGAATGTTCCATGAGCACTTGAGAAGAAAGTGTGTTCTGTTGGTTTTTGTTGGAATGTCCTATAAGTATCAATTAAGTCCATCTTGTTTAATGTATCATTTAAAGCTTGTGTTTCCTTATTTATTTTCATTTTGGATGATCTGTCCCTTGGTGAAAGTGGGGTGTTAAAGTCCCCTACTATGATTGTGTTGCTGTCGATTTCCCCTTTTATGGCTGTTAGCATTTGCCTTATGTATTGAGGTGGTCCTATATTGGGTGCAAAAATATTTACAATTGTTATATCTTCTTCTTGGATTGATCCCTTGATCATTATGTAGCGTCTTTCTTTGTCTATTGTAATAGTCTTTAAAGTCTGTTCTGTCTGATATGAGAATTGCTACTCCAGCTTTCTTTTGATTTCCATTTGCATGGAATATCTTTTTCGATCCCCTCACTTTCAGTCTGTATGTGTCCCTAGGTCTGAAGTGGGTCTCTTGTAGACAGCATATATATGGGTCTTGTTTTTGTATCCATTCAGCCAGACTATGTCTTTTGGTTGGAGCATTTAATCCGTTTATATTTAAGGTAATTATGTATATGTGTGTTCCTATTACCATTTTCTTAATTGTTTTGAGTTTGTTTCTGTAGGTCTTTTCCTTCTCTTGTGTTTACTGCCTAGAGAAGTTCCTTTAGCATTTGTTGTAAAGCTGGTTTTGTGGTGCTGAATTCTCTTAGCTTTTGCTTGTCTGTAAAGGTTTTAATTTCTCCATCGAATCTGAATGAGATCCTTGCTGGGTAGAGTAATCTTGGTTGTAGGTTTTTCCCTTTCATCACTTTAAATATGTCCTGCCACTCCCTTCTGGCTTGCAGACTTTCTGCTGAAAGATCAGCTGTTAAGCTTATGGGGATTCCCTTCTTTGTTATTTGTTGTTTTTCCCTTGCTGCCTTTAATATTTTTTCTTTGTATTTAATTTTTGATAGTTTGATTAATATGTGTCTTGGCGTGTTTCTCCTTGGATTTATCCTTTATGGGACTCTCTGCGCTTCCTGGACTTGATTGACTATTTCCTTTCCCATGTTAGGGAAGTTTTCAACTATAACCTCTTCAAATATTTTCTCAGACACTTCCTTTTTCTCTTCTTCTTCTGGAACCCCTATAATTCAAATGTTGGTGCATTTAATGTTGTCCCAGAGGTCTCTGAGACTGTCCTCAATTCTTTTCATTCTTTTTTCTTTATGCTGCTCTGCGGTAGTTATTTCCACTATTTTATCTTCCAGGTCACTTATCCGTTCTTCTGCCTCAGTTATTCTGCTATTTGTTCCTTCTAGAGAATTTTTAATTTCATTTATTGTGTTGTTCATCACTGTTTGTTTGCTCTTTAGTTCTTCTAGGTCCTTGTTAAACGTTTCTTGTATTTTCTCCATTCTATTTGCAAGATTTTGGATCATCTTTACTATCATTACTCTGAATTCTTTTTCAGGTAGAGTGCCTATTTCCTCTTCATTTGTTTGGTCTGGTGGGTTTTTACCTTGCTCGTTCATCTGTTGTGTGCTTCTCTGTCTTTTCATTTTGTTTAACTTACTGTGTTTGGGATCTCCTTTTCACAGGCTGCAGGTTCATAGTTCCTATTGTTTTGGGTGTCTGCCCCCAGTGGGTAAGGTTGGTTCAGTGGCTTGTGTAGGCTTCCTGGTAGAAGAGTCTGGTGCCTGTGTTCTGGTGGGTAGGGCTGGATCTTGTATTTCTGGTGGGCAGAGCCCTGTCCAGTGGTGGGTTTGGGGGTGTCTGTGAACGTAGTATGAATTTAGGCAGCCTCTCTGCTAATGGGTGGGGTTGTTTTCCTATCTTGCTAGTTGTTTGGCATGGGGTGTCCACCATTGGAAGCGCTGGCCATTGGGTGGAGCTGGGTCTTAGCGTTGAGATGGAGATCTCTGGGAGAGCTCTTGCCAATTGATATTACTTGGGGCTGGGAGGTCTCTGATGGTCCAGTATCCTGATCTTGGTTCTCCCACCTCATAGGCTCTGGCCTGACACCAGGCTGGAGCACCAAGACCCTTTCAGCCACATTTCTCAGAAGAAAAGGGAGAAAAAAAGAAGGAAAATAAATAAATTAATAAAGAAAAAAAGAAAAAAAAATTAAAAAAATAATAATAATAAAAAGAAGAGAACACTCAAACCAATAAAGAAATCCACCAATGATAACAAGAGCTAAACACTAGACTAAGATAAATATGAATATCAGAAACAAATCAGTCGCTGACTGCAAACTCCAAGTCTACAGTTGTTCCCAAAGTCCACCGATACAATTTTGGGATGATTTGTTGTCTATTCAGGTATTCCACAGATGCAGGGTACATCAACTTGATTGTGGGGATTTAATCCGCTGCTCCTGAGGCTGCTGGGACAGATTTCCCTTTCTCTTCTTTGTTCGCACAGCTCCTGGGGTTCAGCTTTGATTTTAGCCCTGCCTCTGCGTGTGCGTCGCCCTCAGGCATCTGTTCCCCGCCCAGACAGGAGGGTGTTAAAGCAGCGGCTGACTAGGGGGCTCTTGCTTATTCAGGCCAGGGGAGGGAGGGGTACAGTAGTTATAATTGGAATGCAGGTTGAGCCTGCGGTGGCAGAGGCCTGTGTGACGTTGCAACAGCCGGGGGTGCACCGTGCGTTCTCCCGGGGAAGTTGTCCCTGGATCACAGGAGCCTGGCAGTGGCGGGCTGCACAGGCTCCCAGGGGGGTGGTGGGGATAGTGACCTGTGCTTGCACACAGGATTTTGGTGGCTGCAGGAGCAGCCTTAGCGTTTCATGCCCGTCTCTGTGGTCTGAGCTGATAGCCATGGCTCGCGCCCATCCTGTGAACCTCGTTTAGGCAGTGCTCTGAATCCCCCCTCCTCACGCACCCTGAAACAATGGTCTCTTGCCTCCTCAGCAGGTCCAGACCTTTTCCCAGACTCCCTCCCGGATAGCTGTGGCACACTAGCCCCCTTCAGGCTGTGTTCACACAGCCAATCCCAGTCCTCTCCCTGGGATCCGATTTCGAAGCCCGAGCCTCAGCTCCCAGCCCCCACCCGCCCCGGCGGGGGAGCAGACAAGCCTCTCGGGCTGGTGAGTGCTGCTCGGCACTGATCCTCTGTGCAGGAATCTCTCCACTTTGCCCTCTGCGCCCCTGTTGCTGCACTCTCCTCCGTGGCTCCGAAGCTACACCCCATTCCCGCCAGTGAGGGGGCTTCCTAATGTGTGGAAACCTTTCCTCCTTCACAGCTCCCTCCCAGAGGTGCAGGCCCCATCTCTATTCTTTTGTCTCTGTCTTTTCTTTTTACTTTTGCCCTACCCAGGTACGTGGGGAGTTTCTTGCCTTTTGGGAAGGGAAGTCTGAAGTCTTCTGCCAGCATTCAGTAGGTGTTCTGTAGGAGTTATTCCACATGTAGCTGTATTTTTGATGTACTTGTGGGGAGGAAGGTGATCTCCATGTCTTACTCCTCCACCATCTTGAAGGCCCGCCCCCCCAACTTGGAAGTATTATTTTTTTTTTTAATAATTTTTTTTTAAATTTATTTATTATTTATTTTTGGCTGCGTTGGGTCCCCACCTCTGCGCGAGGGCCTCCTCCAGCTGCGGCAAGCGGGGGCCACCCTCATCGCGGTGCGCGGGCCTCTCACTATCGCGGCCTCTCTTGTTGCGGAGCACAGGCTCCAGATGCACAGGCTCAGCAATTGTGGCTCACGGGCCCAGTTGCTCCGCAGCATGTGGGATCCTCCCAGACCAGGGCTCGAACCCGTGTCCCCTGCATTGGCAGGCAGACTCCCAACCACTGTGCCACCAGGGAAGCCCTGGAAGTATTTTTGATGCCAGTTTTTGGTTGTTTTTTTTTTTAATATTTAGTTAGTTAGTTAGTTAGCTGCACCGGGTCTTATTTGCGGCAGGCAGTCTCCTTAGTTGCGGCTCACCAGCTCCTTAGTTGTGGCATGTGAACTCTTAGTTGCAGCATGCATGTGGGATCTAATTCCCTGACCAGGGATAGAACCCGGGCCCCTACATTGGGAGTGTGGAATTTTATCTGCTGTGCCACCAGGGAAGTCCCCTGAAAATGCTTTTGTTCTCAAGAGAACAAGAATTGTTGTTAGCTGACTATACCTATGCACGAGGTTCTGTCACGTTCAGTCTGTCTTTGGCAGATGGTCTCTGGGACTTCTGCTTTTAAAAAAAGAGGCAAAGTAGCCCCTTAACTGGTCATTTGGTGCTTAAGTCCCCCTTACCAAGGATAAGCTAGAGCTTTCTGGCCACTGAGTCTAATTTGGTAACCATCCCTAGCTGCTTGGGTCAGGCATATGGACATTATTTGTGATTGTACACCCTTCGGAGGAACCCAGGGATGGCTTATTGTAAATTTTGTGGAAAAGGAGATCACCACCGTAAGGAGAATTAAGCATGACACCCAAATCACCTAACAAGAATTATTTAGGCAAGGTAGCTACCTGTGCTACTGTTTCCCTTGCTGCTGTCCTGTGTATTCTCCTGACCCCCAAGGGTATCAAGGTACATATCTGTGGCAACCTGTGGCCCAGGCACTGATAAAAAGCAATAATAATAATGAGAAGTGGAAAGAGCATTGGGTACCAGCCCCTTCCAAAACAATGGAGGCAATGACACAACTGTTCTTCCAGTAAAAAGCCCCTCCTAGTCAATGTGCCTGATCTTCGTGCTGCTGGCTATCTGTGGGCCAAAGGGCTAATCTGATCCCAGGGTTTGATTACCCAGAGAACACCTCAGACAAAATGACCTCACTGGAGGTGGGCCCTGACTCTGTGGACTTTGCCTGACACTCCCTGGAGGAGGAGTTGGCTGTCTACAAGTGGGCAGCTCAGCCTCCAATCTCTTTCCTTTCAACAGCCCCTGAGATCTGCTGTAAGGGTGATCAGATGGAGACAGAAACTGAAAGCCATGAGTACCTTACATGACTATAAATCCAAAATATTATGAGAAAATTGTACAGAGAGAAAGAGAAAGAAAAAAAAGGAAAAGGAGGAAGCCCATAGGTATATAGCAGAGGCTGATTTTGAGCAATTGACCCCTGGGTTTTGGGCCCAGAAGCCTTCTGCTATGCCACTGTTGTAGCTGCTTCTCTGTTTCAACAAAGATCTTAATTCTCAGGATTATAGGGAAAAACACCCATGACATCCCTATGGCAAAGGAAGGGGATCCTTAAATTCTATAATACAATCGTTGCCTTGGGTGAGGCTACAATACTGATGATACTGATTTGAGACTTTCTAGAATAAAGAAATTATAAATATGAGCAGGAGAGAAAGAACCCCTCCCCCCATCACTACCACCACCAAATGAATCCAGTGGCAAGGGAAAAAAATAAAAGGGAAAGGAAGGAAATAGGAAGGAAGGAAGGGACAGAGAGCCTTCGAGTATTAAAAATTTATATAAGAGCTAATAAGTGAAGGAGTGATTATCTCCCCTGCTTCTCCATTTAACAGTGTAAATTGGCCTGTTCTTAAACCTGGCAAGAATGAATGGCATCTCATGGTGGATTACCACAACCTTAATGCTGTGGTTCAATTCAATAAGACTCCCACACTCAATGCCCAATATTTTTTTAAATTACTGATTCAATCCAATCAGCAACCAGTACCGAATTTGCTATTATAGATTTGGCTACTATGTTCAATGCCTATTTCAACAACCTCTAAGCCACAGTTTGCCCTCACCTCCAAAGTAGCACGATACACCTTTACCAGCCTACCCATGGGACCTCAGCAGCCTTGCTACCACACAAAGTCTTTGCTGCTAAGATAAGAATTGCATGCACCCTTCTCCAGGAGCACAGGTATTATATTACCTTGATGACATCTTCTGAGGTGGTTTGTTAGACACATGTGTTTAGGACATACAAATTCTCACAAAGGCTCACAAAATGGGGATGGGCCATTGCCCTCTACATAGGGGTAGGCCCTGTAACTTCTGTTAAATTTCTGAAAATCCTTTGGTACACTGGGGGCTGCCCCATCCCGACATTGAAAGAAACAACAATGGATCCTTCTCAGCACATACAATGTTTATACAACCCAACATCTTTTAGGTCTTCGGGAGATCTGGAGGCAACATACTACTTATTTACAAATTTTACTTAAGCCCATTTATGCAGTTACTTGCAAATCAGCCCACCTTTATTGGGGAACCCTCAAACAAAATGGTCGAGAGTCTGTCCAATTTGAAATCCGCAGTTACTCCCTTAAGTGTACTCAGGGATTCCCAGGGATTCCTTCACTGTAGAGACTGTAGCAACCTCTTCTCATGGCTCCTGGAGTCTCTGGACCACCTATGAAGGCCATAAATTTCCTATGAATTCTCATACAGGAAGCTGCCCTCCTTGGCCTTGCGCTATATACCATTAGAGTGGTGACTGTTGGCCACGTGCTAAGCTCTTCTGAAAACAGTCTCTCACAAACCCTGGAAATCTATGCTCCCACTCCAAGCTGGCCCTTATGCCTCAGGTTATGGAAGCAACCAGGAGTCTACCATCTCTGCACAGTGACCACGGCCTCCTTTCTATAGGCTGGACCAAAACTCGGACCCTCTGACATATCCACCTCCAGGATGGGATAGCCTCACTTCTCCTCAGTCCCTTGTCAGATGCCACGGTGCTAGAGGGGGTCAACGATCTCCCAGACCCCTTGGCAACCTGGAGAGTCCCTTGGGAACAGCTGAGTGACCATTAATGGGACTTTATACACTTTACAGATCACATTGTTACCGTTACATATGATGGAGCTCAGTGGAATGTCGCTGCTTTCCATTCCTAATCCAGGGTGTCCCTGATAAACGACAGGATCTAAGAGTCAGCACAGTTGGCCACACATCAGACAATCATCTGAACACCAGAGACCCAGGCCAGTAAATGACCCCATTTACTATACAGTACATTTTTATTAACTCTTACTTAAGAGTTGCCCTCTTTTTAAAAAATTTATTTATTTTTTAATTTTTTGGCCACACCGCATAGCTTGCGGGATCTCAGTTCTCCAACCAGAGGTGGAACCTGGGCCATGGCAGTGAAAGCACGGAGTCCTAACCACTGGACCACCAGAGAACTTCCCTTTGAGATAAAGGACTCTGGGAATCTCTTGCCTCACAGAGACCTAAACTATAAATAAAGGTAGAGATGTCACCACCTGTATTAAGCCCCCAATTCAAGTCCTCATCGGAACACTCCTTATCTGCTTCAGAATTCCAATGACCATAGATAGCGGCTGAGGCATTCATTTCACTGCTCAAAATAGACAAGTTGGGCTCTTGAAGAAGTTATTCAATGCACCTCCCTTGTCCCCACTAACCCCCAGACAGTCAGTTTAATTGAGAGATATAATGCCCCCTTCAATGAGAGCAAATGGGCCCCCTGCTATTGCCACAGGCATGGATTAGTCTGAAGCCACAAGCACTCCCTCTACAATGCCACAAAGATTCCTCAATTTCCCTTATTGGCTATAAAACGAACACCTCTAAAGTTCATGTTTTTGAAAACCACCTCACTACGTGGCCCTCTTCCTCCTCAAGTGCCTATTTCACATCCAAAAGAGGCATTTCTACTCCCTAGAAATCTCAATTCATCACCAACATAAAAATCGATGGCAAGGCATCAAGGAGTCAATTATGGTCTAAGGGCTAAAATTAAGGCGAAATATTATGCGCTGCCTTGACATCTGACATAACAAGGAGTAGCATTTCCTTGCCAGACCCATTGAATTCAAACAGGCCAATCACATTCTCCAGTAGGAACCACGGAGAAACCCTCCCTTTTGATACCAAAAAAGCCTGCTTCTCATAGCCCCTGGTTTTCATTCTGTCCCTGACTGTAACCCCAGTGTGGTCCTGCGTTTTGTGTGCTGTCCTTCCCCCTCAAGCTGTGAGAACATGTGACTAATAGATTGTTGTCAATTTCACCTGTCTGTCCAGCTTCAGATGCCATGTGTTCTCTATCTTATAACCCTAGCGTGGAAATCTCTCCCTCATCAATAGAGTGGATAGTTGATAATTAAAACTACCCTTTTCCTACCTTATTTATTTTTCAGTATTTAACGAAATTAGTTGAAGTAAGTTGAGCTACATTGGGTGAACTTATTGGGTGGGATGATGTGAATTTTGTAAAATCAGGTTATTCAGACGTATTCTTCGTGAAGCAGCAGTTTGTTAAATATGATTTCTCTGGGAGATGTACTCATATTTGTTTGACTCTAGTTTTGCTTATTCGCTGCCCACATAACATGTTGTTAAGGTGAATAGAAATGCATATATTAAAACAACATTCTAAAAATAAATCACAAAAGGACAGTCAGAACTGGCTTTAGTTTCTTAGTCCAAATTTCATGGTGTCTTATACACGAGAATCATCCTTACCAATGAGCATGTGACAGGGAGAACATTGAAATTTTAAAACATAAATGAAGTTCTAGATGCTATAACTTATTTGTTTATTTTTAAGTATAGTTACTCCTAGGATTTCAAGTTAAAATAAAACACAGAGACTGGAAGCATATCCTGCCCTAGACCCAGAACTCAGAGTTAAGAGAAAGGGTCTGGATAAGAAGAGTTAGGTTTATGGTTAGGTTCTTCCATCAGTTGGTCTGTATTTGTCTCATCTTCATAGGTAGGATAAGGGCCAGAATATTTTCAAGGTTCTGTTCTGCACTAAAGTTCTATTATTCTTCAGGGCCCACTTATAAACAAAACAAAACAGAAAATAAGATTAATTGCTAAGTGAAGTCAGATAATAGTTTATGAATATGGGCCAAAAATGAAATGAAATGAATGAAAGTGTTATGACTTTTTCAAAAACAGCTGCTAAAGGAAATGCAAAAGGAAGATTAAAAAATAAGTTTTTTACACTTATTATGTCTTTTATTTATTTTTATTTACATGGCTTCCTCTTCATTATGTAAGTGTCATGTATGTGTCACAAAAAAGAGCCAGAGGGTTTGGTTTAACCTGTATCCTCTTTAAATTGGTCAAGCCCATTTTTGGCATATACAGTAGCCAAAGTTACACAGGAAAAAAAAAAACTTTAAAAATATTCATAATTTACGTATTACATATTTATAGAATGATTTCCAAATAAACATAATTAATGAAAATATTAACTTAAGAAGTATAATTTAAATAGTAATAATAATCAATTATCACACAAAGAATAAAGTAGAATACAGTAGAGAGACTTTCATGTGACATAAGGATAAAAGTCTAGAATTCTCTGGGAATGTTAATACATAAGGCAGATCAGGTCCCATTTGGATAACAAGCTTAATAAAGCTTGAATGATAAGGAGAAAGTTAGCAAGCTCTTCTACAAATAAGATTACCTTCCCCACAAACCTTTTTTTTTCTTTTGTATTGTCTTGCTTAAAGGCAGCAAGATCCACTGAGGCAAAAAAAATCTCAGTGATAACTTCTCCCTCTCCCTCATCAGTCAGCTGACCATCTAATCCTAGAGGAAGTTCAATCTATCTATTATTTGACATGTCTCTCAATTCTGTCCTTCCCCCTCCATTTTTACTAGTCCAATCTGAAGTTAATTGTGCTCATTTGTTGTCTAGCTAGAGATTTACAACTTTCGGTCTGTCCTTATGAGTTATCTTATTAAATCTAAATTGGATAATGCTTAGTAATTTGCAGCATTTATTTTTATCTTTCAATTGTTATATCTCATGTTGGAATAGACTCTTCTATTAAGAGTGTTAAAGGAAATGTTACATCTTAAACTAAAACTCTGTGCTAATATCTAAAATGCTAATATCTAAAGGCTAATATTTTAAAATGCCTACTATGTACACCTTGTTCACTCCATGTAACTGATTTGCAGTTGAAAACTTGCTTCCCACCTCAGCAGCAATACCCTGAACTGATAATCACAGTGCTACAGCCTTGTCGTATAGATTTATGAAATGTTATGAGAGTGTCACATGATTCCACATGATTTGCTAATGGTATCGCCAATTCTTCCCTTGTTCTGGTTCCTATAATTACAAGTACATTATCTTAGGATCATTGAGACATCTTTGAACTGAGTAATATTTGCAAACACGGGCACATGAATCCATACATCTTTGTCAAAGAAACAATGGAAACAAAGGAAGTATCTCTTCAGGCATCTCAATGAAAGAGTTTGGTATTACTATATTTTGAGATAAAATGTATGTATTTCTTCTCTTTTTTGCTACTTCCTAGGGCATACTGCATCACTTTATTTCATTCTTTGTCATATTTTAACAAGAATTACTCAACAATCATTTATTTTTATTACTTTTCTCTGTGTTTTAACTTACATATGTATATGACTACATGGACTTCAGAAACCAAAACTGCTTCTCAGTCTCTTAAAACCACAGAATGAAGGAAGATGATCATAGATAGTCTCTTTCTTTCTCCCTCTCTCGTTTCTCACTTTCTCTCTCTAATTCATCCTTACTCAGTGTATTTTATTATAACCAGTGTGCTGTCTCTTTGTGGTCTATGTAGCCCAGTAATAAATAAGGGTGGTTTTCACAAAATGTCAAAAAAAGTTGATCACTGATTGCTCAAGTGTGGAAAAGCCCAAGCCAGCTTGTTGACAATCAAATATTATTACCTTTCAACCAGGCATTTTGATATTCTAAACATTAATTAACGGAAGGGCACAGAATTTGTTTACCTATAATACAATTCTTTCTCTTCATGTATTCATCCATATGAGTTTCTCTTGTTGTTGATTAATACCTACCCATCACACACATACAGACACACGGATATCAAAGAATTGCCAGAAAACTTTGAAAGTTGCCATTCACTCCATTGTTAATTAGGAAACACAACTGAGAATGACAGTCTCACATTTTTAGAATAAAATTCAGAATTTCAGGTTTATGCAATTCACCCTGTCGACAATCATATTCTTCCCATTGTCATGATTAAGAGAAGAGTCACTCACACTGATAAGGGAAGGGGAGGGAGTGGGAATTGTGCTCCAGACTAGGTGATGGCAATGTTAATTAAATGGTCCTTACTCCTAAGTGGATTCCTTGAGGAGTTGCCCAATGATTATCAACTGCTCTCAAAAGCACATAAGTTAAGAGGAAATAAGACAAAAAGTAACTTCATCTACACAATATTCTCAATAGAAATTTTCACATGGATTAATAAATTTCCTTTAAAATATAAACGTTCCCTTAGAAACATTAACTTAGTCATAGTTGAATATGAACTGCCTTATTTTAACTGATAAATTTAAATCCTATTTTTTATGACAAGGACATAAAACTTCCAATTGATTAAAGAGAAAAAAGAAAAATGTTTAAACTTTTTGCACAGCCAAAGGACAGCTCTGGAGAACAGGGTCTGCCAGGCTAAGAAAGGACAACTTCAAGAAGTCTATAATCAGAACCATTAAAAAAGAAATCCAATTTCCACCGAGCAGATAGTAAATACTGCCCAGATTCATTTTTATAATATTTATAATGTCATATGCAAAAAATGTGATTCTGTCAGATATGCAGTTAATTCCAGCCCACATTTATTTGCATGGAAATAGAATGATATTCAGAAAGAACATTGGGGTCAGGTCAAAAAATCAGGTAAATATGGCCTAGTGCAAACATACATATATATTTTTCTTTAGTGGGGATAGAGGGCAACTTGAGATTTGCCAAAAAGAGTTGAGGGAGACGACTAGAACTCAGCAGCTGTCATTTTGACTTCCTGGACTCTGTACCACCAATAAATAGAGAGGCACACATGGACTGAACTGGTGAGTGGATATCAAAATCAGGTCTCTTTTCATCTTGAGGTTTTGAAATTAGCACTGCTTAAATACAACTCTAAAGCAGTCTGGAATTTTGAGAAACAAATTATTTCCATTCTCAGGCTGTATTCCATACTTTAGGTAACCAAGAATAAAGTAATGGAAAACAATATTAATAATAAAATATTCCACTTAATGGTGCATTAACATTGTGCTATGCATTTCACATGCATCAATTCACCTAATTCTCACAAAAATTCTACAACTAAGTGTACTTCTCCATATTTTGCAAAGGTAAAGATTAAAATTCAGATGCGAAGTGACTTTTCAAAAAGATCTTGCCTGTCTTTTCACAGCATTCAAAAAGTTTAAATTTGAAATAGAGATCATATTGTGCAGTGCTTTTCTAACATTTAGGACAATGTTCACAGCAAGAAATACATTTCACATGGTGGCCTATTTCACACATGTATCTGAAAAATGTTTTGCAAAGAATTATTGGCTTTTACCATGAGTAATGAGTTTTGATACTTTTCTATGCTATTTTTTCCTATTCCATTTACTTATTTTTGATTTTATGCTGTCGTCTTAAAATATTGAATTGCTCTCATGACCCACTGTTGGGTTTTGACCACAAATGTGATCACTTAATTATTTGCTTATTTTATTATTTAATATTCTCCTCTTATTTCTTTCATTCCCAAAGCAAACTAGAATTTTCTTGAAGGTAGATATTACCATGTTACATCCCCTCATTGGCAAAATTTAATTTATGTTTGTAATATAATAAATTTAATTTTAGCTCTGAAAATTCATAATCTGGGTTAAATAGAAGAGTCCATGATATGATTCCCAGAAGGTATAATAATAAGGGGTAGGAGATACAGGTCTACAGGGGAACCAAAGCAACTTGTGGTTATAGCTGTTAACATTTCATTGAGAACTATCATTCCTGTATATTTTATTCAGTTTTTTCCCACCATAGCGTTGGCATTATTGTTGTTCAAATACCTAGTCTTCTCCTTTTTTGCTTCATAAAATGAACCTCTGTCCAGATATGTGTGGTTTGAAATCAAGAAAATAATTTATACGAACCACACGTGGGATTAAGAAGCATACATTTCTTCTATTACATTTTAGCTATTTCAGAACGTAAATTTCTATAAGATTCATTCGGATGTTTTCACATTATAGAAGAGTCTATTCCTTAATTCATATTTTCGTCTTGGGAAATGATACCCATATGATTTTTTGATGTTTCTATCACCTTTAAATATGAAATAGTTTGTTTCTAAATCTTAGATAAAGTGTTTTTTCTTTTATTGCTTGAAGGCACTCATATCCTATATAAAACCTTTGTATTAATCTTTGTGGACCTTTGTATTACTACAATTTAAAAAATTAAAAAGAAATATAACATCAGGTGGAAATATATATATATATAAAATATTCATTGTGGGTATCATGAGAATCATATGGAACTAAATGCCTACTTTCAAAACTATAAATATAGTGAAATCCTTTAAACCTAGCATATGTTGCTTCAAATGAGACAGTTTTGAACAGATGTCCCCTTAGACCTGATATATTAAGACTAAAATTACTAAATCAGCATTAGTTGTTTTTAAACTTAGAGCCATATTTTGCCACTGATTTTTATCCAAAGCTCCCACAGGCGTAAGTGGAAGATCCATGCATGGAAAAATGGCATAATATGTATCCTAGTTTTATTTATTTCATATGTATACAGCAGTATAAAATAATATATTACATTTACACTCATTTTACTTAGGTATCATTATAGCATTCACAGTAACAAACACTATAGTTAAGATTTAAACTCATCTTTTGTTATAATACCCTGTTTTCACTCACAGATAACTGTCTCAAAAATGTGTTTAGAGCTGAAATTCGCTGCTTACTTTCAGCTCAAGGATGTATGGATGTATTGGAAGTCTGAGTTCTATCATTCAGAAATTTTTGAGTCTCATGTGAAAATTCAATATTTTTGCATCATTAATGCATTATTTTCATGCAACTCAAAAACATCTGGGGTGTAAAACTTCAAACTGAGCATGTGACAAGTTTTCAAGAAATAAAAGCCATTTTTCTAATTTTACAAATACTTAAAAAATAGCAGTGGTTAGAAATACATGCATGCACACTAAAGGTATTAGAATTTTAGTCATATTATTGCCTGCAATACTCTGGCGGCACCCATCTACCAGCATTCTCAAAGAATGCTATAATCTAAAACCTATGCCAAGTTTTAGAAGAAAACAAAAATACTCTACCAAACAGTAGTTTCACAAATTACTGTCTAAGGATTTTTGTTTGACCTAGCAGAGGGATATTCCTTGAAATGCTAACAATATATAAAATAATTTTACTACTCCATGGCATAAAAAATATGGAATTTTGTCATTTTCTGTTTTTCCTTGTTAAAAAGGAACATAAAAATGATGTTAAGTGCAAAGCCTTTACCACTACAAAATTAGAGTTGAAAAAGATAAATACCCCAAGAAATTGCAATATGAAAAATATAAGATTTTCAGAAAAATTATCAAGTATATCAGTGTTTTCAGTATTTTTGAATTCCTTGGGTATTAAACACACACACAGAAATATAAAGGGGAGAAAAAAAACCACATGCAATGACAAATAACAGTGCTATTATCAGTCAGTAACGTGAGTAATTTTCTTTACCCTGCTTAACACTTGCAACATTCTGACTGAATAATTATATTAAAGATGAACTTTACTCCAGTAAATACTTTTGGAAGGTAAAATGGTACAATTAATGCACAGTTATTAAAGTTTATGTCAAAAATTGTGAGGATTTTCTTTCCACCTCTTACAGGAGATGCAGGAGGGTTTCTACATTACAAATGACCCGACAGCAAATTATAACGCTATTAAGAAATGAAACAGGAGAAAAAGTAATTAAAATCTTTAAATCTTCTACCATAGCACTTAATTTGCAATGTTTGATAAAGGCATTGCATTTAATATCTTCATAAAATAAAATATGCATATTTCCTTAGTATTTACCAAGAAAGATGATATACGTATAATGATGCAGACATCATTATATCTGTAAAGTAATTCTGATGTGATATTTAAATATTTGATTTAAAATGATGTCACAAACTTATGTTCACAAGTTAAAAATTAGAATTTTACGTACGGATGGAATATTTCTAAAAATTGTCATTTGACATACCTCTGAAACATCAAGACACTGTTTCCACAGAAAAATATTGACTTTTTACAACTCTAAAACTAGCCATGTTAACAAGAAGTAAATGTCATGATTATTTTCTGAAATAATTCATTGATGAAATACTGTCTAATAATTTGGATATTATTTTCCTTTGATATGTATAAAATTATGGAAGATTGGATATTAGGATGACTAGATTAATTATAAAACTTATTCTAAAATTCCTTTTCATACAAATCTCATAAATGTTTGTTTGAAAAACTTCATTATTGATTGGTTGCATCTTTCCATCTCAAGGTTCCCCTCACTGGGAGATAACATTTTGGCCAGTTTAATAAAATCATATCCTTACTCTGTTGTAACTTCTGACTTATTCTGGATGCAATAGATAGATTAATAGCTAATCTTTTACTATCGTTTGTTTAAATAATTCTATTTATCCCACAGATTAGGTAAAAATTTTGTTGTTTTTTGTTTTTGTAGATTGATGATAAAATTTAAGAACTAAAATGCAAATTAGTATAACAGGCTACTGTAATATATTAAAAAGACAAATAGACAAATATATGGTATGAGAAGTTGGTTCAAGGGAAATTATACACAATGATATAAAGGATTAAATAATTAAATAAAATTTCTTTAAGTCAAATGAATTAATATAGCTGTTACATAGGAAGTGAGTATAACCTTATTTTCAGTGCATGTAATAAGGCAGATGGATATGAGTTTCCCCCATAACTGTAAAATGGTGAGTGAAAAGTTTTAATTAAAGCAGAGTGATTCAACAAGAAAATAATTTTCTTGTTTAAAAAGCAGTTACAACCAACAGACTTTTTTCTAGTTAAATTATATAAAAATGTTTCCTTACTAAAATAGTCTATCATTCAAAATATTAATGTAGTAATGCCAAAATTTTCAGAAAATTTTACTGCTGGACCTAGTGAGTGTGTGTGCTTTATGTGTCATATGTGACAAATTAGTTTCATTTATTTTTAAAGTGTCCCCAAAAGACTGGAACATCACACACATTACTTTGATATATAAATTGGGATTATGACATATTAATGTCTAATCTGATAAGAAAAATGAGTGATACCAAGATATCACTCAAATATACACATCAAGGACCTAGGAATATATGTATGCATTTTAATGTTAAATCTAAGAAAATATTCCCATTTAGATAACATAAAATTAGGTGGAAAACATTTGTTACGTGCTAAGTGTAGTCTGTTCTTTAATAACATAGCATGATTCAAACTATTATTGAACATAAGATCTGTTAAAATTAAGGGAAACATTTCAAAATCAGTCTGCAATTTGGGTTTGGCAAACATTTAGGTATAATGTTGAGGGAGTTTTTAGAGGGGAACTGTGACAGATCCGGTTTTTGCTTAGAAGATTATCACATCCTCTGATTTGTCTCTTTCTTAATTGTACTTCAACAAGCAACAAACAGTATAATAAAAGGAAAATATGTAAAAGAAAGGAAAATGCATCTTATTGAATTTAATAATTAACCTTGTTGACATAAACGTAAAAGGCAAACTTCACTTTTCAAGGCTCACTCATGAAGAATTTTCTCATTAATAAAACACTGACTACATTTAAGCTATAAAATTTTCACATATAACACTAAAAGAGTAATGTACCATGTTTCTATCTCCAAATTTATGTAATTTGTTTTAAATTTAGAGATCCTTTATAGCTTATAGTTATTCTTTACCAGTTCAGATATTTATGTACCTCTATATATTCATATAGAGTTATAGATTTTATATGCGTGTGTCATTAGAAGTCACGAAACTATGTAAAACTACGTAAAATAAAACTTTGTGTGAATTATATGATTGAAGACTTCATTTAAAATAGTAATTTTCAATTACATATTTTACACCACAGAATGTACAGACACCCAGTGTTTTTTTTTTTTTTTTTTTGCTAACAACAGATACAGGTGAATTTATAGATTCTTTATAAAATCTTTAAATGATTCTAAATTCAAAGCCATAGAAATAGAATCGAAATAATGTAGATTGTTAGATATTTTGATAGTACATGTTCAGTGCTCCTCTGATAACATCGACAGCTATATCTTTGGCATTGAAAATCAGTACAAGTTCTTGACAAAATTTTGCAGCTTAGAGCTTCATTTTCTTTTAAACAAGGAAAAACAGGGTTGAATAAGATATGAAAACTGGAAGGAAACTATTAATGATTATTTTTTTCTTAGTAAGTTTATCTTTGGGACCCTGAATTACCTTTTACTTTATTATATGATGTGGACAGTATGAATCCATTTAAAAACCAACTAAGTTGTACCACATTTTAGGAAAATTATATAATATAATATATATATTTTATATTTATTTAGAAGCTTTGAAATAGTACAGTAAACACTTTGCAACACGGTGTATAAACTACAGAATGTCTTTGATATTTTGTGGGTCTTCAGAATACAACATTTTTTATAACCCACAGGTGAAAAGAACATAATCACAATCTCTCTTGTAAAGTTGGAATAGTTTGGGGAACACTTGATCACACAAAAATAATATAAAACAGTCAAGTTTAAAACAGTGATATTGCATTTATAATGCACAAATTTCCTTTATCTTTATGACTGGCTTCTCGTGGTGAATATAAACATCTAAAGGGCTCAGTGACATTTGGAGAGAGAAAGATATATAGTGCTGTAAACAGGCACACACTGATCGGAGAGGCAAAATCAGTTGCCTAAAGTTTCTACAGTTCTGCACATTTCAACTCATTTCTCAGGCCTGCTGAGAGCAATTAGGTCCTATAATTGGCCGTAATGACTCCGCTGGCAATCTAATACTCAGTTACACACAACTAACTGGATGGCCAAGATAATGAAGTTGAAAAGTTGATGCTTTTGTTGGTCGACTTTGTGCAAATCATGCTGCTTCAGGTAAGTCCTGTAGAATTGACTAGCATATCCTTTTCCGTGCTGTGAAAAAGAAAAGAAAAATACTCTAAGAGAAACAGCCTGACTGTTGGTGTTTAGAATTGCACAGTATTGTAAAAGAAGCGAATACGGTTGGAAACAAGTCGTATCCCCATACCGGACCCATGTAGTGGCAAGATATTTCTGAATAGTCACAGTCATTCTGTTGTTTGGGTTTCTGAAAATGACAATTTTGACATTTATACAAATCAGTTTTGCATGAGAAATGTGAGCCTTATATACCAACCCTCAATTATGCGATTAACTTTTTAAAGTTATCTACAAAACAATCTCTACTTCACTATTTATGCACAATCAGAATAGAGGAAAAATTTGTGGTCCTTACATTTCTAGAACAAGTCTTTAGAATATCTATGATAAGTGGTTATATATTTAATTTAACAAGCTCTAAGTTACATGTATTAAATCTACATATACTAGGAGAAAACTACCAGGAAGTGTTCATGTAGTTAAAAATTAAAGGATGATTCACATTTTTGAGGTTTATTTTATCTAATTTTTTTAGAATTATATAAAAACCAAATCTTTTTATGGCCTATAATTTTGTAAGGTAAATTTATCCCCTGAAAGGAATCAGTTTTCTTCTAAGGTGGGAATAGGCGAAGGGGAGAAAAAGATATTATTGAACGTGGTCCAGTCTTATAAAATGAATTACGAAGCAGGATGTCCAGATTCAATCATTCAGAATTTATTATTTTAAGTATTTTATTTATAATGATAAAGGATATTTCTTCCCACTTATTCATAATCTTTGTAATATTTGACCATGAGCACAATGAGAACAGAAACTGCATCTCCTAGATCAGTATCTGGGACATAAGAGATGTGTAATAAAAATGAGCTAAAAATCAAGATGGTTCAATTGTGATTAAAAAACACATATATATGTATCTCATTAAAAAATAAGAACAACACTAAGTAGCATAACTGAATTGTTTCAAACTGGTGAAAAGTTACTTTTTTTGTTGTTTTTTATGAATGTAAGAACATGCTGATGAGTTCAATTCCTCTCCTACGGTATTTCCACTCATTTCAAGTAGATTTTCTAGTTATATATTTTCTTACTTTATTTTCCCTGATTCTCTCATTTATTTTTCCTCACAAACTCAGTTTCTGACCAGACCATCAAGCATTTCTTCATTAGTTCACCTTTTAGCAAAGATACATCAATTAAAATTGTAAAAGTCAGATACCACCACTGACAGAAATCAAAGTGAAAATGAATATATACATCTTCTGTGTAGTAACCAGTACTGAAAATAATCAAGTCATATTTTTATAATATCATATAATATCATGAATTATAAAATGAATTAGCTATAACAGGGGGTCACATGGTAGCTATTATAACTTACCTGGTCATTATGCTACAAAGAGTATTCTATTATATAAGCAAATAGAAACTTCACTTTTAAAAGAATCGAATCTTATTTTCCTATGCCTTTGAATTCAAATTCTCTGCTTTGTGATAAACTTGATAAATATGAATGATTTACATTTTGTTTATATCAATCAGGATTTAAAATTCTCAAGTAAATTAAAATATTTAGCCATCACAGAAACTCGGGTTTATAAAATGAATTGCAACAAATAATTATAGCGATCAAATAACGTATTGTCTAAACTGAACAATTGTGTAGCTGAAAGGGAGCCCTATTAATAACTACACAAGGTGTAATCTTGTGCTTTTCTGGAAAACCCAGAAAATATCATCATCTTACAAATAATATAATTTTTTTCAAAATAAGTTGGAGATATTACTTACAGTTTGAAGTTTGTCTTAAACAGTATAAATCAGAAACTACTGATTTTTAGGAAACATCATTCTACTAGTTCAAAATAAAAAAGAAACTCAGGAATGACCTATACTCAACCTAAAAACTAACTCATTATGTGCAAAAAATGAATACACTGAAAAGCTACTTCTTAGTGTAAATGCAGAGATTAGTCAACCTAACACATGTTTATATGAGTAAAATATTTCTAATTAGGTTAAAAGATTACTTATAAAAAAGTTATTAGCATAGATATTATATGTTCATTTGATTTAATTAGGATACAGAAAGAAATCTGGTTATTAAAGTGGTTCACTGTTACAAGAACACAGACGTTTAGCATACAATATACTCAATATCTGAAATATAAACACAAGCTTAAAAGGTATATTTTATTACTGCTTAGGCTTACATGTGTGCTGCTTTTATTTAAATTGCACCTATTTCAGTAGTTCTCCGAATAATATAATCACCTTTCGTTACATTTACCTCTTCCCATCTATCTGTTAATTCAGGAATTCAAATCTGAATAGGACAAGTGTAAGGGCTGAGGTTGAAGGTCAGAACAAATTAGAATGGAGAGGGAAGATTTCCTTTATTTCAAAAGCTAATTTCCCGAATGTTAAGAATTGCTAGACAAACTAGAGAAAATAAAATATATTATTACTAAAGTTACAGTCATATACATTTTGTTTCAAGGCTTTTAAAAGGCGAGTCTGAATACTGAAAAATCATTGTCCTTTGGGGGATATATGGGTTAATGTTGGAAGTAGCACACAAATATAAGAGAAAAATTGACGTTATTACATTTTAGAGTCCGTACCAAGGACAATTATTCCACAGTATTAACGATTATGGTCATGCATTTGTTAAGCATTTCAGGCTAGAGAGTATGGGTCAAATACATTGAATCTTCATGCTTTCTGATGTATTCTGTATATGTTTTGGAATTATCAAAGCATAGTTGGAGAATTTCTGCTTTTTCTTTTCATTTCGCAAATGCATTTTTCCTTAGCTCTTCATCAGCATGTATAGGGATTTGGTCACTTGATATGAATAAAATATTTTATTTTCATTCAAGTCAAAAGTAATAGAAAAAGGACTATTAGCATTCCTTTTTTTTTTTAACTATTTCAATTCTTCCTTAATTATATGTTTTTAAAAAGCTGTACTTATAAGTATTTACAAAATATATATATTTTGTAGAATTACACATATTCACTTTAAAAATTCAAAAATAAAATAAAATTCATTAAAAATTTAAAATTCAAAGAGCACAGAAAAAACCAAATAAGAATAAAAGCACTCAAAAATACCCAAAAAATGATAACTGCTGCTAACAACTTTGTGACTGTCTTTCCAGATACTGTGATTCCAGATTACTGGAATTTTATTTTATTTATTTATTTGTTTGTTTGTTTGTTTGTTTTTACCTCTATTTATTCATTCACTGCATTTATTATTCAAAGTATAAATGTTACATTTAAGACATTTATCTTACTGCCTGAACTACAGATGAAAAGTTACTATTAATGGAGAAGAGATTCAAATATCTACCTTTTATAATTTAGCATATATATGTGTGTATATATTTAACATGTATATGTATGTATATTTTCAGCATATACATACTATTTTAATGAAAGTTCCATGATGCATATTTTTCCTTATACTGTGGAATCGTGTTATTGCCTTTGGTAATTTGTAAAGTATGATATTAAACTGTTGGACATTTAAAAATTCTGATGAATGACTTAAGAAGACTGCCTGTAAATATATATGTTGCAAAACATAATTGAAAAACATCACCAGCGATATTCTATTTCTTCAACATACTATAGTTTAATAAAAATCTGGTGAAAAATAATATTGTATAATATATTAAAATGACAATTTAATCATTTGAATATTCACGTCTCTACTTGCGTAGCAGGAAGCATAATACTCTTTATACTTTATGACAGCGTAAATCACAGAAGCTAAAGTAATAAATAAAACTTAGGAAGTGATCTAATCTATTTCTGCCACTGAAAGAAAGAACAGCCTTCAAATATCCCAGATGATCGAGACTCTCCACTACAGTGAAAAACTTCTAGAAGCTGAGATCAGTGAGCTACTCGGGAAGTCATTCAAATGTTTCCTGAGCCTCACGGTCAGGACACTTCTTTATGTATAAAGTGAACCTACGGTACAGGAGTTTAAGCCCATTACCCCTTGTAGGAGTCAGAAACACCTACTCTCTGTTCCCTGTGTGAAAGCACATCATAAACTGAAAGATCATTTAAAAGCAAGCCCCATTAGAGATCTGTCCAGCGAATAATCAGTTCTTTTAACTTTCCTCTGTCTTATTCTTGAACCATTTTTGAAGATTCTCTTCAAAAATGTCTCTAAAGAATTTTTTTTCTGTTTAACCCTAAAGTTCTGAGATGAGCATAGTTGTTAACTATTAAAAGTGGGTCGCTGCTTTGTCTTTGATCTTCCCACTTGAACGCCCTTATATTTTTAATATAAGGCTTTCATTATACTTATATTATACTTATATACTTATATTTTTAATATAAGGCTTTTATATATATTATTTATAAGGCTTTTAATAAACGCTTTTTTTAAATATAGTTGTATATTGTTCATATTGTAAATGTTTTCCTCCTCTCAAAAAATTGCAAAAATATTTGAAATTAAATATGTATAAAATTTAAAAAATTATATGCTATGGTTTATTATGAATTATAAAGACTGAAAGCCTTCTGTTAGTATAATACAGATTGTCTTTCTGTCTAATAATAGTAGCTCAGAGCAATGTAAACTTGCATTCTTATATTTATTTCATAATGTTCACAGCATTCTCATGTTAAATTTCCTTTTTTCCTTTCATCAAACAATATGCCTCTTTATTCTAGTTTGACAGAGTTAAGAGATTATAGAATATATCTAGAAAGCAAGAGTTCATTTGGAGGAGGTGATTCCCATTTGTAAACTTGATTAGTTTTTTAGAAAGGAAACTTTTTGAAATAAATGACTCAAACAAGACTTCAGACCACTCACCTAAGAAATACATCGTAAAGCCAAGTGTTTATTTTTAATTTAGTCTATATATGCACGCAACGCTTACAACATAATTTGCAATTATTAAATGCCTATTAAATTAAAAGATAAATCCATGGGTATTTTAAGGGATAAGAAATCGGCAAGTGTAGTTTTGTGGATTAGAAATGTACATCAATAAATGCATCATTTCTAAGATAGGAGACAAACATACTGAGTATAATATTCTCTTTATAGATATTCTAGCTCTAGAAATTCTGGCACCCCTAAGATCTTGCTCATGAACCTAGTTACCAAAACTGCTATTTTTTAGTTGCGATGGAGACTGTATATGAACTTGAGGTCACAAAATAGAAATGAATTGGACTTCATTTGCTTACTAAGAATGGTGTGTGCAAAGACAGAATTAATTTCATAAGCTGGAAGTTACCCTTGAGATCAAGCAGTGTTGATGCACTGTGCAAAGCCCTGTATGTACCACCTGTGAAAATTACAGTATTTAGTAATACAAATGGAGCTTATTTTTAAACCACATTTTGTTGTTAGTTAAAAGACTTCATAGCCTTGAAAATAGGGGCTTCTATCTGTCTACAAGTAGAGTCCAAAAGTATGGCAGAATACCATTACCTTCACATAGCTTTGTTTGAGCAAGTGAGTCTCCCAAAACATCATAAATTTCTTGTAGATAGAAGATCCATAGGCTTTTAGAAATTTCTATATACTTGTATGTGTTTGTGTGTATGTGAATATGTGTGATTTAAAACTACCTTCTTATTAAGGCGATAGTACATTCACCAAGAAATATCTGCTCTATGGGTTACTGCAACCTTGTCAACTACCATTAATATATATATTTTTAACATCTTTACTGGAGTATAATTGCTTTACAGTGTTGTGTTAGTTTCTGCTGTATAACAAAGTGAATCAGCTATATGTGTACATATATCCCCGTATCCCCTCCCGCTTGCATCTCCCTCCCACCCTCCCTATCCCACCCCTCTAGGTGTTCACAAAGCACTGAGCTGATCTCCCTGTGCTATGTATTAACAGGGTAGGTGTAATTATAGTAACTCAATTTTGTTTGGTTTAAAAATCTTTGTCTCTAATTAATTACTTTAATTAAGAGTGCTTTAAAATCTACAACAAAAACCAGTGATAGTATATTAACTCCTTTAATTAGACAATATACTTTGATTATTATCATTATCTGAATTGATTTAAGCAAGATATCAAAAAACACATGGTAATCATCTAGAAACAAAAATTGCCAATGTTCTAAATATCTGCTTCTAAATGCTAAAAAAATAAACTTTTATATTAAAATATTTGTTTTAAAAAACTTAGCATGACAATGTACTTGCATTTTGTAGATTGAATGGATGTATTCCAAACTTACCTAGAAATGTCAAAAATTATGCCTTGTAAGCCTAACAAATTTTCCCTGAGGGCAAAAAAAATAATAGGACATGACCCTACCAAGAACACTTTGGCCACCATCCAGGCTCTCTTTGACAAACAAAACCCCCTTGCCTGAATGGTATCTTAAAATCAAGTCTGGAGATTGAATTCTTTTTAAATGCTCCGCCCCTACATTGGCATATATTTAGGAAATGGAACTCTCTAACACATATTACTCTCCATGTTTATAATATCATTGAAAAAATTTCTGGAATTCTTTACCATAATGCACTAAAGTATGGAAACTGTGATTTGTTCCACAACTATTTGAAAATTGCATTCTTTACATGGCAATAAAGAAATACCCTTGAAATTTCTTTTGAAGACAATCCACTCAATTAACTCTTACTTTAATAATGACAAAAGATCTTTCATTTAACTTGGACAAATACCATGATTATGTGTCTCTAAATTCTAACAAGACATCCATATGCTTCTTTAAAGAATAAATGGTTCCTTTTTTTTTCTTCGAGAATTATGGAGCTGATAATATTTACTGACATTTAGATACTTATATTTCTAGTAGTTTCCTTCAAAACAATATTATAAGGAGATCAAATTAGTTACTTCCCTGTCAGGTTGAAATTAGCATTAATTTTCCAAGTAAAGGTTTGGAAAATTCCTGCAAGGCATTAGTTATTCCTCTAAGTATAGGGATGTTATACCTGTTTAGACTTATTTGCAACAAACAACATCACTGTATCACAATATTAAACCAACTACTAGTGACATGCACAACTTTGTCTTTTATATGAAAACCAAGCAGAAATTCCAGCAATGAAAGATATGGAAAACTTAAGAATAAATACATAAGATCTTCATTTAAAAAATACATAGCTATGTAACTAATTTATTAACCACTAATAGCCTACTTAAATAGTGAAAAGGTTTCAAAATAATTCAACTAACACTTTAGATAGCTAAGCCATGAAAATAAGTGGAAAATCTTCTGGGCTGGTAAATAAAATACTAACAGCACAATTTTTACAAGGTTATTTTCAAAAAAGAGACACAACACACATGACTTAGAAATGGTGTGTAGGAGTATGGCTATTTATTTAATATACTTGATGATCTGATTTCCCCTAACATCATTCAGTTGCTTCTATGTCAAAGCACATAGCAGATTAATAACAGGAACTGCAGGCTCAGAAGGGGGTTGAAATGCTGACACACTGAAAAGTGAAAGCTAACCACTGGTTTTCTGTATTTAGAAAAACATCCCCACACTAAACAGGTTAGGAACCCAAGACTACAGGTGCCAATAACTTCTTAAGCGGGGTTGCCAGATAAAATACAGGGTGTCCAGTTACAGTTGAATTTCAGATAAACAGTGAATAATTAGTTAGTATACATACCCCCCATGCAACATTTGGGTGTCATGCATTTTTATTTGTTAAATCTGGCAACCCTATCCTCAAGATATCAGCTACATGATAGCACAGATGATACTAGTTACCACCTAGGAGAATGTTATGCTGTGTTTCCTAGAAAAATATTACACTATATTCTCTAATTAATTTGTAGAACTGTAGCTCATATAATAAATTTTGCACATATTTCCATATAAAATGATTTTAAAATTAAGATGTAAGAATTCAAAAGGAGATAAAATGTAAAAAATCAGTTATCTATTATCATAGATGAACACAATCTTGTCATTTAAATTTTTTTGTATTATGATTAAATTTTAACCTTGATTTCAAATGAAGTATTTGTTTTTGTGAGGTAGATATAGCATATTTGATAAAATGTTCTTTCTTCTTTGCATAAGAACCATAATTTTTAATTATTTATTCTAAAATTTAAATCTAAATATACATTCTAATTTTAGTTCTATTCTAGAAACTCATTAAACTACCTCCCTCTTGGCCTTTCAATTTAATCTAGAATCAGATAATTAGAGATTTGAAAACTGATAAGCAGTGAATCAAACTCAGCTTTAAAAACATCACAAAAATGAGAAATTGTTAAAATAAGATCACTACCATGCTTGTTAAACATTAAAAATCATTTTAGTTATGTTCTAATTAAATGACAAGAGTTAAATCCTTACACAGTTATATTACATTCCATAACTTTAAACTTTGTGTTTGATTAGGGTTTTTCCTAATTACTGCAAGTATTTAACCACCTAATAAAGTCAATAAAAGTCATGTTATACATTTTCTATCTATGAAAAGTATCACAATAAATCTAGGAAAAAGGTCAAGTTTTAAATAATTAACCTTTGTTAAGGCCAGTATTTGTTTAAATAATTAACCAGGTTAAATAGTATTGACAATGTATATTTATATATAACATATCTACATCATTATTAAAATATGACTAAAGTACAAACGTACCTACATGTCTTGTAATAAAGTTCTCACAGAACAAAATAAAAATGTTGTATCCTTGTTTTAAAAAAAGCATCTGAGATACTCTTTAGTTGCCACAATGCCATAAAGAAAAAATCTTAAAATAACTTGTGCAATACTGATGATAAACAAAAATACCAAAGGCTTAAAAACTGTTACATGAAAACCCCAGAAACCCAAAGGAAGCCAGATAAATTACCTCTAGCCATAGTTATCCCGTATTACAACAATCTCCTGCTCATACTCATATATCTATGGTGGATCCCACTTTATGTTCATGTATAAGATTACTTCATTTTTACTTAATGTTTATGTATATGTTTGTGAATTATATACGACAGACAACTGAAAAGAAATAGACTGTGAAATTAGCAGTTGGTGATATTGAAATATGAGGATTAAGGAGTTACTAAAGAGAAAGCAATCAATCAGAAAAAAAATAAATAAATAAAAAATAAAAGAGCTAGTAGCAGTATATATGTAAGGCCAGAATAAAAGAACATGAAAATCAAGGAAGGTTGAAAGATGATGAAATCCAGGAGAGTGTACGTTAGGAGTGGAAATGGTTAGGTTTTGGGGGGTTGTTTGTTTGTTTGTTTTGCCATTCAGAGATTACTATAATTATATTAATTTATGTAAATTGGGAAGATGCCTAAATAACTAAGGAGAAAAAAAGATGCACTCGCTTCCTTGGTTTCAGGATGTTTCATTTATTGATTAATTGATGTAGTCTAATATGGCTTTATGGGTATTTACTTTGCTCCAGACAAAGTTCTGGGATTTAAGACTGTAAAATGAATACACATGGATTCTTCCCTAAAAGATTTACCAGTCCAATAGGCTAACAATTGTTTTATAGGATAGTTTAACAATAGCAATTACATATAAAATCTATAAGAAGTTACAAGAAGATTGTATATATCTCTTTGTCTGGGAAGGCTTCCCATTAAAGGTAAAAGGAGTTGAATCTTGATGGATGAGTAGGAGATGGCCAAGCAGACATGGTGGGAGTGGTTTTTTCAATGAGAGAGCATTCCAGAGGGAGAATGGAATGTCAAAGTGCAAGGGCCTGGGAAAAACAGTGTATCAAGAAGCCTACAAATCACTGAATGGCATGAAACTAAAAAATGTAGGCAGGATTTAAACAAAAAACTTCTAAAGCTAATAAAAGTGTGAACATTACTGCAGCCGAAACAGAAAGCCTCTCAAGATTTTTAAAGAGGAGCATATTAAAGTCAAATGTCTGTGAATATAAATAAATTCTCTAATTATTTGACAGTGGAAGCCAGACAGAGAAGTAGAGGGGTTTTCATTAATTTTGGTGAATTAGGAAGAAATGACTGGGTTCGGGGAATGCAAAAAAGAAAGTACGCCTGTGTCTTCTCACAGGGCCCAGTCGAGGATCCAGGGTTTATACTTTACACATCTGTAAATAGTTTGCATTCCATCACCCTAAATCTTCCAAAAGTGACAAAGTGTTCTGCAGTCAGAATGACTGCCTTGGATGTTTTGTGGTTGATAACTCAATTCTAAGGGTAATTGTGACAGAAAAAAAGCAGTGATACGAGCTGCTCAAGGAAGTGGTTCTATCCCACTGTCTCAAGCCTCAGGTTCTGTCAGCAGCAATTAAAGCCAGGAACCCGGAGAAAAGATGGGACATTTTTTTCCACAAATTTTAACAAAGAAAAATAAGGCATATAATAATCACAAATATTAAATACACTGTATAAGATTTATATATGATTTATGTAAGATTTTTATATGAATTTTTTTTTTTAACTAAAATACTGCTTCAGGGTTTATTTTTTTCACAGAGAGACACTCACAAGTAAATCTCACCCTAGGAACATCTGGTCTGCAACTCACAGAAATGGTGAAGACACAGGGACAAATTTAATCATGGCATTTAAAATAACATATTTAAAGTGATTAAATGTCACATACATTTGATCAAATCTTTCCTATCCAAAAATAACTCCCGTTGTATCTCGATCTCCTAGTATTTTTCAGTTATCATCTCCCCTAGTGTCTACTTTTCACTTCTAAAAATCTTAATTTAAAAAAGAAAGCACACTTGTTTTTTACGGTCTCACAATTAATTGTGAGATTGGGGATGCAGTCTTCTCCCAATCATCCAGTCTCAAGACCTGAGAACCATCCTTGATAACTACTTTCTTTGCCTTTTATTCTTACATTTATAATTCTAATACTATAATTTTTTTTCAAAATGTCTCTGATCCTTCCCCTATCATTCTCCATCGGGCCCTTATTACCACAAAGATTGACAACTGCAGTAATGCTCTGCTAGTAAACCAAAAACAAAAATTAAACCCCGTGTAACAAATCCTTACTGACTTCCTTCTAAATAGTCATAAAGATAAAAAGAAATAAGCACATATAATGCATGTAACTGGGCACTGGAACTTAGTTGTTAGGCCTCCTGTTTTCTAGACAAAATCATGATACCTATGCAGAACTGATGGGAAGGTAGAAGACAGAAAACAGAGAATCATAAAATCATGAGAATTACACCTGAGAGAGTTCAATGAATAAGGCATACACAAAAAAGTAAAATTTGGGCAGTTTTTCAGGCATTTCTCAAAAGGCCTTGTGACATCATTTGCTAGTTCTTTCTGACTGTGAAAGACAAAAGTACAAAAATATAAATATAAGGCTAACTGAAGAATCGGGTTTATCAGATACTAGGGTTTTAGGGAAGAAAAAGGAGGCAGGAAAATCTTTGGGCTTCTGTGTGTAAAGACTAATTTATGGCAGACATAGATATCTTTGGTATATCTTATAGAAAAACCCAATTTTCCACACTAATAGACTCTTTACATTTACTTTTTGTGATAATTTTAGGGCATTTGTGTCTCTCCCACAGGGATATCAGAACTCTTTGGAGTAACAATATCTTGCCTAAGGCCAGAAGTTACTCTAAAGGGTTAGTACAATTGTCAAAATGTAGATTAAGTCAAATTGGATATGGACATCTATTTGTATCACTTTTTAAAATTTTTGACCTGAAGAAATAGTCTTTATTTTTCTACAATCATCAAATATAATATGCTGCTTTCTATATGAAATAAAAATCAGTTGTTTCAAAAAAGAGTATTCTTTGTCAGATTATTTTTACTGTTTACTGCTCATAATCAAATATCTCCACTCATTGGACATGCACAAGTTAAGTAAAATAATGAGAATACGAAATGTTTAAAGTTATAATCATGCTTCGTGACTAACATCTTATAAAACAAATAAAGCTTAGTCTTTACTGGGCATTATACCTTTGGTTCTCGTCTATCCATTTCATTGGTTTCACAGATGAAAAAGAAAAATAGGGATACTGTACTTTTAAAACATATGTATTATGTGAAAGAATATATACTGCAGATGTAAAATAGTGATATATCATGAAAAGAACATTTGGAGTCTGATTTTTCTCTGGGAGTAAAAGAAAGCGTAATTAGTTCTATTTAAACGCAGAATTTAAAATTTCTCCATACTCAGGCTGATGTCATTGTTCCAATTTTAACTGAATATATGGTTGCCCTGAACACCTAATGAGTGCTTCCTTTGGGCCAAGCACTCACTGCTTTAAGTATGTTAAATAACTTAATCTCCACAATGAGCTTTTGAGGATCTATGTCACAGATAAGGAAAATGAGTTATGGGAAGATTAAAGAAATTACAGAGGTCACACAGCTAGTAACTGGCTCGATCAGTATTTGAACCATGGCAGATTGGCCGATTGGCTCTATAACTGGAGCCCTTAACTACACATCACTTCTCTGATGTGAGGACCAGTATAGAGACCCACTCTTGTAATTCTGTAGCAGGCTATGTGTCCAAAGGAAGTACATGCATACTTTGAGAACAAAATCAGAAAATGATGTCTTGTGAAATTAAGTGTTCCAAGCTATCGTAAAGTCAAAATGAATAAAATTAGTGATGCTTAGGAAAACCTATCCTGAAAGTAATGACTAGAGTCTTTTTTAAATATTTACTAAGGACACCACAATCCAAGTAGGCGAGCAGGTTGTACTCCATATACATTGTAAAGGAAGAGGAAAACTTTTCACTGGTATTGTAATATGTCTGAGGTTGGTTTCTTCATTTTTTTCAAAACTATTTCAAAGGAAGTTTGTATGAGGTATTATGAGGTATGGAGTGGAGGGATATCAATAATTGAAAATGCTTTTGCATGTTTCTAGCACGGCCCAGAGCAGATGACACTGAGATGACTTGATCCGAGTTATTTTGATCTGTGCAGGAGGTATAGTATCCTTATAGGATGAGGATGCCTGAGGCTTTGTGTGATCGCTAGTAATGAAGTTGATCTGATGTCCTTTACACCTTCTCAACCAGAGTTCTCATAGTATTTCTATTTTTCCCCTGGATATCTCCAGGAGTATTTCAGTTGATTGTTATTACATCTGTATTTTAAATTAAGATATTGATCCTATTTTCACATCAGTCTGTGATAAGTTCATGAGCCAGAATCATTTTCCTATATGGCTGGCCTTGAGAACATTTATATAATCTAGATCTACGGCAAACAAAACTGAAGGCCACCATGCCTACAATATAGTACGTCTTCAATAATAAGTTTTCTTGAATGTGGGTCACACTGTTTTTGTCAGTAGCTTGGGAAGGTCTGTTTAAAGCAGCTGGTTAAAAACCTTTTTACAGTTTCAAACTACCATAGCACTACTTTACAATAAAGAATAGTATTATAAACAATAGTACTTATTGATATCTACCCCTCAGAATTAGAAAGTAGTTGAAATGTGAAAAACTTTATTAGATTTTTAAAGAGACATAGATTAAAAATTAATTTCAAAACAATATAATATACCCTTTGTAAATTATGTTAAATGCTTTTATTTAAAGCAAAGGTAATATTCCCCCATATTGGATATTTTAGCACACCTTTTATAAGCATTAAGAAATCACAATTCCTATGAAGAATTCCTACAAGGCAAGCAACTTAAGTTCTCAAGGATTATGTTTCTAGATTTCAAGGTCAATTTTAAGTCTGAGAGATGAAAATAAAATTATTCAATGTCAAGTATTTGCCTAAAAACAATTCTAAAGTTTGCCTGCATTAAAAAAAATATACCTTTCCCAGTCACAATTCAATAGAGTCAATATTTTGTTGTTATAATTTGAGAAATAATTATCTTCCCACCGTTTCATAATATAATTTAAAAATATAGATTTCTCAAATCCTTAGCTTTAATTCAACTTCAAAGGAGTTAAAATTCACTCCAGTTTATCAATAAAAGGCATTTCTACATTGTCTACTACCCAAAACCCCTTTGCCTATATAAAATTGAGTATATTTATATAATCATAAAATATTCTAAAACATTTCTAAAATTATTTACTATAATCTGAAATTCATAGAGCTTATTTCATGACCCTTAATTGATGAGAAGAACTATCACTTTGTAACACTGGTTGTGTATTTAGGAAATTGTAGTGTGTCTTATTTCATCTTCTCATGCCTATAAAATAGGCACACAGTAGTAGCTACTACTATTATTAAATCTAGCATTAATGTTTAGCTAACACCATTCCCCCATTTGATTATTTTTCCTTTCTTAAGTGTGTGATTAATTCATGCCTCCACCCTTACCAAGCTAATGCTACATTTTAATTTACTCTCCAAAATATCAATCCAAGATATAATGATCATATATAGCCTGTTTGCTATATCCTCTAAAATAATTAAGAAAGCACATATCACCACTAGGTTTAAGGAAAGTAGGCCACTTGACCCTGAATCACTAATGATGGCTGCTGCATTTTTATTTGTAAGTCATTTCACAGTAACTGACACCAAGAATTTTCCTTAAAATTTAGCAGAGGATAATATGATACCAAAATGGAAAATTCTTATTATAAGAGAAATAAGCCAACTCAATAAAGAAAAGATTCAATATTTGACAAAGATATTTAAAATATTTAAAATATCTTCATATAGATATTTAAAATCTATAGTCATGTCTTTATAAATTATTATTATATATAATATGAAGTCTTAAATCTTTAAGTTGTAATGCAAACTTTTAATAGACATACTCTATGGTACTTATTGCATATATAAAATATACTACACTTTTTCGTACTCAGCTTTTGCACTATATATATTTTCCCATATTTCCTTCTAAAACTAGGATTTTTAAATTTCTGTTCCTAGACATTTAATCATCCATTGCAATTCAGTGTGTGAGAGGGGAAAAAAAGGATTTAAGAAACCAAATGTTTCCTTCCCCAAATTCCAAAGTACGAAGATAAGAAGTCATCCGTGTAGAAACAGGAAGGAAAGGAAATATATAAAAATCCAGGCTTTCTCAATTGCCTTTCCTTTTCCCCTAGTAGAACTGAGCCCCATCCTTCACTCCTTTAAACCAGCCCCAGTGTTAGAAAAACATTCTGTGGGAATACATCACAGGGCTAGAAAGTGCTATTCCACCAAATTACAGTTGGCATATGCGTACGTTTGTAGTTTGTAAAGCTTTCTAGGTAATGTGCTTCCATTTCTCTTAGGAGCAAATACCAATGTCAAGGTCAGGATATTTATCTGTGTAATATTTGTTTAAACACTTAACATTTGTTTTGTCACCTCTCCCCTTTTCTTCTTAATTCACAGTCCCTCAATCCTTTAGAGTCTCTTCAGATATGTTATCTTCCACAATGTTAATCTCTTTATTCAGAGTCTCCTTTAAGCACCATAGTCTCCACTTTGCCACAATCCTCTAATCTAGGCTCAAAGAAATGTGAAGTAGACACATTTCAATTTTTCTACTCTTTTGTTATAATCTGGTATTCAAATCAACATATTTAAGTATTTGTTTCGGTAAAACACCACTAAGTTAACAGAAGATAATGTTTCAATCAAATAGAAGATATAACGACAAGTATCAAGCTTTTCTGAAATACTAGACATGATAAGAACTCCAAAGATAGTAAGAGAAGTCATATCCAAGGAGAACACATCCTAACTAAATTATCTTTTTAAGCTTACACACTGATATGTTTTAGCTATGATATTTGCTTTCCCTATATTATCAGAGAGACTAACCAGCTATTACATTTTAGTTAAACTCAAATATATTGCACTAGTTCATTTATTCAAACTATGTAAAATTTTAAAACCAGAAAAATTAATCTTTGGTTAGGGCCCAGGACAGTGGTAACACTTTGGGTGGTAGTAACTGAAAGGGGACAGAATGGTGGACTTTTTGAGATACTAGTAATGTTTTGGCTACTGGACACAGTACCCAGTTAATGTGGTCACTGATTACAGAGGTGTGCTCCTTTTGTGAAAACTTCTTGAGTTATACGTTTGTGATTTTTATACTTGTCTATATGCATACTGTACATTAATCAAAAGTTTTAAAATAAAAAATAAAAATGCGTTGTTATCAACAAACCTTATTTTAATCATGAATCAAATTAATTGTAAATGTAAATAATAGTTATGAGAAAATTATGGAAATTTGAACAATAACCAATCAACGATAGCAAGAAAATTTTTTTAGGAGGCATATTATTCCTGTGGTTATGTTCAACTTTATCTTTAATAAACATGCTGAAATATTAATGAATTAAACAGTAGGGTTTCTGGGTTTGCTTTAAAAATATGAAAGAAGAGGAAGTGTATTAGCTTTTGGATGAGACAAATTTGTCAAGAATTGGTAATTGTTTAAGCGGAGAGTTTAGTAAACTATTCTCTTTTTTGAATAAGCTTGAAATTATCCATCATTTAAAAAATGTTTAAAAATATAACTTAGTAGAATGTATGTGCTGTACATAATATCATTCCCTATTACCATCGTTCTTACCAAAAAGATTGAGGTAAGTCAAGAATCAATATATATTCACCAACACAGATCTAGATTTCATGACCTCCAATGTAATCATCTGATGAATAATTCTATGGCAAGTAAACCTTAAAACCACACTACTAGTGACTAGCAAGGGGATTGGTTCTGGCATCAGATTTATTAATAGTGAAAGAAAAAGGTACAATAATTTTATACTAATTTTACAGGTCAGTTTCGAGGTTTTCTATATATTTTTTTAAGAATAAAATGATAGCAACTGTCAAACTATAACGTTAACTCTCATATCTATGGACCTATTACTCCTACCACCATTTTGATTAAACCTACATGTGAAGTATTTTATTTTAAACACACCATCAGGTGTACATCATCAAGACAACTTATTATATTTACTTTATCTACTGTTGCCATTTTTGACTCAGAACTTTTTACCAATATGTTGCCCTTTGAGACAAAGCAGTGATGTTTAGTTAGGTATGAGAGAAGCTTTCTGCCCTGGCTATTTCTTTATCCAGGGTGATTCAAAATTTAACCCAGGAAATATATGTTTGATATTGATTTTATTTATGTATTACTTCTTGGCTTAGGACTTTTTTATTTTTCCAAACACTTATTTTGACAAAAAAATTTACAGATATGCTTTTTATGGAATAATGTAGGAATTATCCAATTTTCAGCTGAAACATAGTTATTGGCATAAATATGAACCTTGGAACACTTGATGACAAACTAATGTCAATTTTCCAGTTTGTGTAAAATATACAATTAAATATCCAACACAAGTAATATTAGAATCTTGTGTAGGAGTCCAGCTAACACCAACATTAAAAGAGAAAAAAAAGCCCTACTGATTACAACATTTTTACAAGCAGTAAAAATAATGTCTTCCTCATAATACAGAAATCTATTTCCTCTAAAGTGTCATGGTTAATTTTGTTATATTATGCAATATGAACTCATCCTCAAAAAGTACAACCAGGACCCCAAAAAATAAAGGAACAACCAAAATTGATTGTATCACTTATCTGTTTCTCAAAAAGCACCATATTATCATGTTAACAGCTTCCGATAATGAAGTAGCCGTTAGTTAAATAAATTTACTCTTATGTTAAGCATAATCTCTGTCTGTTCTTTCTCTGGTTAATTGACAGATATAATTAAAAATTAAACTAAATTAAAAACATAATGCTTCTCTATGTGTTGCATATATGCACAACTGTATCCATACAACAGAATCATTAAAATAGAACACAGAGAATATATTTATAATCACTTGTTGAACTCAATGATTTAAAAACTATCTTTGATAATTTAGACAACACTTAAAAGTACAGGTTATAAAAATTTTATTGAAATCAATTTCACATATAATTTTTTCAATCCCTACAGTTAAAAAAATGTATCTCTAGGAAAAAGAATATGGTTAAGTGCCTAGATATAATGCATAAATATAATGTCATATACTGTAACAATTAAAAAATCAGAAATAAAATCCTGATTTTTATCTGTAAATTTTCCAGCTTACAATTTGTTTTTATCCGTGTCCTTTTGTATGTAATTATATTTTGGGGTTCAATCTTTCAAATCTTCTATACTGTCCCCACCTAAACTGATGTAGTTAATTAGAAATCACTAACACAGTAATTAGGGAGTCTTATTAGACCTAGATATAAAACTTCCAAGATTTTTATTATAATTTAGGAAACATTAAATGGACTCACATTATGCTGAGTTTAGTCCTGATTCAGTAGTATTATTTAATCTTGAACAATGAACCTTATAGTCCAAAACAGTTTCCAAGCTATATTGTCTAAATGATATTAATTCCTATTAAAAGGATTTCAGAAGACGCAGACTCACTCAAAAAAAGTCTGGCACGGTGAGTATTGAACAATGTTTAATAATAGTTATAAGCAATTGAATTTGTATATTCCAGACTTATTTACAATATCTTTATAATTTAATGCATTTAAATTTTGACCCAAAAATCTTCAGTATGATGAGGCAGGAAAAAATCCCAAGCAGATATTCCTTTTCACTGAATAATTCTGTTTACATTTTAATTGATAATCTTCCTTTGTTAGGCTCACATGATGCACAAATGCGTATATAGATTTACTTCCAATGTACCAAATAAGAAAGAGGATGAAAATGATCTGTAATATAAAATGAGGTATATAAATAATATAAATATGCTAAATGTTAATTCAATAAAATGCAAAGTGTGCACAAAATAAACTGCTTTATGTAGATGAAGAATCATTTACTAAGCAGTGTAAAACACTGAAAAAGATATAAATTACTTTAACCAATTGTCTTCTCTATATGACCCTAAATGTTTTATTTAACCATGTATCCATGAACTCAAAAATGTAATTAATAACATGCAAATAAATAACTCCTACCTGGGAACTAAATAAGAAATATAAGTGACCATAACGAAGAAAATGTATATATGTATATATATTAGCTTTATAAAAATGTGAAGGATGAGAGCTAAAGTATGAAAACTATTAGTAAATAAAACATGTAAAAGATTGTTTTACAGACCTGGTAAGAAAGGGGGGCAATTAATATTCTAAGAGAGTTAAGAAATTAAAAACAAATTTAATTCCCCCTTAGAATATGAAGTAAGTCCCTTGAATAAATCAAAAGAAGTTTAAAATCTTAAAGTACTGAAAAACACCATCATATTTCACAAAACATCTTGGTTAGGTGTATTTCAATATTTTGAATGAGTTCAATATCTATCTTCCCTCATAAAACTTTGTAGGTACTATCTAGAGAGAAATACAACTAATGTAAAACATGTTTTTTTAATTGGAAGAAAAGAAGAGAGCTTGCCTAGAGATATCAAAAACTGTGTGTAGATGTGTGTGTAAATTAAAGTATGATGACAGCATTAAAGAAAGTTTGGGTGCTTTAAAAACACTCGTTCGTCCATTAATTCATTTTCTATCACATAATTATTTTGCATTTATAATATGCATGGCTGGGTAATGAGTCTAAATATGCCAAGAGAGTATTGGATACTAACTAGTTTCAATGCACCCAAAAGCACAAATTTAAATGATATGTGATAAGTCACAGAGAAGCACTGCTGTCTGAATAAGTAAAACACAAATTGCCTACAGAAATTGCCAGATGTATAGATGTAAAATGAACAGTTCTGTTTCATATCTGCACCTCAGAAAGATTTTTATAGCTTTCATTTAAATCCTATTAGTTGAGGAAGACCATTGCTCAACAACTAAAGGAGAAGAAACAAGATAGTTTTATGATATCTCATTTATCTAGAGTATACAAAGGTGTCAGTCAGCTGCTGCACCAGTTAACTGGAGTAATCACATAAATTGTGAATAGATTACCATTTTTCAAAGAAGTGAAATATTGCAAAATTCAGTGAACATTTAATTCTAACAGTAGATATATGGAGAATATGAACTGGGGTCAGGTTTTTTCTGATCCTGAGTTGTCATTTGTTTCCTGCTCACAGAGTTGATGTGAGTAAACTATTTTGATTACGAGAGATTAATTCATAATTACAGAATAAAAGAATTTAATGGAAAAATAGAAATACTGGTGTGATTCAAAAACCAGAGATTTGTCACAAAGAAATAAACTAGAAAAGTAAGAAAATTAGTTAGACTCACAAATCTAGAGGTATTCTTATAAAGACAAGTGAGAGAACAAAAATCTCAGAAATAGGATATTATTTAAAAAAAAAAAGTAGCAGAACTTGGAGAAAAAGTGAACAGAAACAAACATATCTATTAAAAAAGGAAAAAATACTGAAAAAGATGTCCATTCATTTAGTAACATATGGACCTAACAGACAAAAATGTTAAAAGGCCACCTATAAAAATACTTCCTGTGGAATTTAATATTTGATAAAGTGTTGCTATGCTTATGACATTAGAGGAATATACAAATTCCAGAGAAAACACTACACAGGGGTACATAAGTATGAGGGTAATCTGTACCAGTAAGAAGTCATTTTATTTTGAATACTGTATATGCTCCTATACTATCTTGACTTCAACAAATTATGAAAACTTAGAGGGCCGACTAAGATAATGAAGGAATTGGAAGAGGTGTGACTCAACAAAACACACTCTACGATATCAAACAAGTAAAAACTTGAAGTGTTAGGTAGAAATAATATAGATGCCAAAAAGAATGTTCCTAAAATGAGGGTTACTGAAAAGAAGTCTGTCTAAAGTGTCAGCAGCATTTTAAATGCAATGTTTCAAAGTTCTGACATCTTTTCTTACGTTATGATATGTATGAGTTGGGTTGAAATTTCAAAAGGGCTCAAAAGTAGGCAAAAACAAAGTTAGGTCAGGAGACAGCTGATTTTTTGACACACCTGGACTAGTCTAAATGTTGTATGCTATGAAAGCAGAATCAATTGTAACACTTTTCAATGGATGGTTTCTTACAGTCCTATGATTGTAGAAAATTTCATGGATTTAGGATTTAAAAATCATGATGTCCATGTAGGTTTTTTTCACTTTATTCAATATAATTTATTATTGTATGACCCTTTAAGCAAATGAAAGAAAGATTTCACACATACATTTTAGATGAAATTTCATTGGCCATTTATCTTATGATTGTCTTCAATTCTTAGGGAATGACTAAGTTTTTGACAAGAAATCAACAGGTTTCCAAATAACAAATCCTCATACCTTTAGCACTGTATTGTTTAGGCTGATTTAAACTGAAAGATATGCTTGTTTCCAGACAAAAAAATCTGAAGAGATAATGTTCAAAATGTGAAGCCAAAATCATAAGCAAGAATGATTACAAAAATAATATTAAACATGTTGTTTTAACTTTTGGGCTTTTCTAAATTACATTAATGCTATAACTTTTACCAGTTATATTCTTGAACTTGAATTATTTTTATGATCTTTATTTTTTCAGACTATCTAGATGTTTTATGTATAACTTACTGTGTCAGTTGAAAGACTCAGTAATTTTAAATAACATGTCAGTAATTTTAAAGAAATTCTTGAATCCTGAATGAAAAAATATAACTATTTTTAAACTCCAGAGAATATTTTTATTTCATTTTAATAAGTGTTGAAAACAATTATTGATTTTTATTAAGACTTAAAGTATTTTCATATTTTTTATTACTTTAATAAAAATTAAAGTTAAAGCTAAGCTAAAATTTATTAACATTTTAAGATAAATCTAAACACTATATTTTGACTATATGACCATATCCTACATGTTTAAATTTATTTCCTCCATCTTTCAGTGTATCCCTTTGGTCCTTATCAGAGTATTAGCAATATACAACATTATGACAAAAATAAGAGGAGGCATGCTTGTAAAGAGCTCATGACTAATGAGACAAGGTTTAAGAGATATGCTGAAAATTTCTCCTGATTAAAAAAATAAGTTCCATTTCATTAAATGCATTGTGTATACTCTTCATGGATCTTTTCTTATACATTAAAAAAAGAAGAAATATAATTGTATATAGGTATTTTTTAAGAAACACAAAGTACATTGTTTTTAACGTGCATACACGCACTTTTGCGTAAAAGTTGTTTTCTTACAATTTTTAATTTTAACTTTAGCAATCAGAGGTGTAGAAATGGAAAGTTCTTGGGTGTAGACAATGATCTCATTTGTATTATTAAGCGTATCACCATTTCTCTGTCATCATTTTATAAATGACAGTGGTAGCCTCATTAGGCTTTTTTTAGGGCTTTACAAAAATAACTAAATATACAGTTACTTTTCTTAACATCAAAATGTGCATTATGTTCATTAAAAAACAAAATGCATGTTTAGCAAAAGAAAAACTGCTTCCTCAATAATTATTTAAACATTCTGATTTTAAATAAAGGTAATTAGTGCTAATTTTTAGCTTCTTTAATTACATAAGGGACGTGCTTTTCAATTTAGAAGATGAGAATATTTCCATTCCTGATGATAAATGATACACGTATTAACAACTACCACCATGTGAATTTGGGGGGCAAAATTGTCAGGAATGGAGGGTTTTGGTTTAGCTTATACAGTTAGATTAACCATAAAATTGACTATGCCTATTAAATCAGAGCTAGGAAGTAATTTTAAAGATAACTGTGTGAGACTAAGATGACATTAAACACTAGAAGTTAAAAAAAAATCAGACATGATTAAAGTTATATGAAGAACTGAGGAGAGTATAAATAAAAACAACAAAATAGCTATTTTTCTGCTTCTTTTTCATCCCGGCCACACTTTATCCCAAACCCTAAATTTTGAGCAGTATGAGCTGAGCTGGCTAAAACAGAAGACGGAAATTGTTATTCAAAATTAATTAATTATAATACACATCTGGAATAATATGCAAACAAATCTTAATTTTCTTGGTAAAATAATAGATGCATTCTTTGATTTCTAGCAGCACATATATCTGACAACATATTTTATAATCCCTGAAATCAGGGATCTAAGTGAAATACTAGATTCTTAAAAAGTAGAGAAATTTTTGTTAAAATATATGTAGCATCAATATTTTTATCAACAAAAATTGTTACCATGATTCTTAAAATTAAAAAGAAAAACTAGTCAGTAGAGAAAAGACACTTGTAGATGTTCAAAATTTCAGTTCTATAATGTAAGTGAAATTTCATCAAGGTTGGTACTCACTAAGAGTTAAAGAGGTTGAACTGATTTTTCACTATATTTGATGTAGATTTACCAGTTAATATATGCTAACAGGAAATATTTATATTTATTTAGAAATACAAATTTGAATTACTCTGAATCATATGCCCTTTGAATTTTTACCTTGAAATTATTGATAATGTACTTCTATAATGTATATTCTTACTTTAAGTGAAACACCAGTGAGAATATGTTGTGTAAAATTTGGAAAAGCTTGGTTTCTGATAATAAGTAAAAATTTAAATCCAGAAAGAATGAATAAAATTCTAAGTCCAGAATTTAGTTTGAGGGGCAAAGACTGAATCATAGTCCTTATTTATTAAAATTTGATTTTAGGCTACTTTAATAAATATATACTAAAGAATCTCAAAGCATTTTTTTTTTTCAGAGTGGTTGTATAAAATTATCCGCTTCGAGACTATGGTCCCAATATCGAAAGAGCTGACTACAATTATCAGTCTCAATGTTAGAAGAACCTACTATTTTTAATAAATGAATAATATTGCTGTGTTGATATGCTTTCATCATGTAGTTCCTCTGATTCTGATAAGCAACGTGTATCCATGCCAACATATTACTAAATCACGTAGAATGATCAAACTGATGGCTGCAATGATTTCTGAATTTAGCCTAACGTGTTTAATGTCATTGTGGGAAAAGGATGATTAAGTGATAATGCTGGTAATCAATAAGAAAACGAGATCTCTCGGTGACTTAACTGTGAAGAGATGGTTTTCCACCTTAATTAAGCCCTTCAAAACACATGGAAATCAAGTCAGCAGGTGAGCAGTATTCAAAGGAAATAGGAAGATCATTTGAAAAATGTTTTCAACAACATCAAAAATTATCTTTGATTGTTGCCAACAACCATGTCCTAACCCAGGAATTTGTCTTCTTGTTAAGTATATCCATTTTTCTATTGCAAAGTGCTGTCTGCATCCAAGAGTCACTTTTATCCTTGTTTCTGAAAACAACCTGAACTCTATTTTTACTAAGAAGAATGGCATGTTGAACTTTATTTCCTGAAAGGGAATACTTTGCTACAGCGTTTTACGGAATACTTACTCAAATATGGTGGTTTGTAAGGCGCTCGTGTATTAGACAGCAGTCCATCCAGCTCCTTCCTCTCCAGGGTGCTGTGAAGGGCCTTCTCTTTGCCGAAGGTGGAGAAGGACCTCTCCGCCCCAGGCTGGGCTTCTGGAGTTTCAAACACTTCGGTGTCTGGAACGGAGTCCATGCCAGGAACATGCAGATTGCTACGATAATCAGCAGCCTGGCGTCCATCAGAAGGGACAAATGAAGGCATCCAGCACCGATCTGAGTGGCCCAGGGCTTTACATTCCTCGGTGCAGTTGGAGAAGAGATCCATACCTGTGAGCAGAAAACACAGAAGCTACGGAGGGAGCCTTCACCGACATGACCAGCTACTTAGAAGTGAAAAGTTACAGGCAGCATAAAGAGTAATGGGCGAAGGTATCTTAACAAATTTTTCTTGTTTTAACCTGACAGGAGCCAAAAATCCCTTTACATTATTTTATAAAGGGTAAGACTCTTGGCAAAGAGGCCTCTGAGATAGATGTTTCTAAACTACTCAGGATATCGAGGGGGGAAATGTTGGCTCTAAATTATTAAATAAGGGGAAAATAGTGAGAATGAATATTTTTAAAAATCTCTCGTGAAGTTCATAACAGAGAAAAAACCGAAGTGGAAAGCCTTCGTTATCCATGATCTCTAATGACGTTAAGTCATCTGATATTTTTTTTCTTAGAGACAAAAATGGAAGAAATATGGGAAGTACTAGTGATGACATTTAGATTACAAAATCTGGACATGAAATAAAAAGTGAAATTCAACAGAAACATGGCATACATACTGATACATCAGTAAATAACAAGAATAAAATAAGATTTCGTGAGCGGCCAAGAGCATGCTTTCTTAGGTTCCTAGAAAATGACTTCCTAAAAGTTATTTTTCAGTGACACTCTCATAGTCCATATTACTACAAACCACTTATCATTTACCACCTTAGACAAGCCCAGAACAAATGACTGTAATTAGTGAAACCAAGGTAACAAGTGCAATGTGAGTCAGCTGCAGATGCTATTGACAAATACTTTATTACTTGTTCTATATTGGAAAACACTTGTCCTAGACAACACAGAACTGTTTGCTTACTAATCCTAGATAGAATACCCAGATTTCAAATGACATCTTCTTCAAGCTTCATTGTCTCCCATAGATTGACAAGAATATTAAACACGTTATTTACGACTCAAGAAAGCTCACTCACTTTCTTAAGAAAACATAACGATTTGGGGGCACTATAGAATACTATTTGTTATTCATTTTGATAACTAGCAGTAGATCAAAAAATAAGTACCTAAACAAAATCGCATTTTAATGTGTTTCTAAACAGAGCAACGCATTTATTAAATATGGTTAAAAACAGGATCAATTTGAAATTACCAAAGTGTGATTAGTCCGAATGTCAGAAACTCTCAAATGCATGAAATGCCTGGTGTGGAAAAACTAGGGATTATTTTTTTGACCAACAGAGTAATATTTATGTCATGAACACACTTGATTTTTTTTTCTTTAAATGTTATGAGTGATTTGAGCTCTTGAGCAAGTTTTAGTTTGCAAATTCCTAACGGTTTTCTACTAGTACTAATTTACTTTTTTGTGTGTATATTTTAACATCTCTTTATATAATATAAAGAAATCAATTTTTCACAATTATTAACCCTCCAGATTATCCTCAAGTATTTTGGAGGTAAGAACAGTTAATTACATATATTATGTTTTAAGAAATAACACCAAGCTTCTTATCATATATTAATCTCACTTTCTAATGACTTTTTTATTTTAAATTAAACTATGTATAATGCTAAGTCTGACTTCAATTCTAACATTCCATTGATAATTGATGCGTAAGCCTCGAAGTAAATTACTGATCAGTGAACTGTTGAGGAACGTAAACATGAGCTGAAGCTGAGATAAGGAATCAGACTAAGAACAGCATGTAAAACATGTCAATTTTTCTCTAGACACCATGGAAGTTCAGTTTTCCTATTCCTGTAAGGAGATAGGTACTTAAAAAAAAAAAAAAAAAAGAGGAAGGGAAGGAGAATATCCCTGATGCACACTGACATACGAGCTAGGTAGAAGCTATAGAACCAGAGAGGGCTCTTTCTGAGGCACTGTACTCTAAATGCTCCCTATTTATAGTGTGATAAGGAATAAAAGGCCTTTTTGATAGGTGGAACTACCATTAATAGTAAATTATGAGCAATTATATATTTTAAAAATAAATTCATGTCATTAAATTTGAAGCTGATGAAAAAGATTCAAATTTTAAGATAGACTTGTTTTATTGGATCCTGATAAAGATGGGTACTAATGCAAAATTTGATATTAATACAGTTTTTCATCACATAACAGATCAAACCCTTGCAAATATACTTCATGAGACCATTAACAATCTTTCACATCTGTTTGAGCACTGTACCCAAGTATTCTTATAATTTTGAAAATGATAATCAGAGAGACAAATTTTAATAATCTAGTCTCTCAACATTATCATTAAGATGTTTGCCTATGTTAGACGGTACTTTTTGTAGAATTTGTTTGTATGGGTAGTTTATATTCAATTGTGCCCATTTTCTTCTCTCGAAGTATATGTTTTTCTGCCTCTTTGACTTATTAGAGGCTAGTTAAAATTCCCTTAGGTGATGAAGTAAAGTCCTCATGAATTGAGAACCTGTACAACGAAACATATCATGTGCATAACAAGAAAAGTGAGGAATATGATAAAGTTTTCTGTTGGAAGAACACTGTTACTTGCCTGAAAGGGGAACAACACTTGTAAATAATGTTCTTAATAAATTTATGAGCTACTCCTTTTAAAGTGGGATCCCCATAGTGATAACACAGCTTTATATAACTACAAGGAAAGGGAATATGGTACACATTCTGCATGTAGATGTTTCACCAGTTTTACTGATAAAACAAGTGTACTAATTTCTCATGAGGAAAATATCAGACACAGAAACAATTTTTAAAAATCATATAAATAGTACATCAATAAATTTCAAATAAGTTTTAGAAACATTCGCTGAAAATGTTTTTTTTCATTTGTCTTAGATATATAGTTTGAGAACCAAATACGTCTTGCCCATTTACTGGTCCTCACCTTAGGGAGCCATTGACTAAAATTATTTTAAAATTATTTTATCTTTTTTCATATATCACGAATCCCATTAAATATATTATTTTAATGACCAGATAAGCAGAGGCATATTTAAGTTTTGTGGTAATAAATGACTGCACGAAGGACAGGAATGCCAGTTATTTCAGTACATGGGACATTTAAAAATGTGTACCTTTCACATTGTTTTTGGAATTTTTTAACAGTTCAAATTGAAGTCCCAAGAGAAAATAAGTTTAACTTCTTTTTTTTTTTTTTTTTCTTCTTGTTCAAATGCCCTTACTTTAGAACATGTGGGATTTGTATAGCAGACAAATACAAGCCGAGCCTGAGTTTTGGTAATTCCTAAGAAACATTTCAACATACATATTTTATTTACAATTTCTTATCCTAGTTATTTATTTTTTTCCACTTCTCAGAAATGTCTGTTCTACAAGGCATGACAGCTGAAGTGATAGACTGCCTGTTATGCAAAGATATATTCAGACAAATTTTAAAATACATCTTTTTTAACTGGCAAGTAACTTGATCCCTTACAGTCAGAGGCAGTGATATTACCACTGAGAACAAACTGATTCCAAAAATGTATTTGTATTCTATTTGTGCTGTTTTCTGATGAATGTAATACTATAAAATTACAAGCGCATTTCTCTCTCATGTACCAAGCCTTCAGAAAAAAATGTGGGGTTTTTTCCAAATATGATAAATAATTTAAAAAATCAACACAATTTTTGGAGGAAATTTCAAGTCTCCCTTTAATTATTTAACACTGGAGCAATTAGAGATATTAACTCTAACCATAAAAATTGCTATAATTTTTAGGAAAATTTGGTTTGAGAGCAGAGATTTAACAACATAATTCACCCATGAAAAAATTCAAAACATGCACATCAAAATTTCCCCCTTACTTATCTTTCAAAATGTTTATATTTTTGTCCGTTTTCTCTTAACATTTGTCTTATATTTTTTCCAATTGTATATGTCTCCTCATTATCAAGTTGTAGCTCACATTTTCACCAGAAACCTTAACAGAAAGTTTTTGCTTATGCAGGCAATGGTATGAATTTACTTTATTTATAAAGCCAGAAACTAATTGCCAGTATCTAAATTCTTATTGGAGTCAGGAAAGGGAAATTTGTGTTTTTAATTTTTTTTTTTTTTTTAGATTTATTGATTGATTGATTGATTGATTGGGTCTTCATTTCTGTGCTAGGGCTTTCTCTAGTTGCGGCAAGTGGGGGCCACTCTTCATCGCGGTGCGCGGGCCTCTCACTACCGTGGCCTCTCTTGTTGCGGAGCACAGGCTCCAGACGCGCAGGCTCAGTAGTTGTGGCTCACGGGCCTAGTCGCTCCGCGGCATGTGGGATCCTCCCAGACCAGGGCTCGAACCCGTGTCCCCTGCATTGGCAGGCAGACTCCCAACCACTGCGCCACCAGGGAAGCCCGAAATTTGTGTTTTATGATAAACCAAGAATTCTCTTATTGACATTGTAGTAGTAGTGCAGTGGCTTAATGCATTTCATGATATACTTTTATCTACTAGTATGAATATACCAATAATACGAGTCACTTAAATTTTTAAATTTATAGCCAAGTTTTGACCATGTGTCATGTATAAATCTCATGATAATTAGTTAAGAAATTGACACATTTAGAAGCTAAGTTCCCTTATAACTAAAAGAAAAATTTACAAGAAGAGAATCTTGAAAATTTTCAGGTAAATATAACAAGTAACATTAACTGAATCATCATTTATTAGGGTTTTCTTCTTCAATACATATTTTAAGAAGGCACAATTATTAAAAATAAATTAATAATTAATCCTAGTATGCACATTATATTTAATAAATGGAAAAAAATCTCTCACAATTAAATAGATTGCCTTAGATCTACCTCCAATAATACTAAACTGTTTAAGAATATGCAACTAAAAATGTTGTATCAGTATTTAAATTAGACAAAAATTCTATCTTTTAATCTAATGGTATTATAAAATTGAAAATATATTGGTTTTAAGTTCATTTTATTATCTTTTTTTTTTTGCTATTTAAGCTGTGATTAATCAGTTTCTCCCCTTGGGATGGTTTCTGTAAGCGTTTACCACATCTCCTTGGACTTCTGCCATATCTAACCAATACATCAATAGTGCACTGAAAAAAAACGGAAAGCACCTTGACAAGGCTATAGAAAGTAAGTGCCACAGAGCAGTGGTCAAGCCGAAGAATTTCACACATGGAGCCAGGTGCAGTGGAAAACTGAAAAAGCTTATGTGATTCTCTGTGCAGCTGCCTCCGTGTTTAAAGCCCTTCTATGAACAAGATTGGTGACTGCAAATGGCTTAGAAAGGAGAAAAGCAAGGGGGGGAGGGAGGAGAAAGAACAAAAAGGAAAACTATTCATAGAAGAATAAATAGAAGGAATATCCAAATAAATAAATACAAGCTAATGTTAACATAGAAAAAGAAAGTGGGAATAAATAAAAACTTACGAAGTTTAAACAGGTGAAGCACTAAGCTAAACAGTGTATATAATGTAATATGAAATGAGGTACAAACTAAAGAATTCAGAATCTATTTCTTTTCAGTGTTGTTTTTCCCTGATAGTCTAACTTTCCCCCTTTATAACCTAGCTCAGTGGGATCTGCTTATTAGCACAAAAGTTTTTCATATTCTAAACCTGGAAATATATGTGCTATGAAGAATATTCTCTAAATATTACAAAATTGGAAGATCATCAATACCTGGTTTTAGAAGGAAATAAAGCAGATGTACTTATTTACCTGAAATAGGCTTAACTTTTTGGAAATACTGTAGCTACTTGGTGTAAAGTTTATAGTACACAACAGAGAATGGACAGGAAAAAGTCATTAAGTGTATGCATCTTAATTCTCTTCATTTAGCGTTTTATACTTTACAAGGTAAACACTTCAAAATCATTTTTACAATAAATTAGACATATTAAATCTGACTTAAATTCAGCACACAAAGGTATAATTACTTCTTAATATGAGTGTGTTATTACAATTTGAAAACAGCTATCATTGTGCCCAGCATGTGGTAGCAGCTTTATAACTCCTAATGAAGTAGATTGTTAATTCTGTAATACTTTTACATGTTTAAGAACTTAAAGATAGAAAAAAGAATTTGCCATTTTGATAAGAAAAACTGCCTGCTTTTAAATATGTTTTCCGAACACAATTTAGCATTTAAAATTTCCTTTTAATGTTTTGACATCTCAAATAATTTAAAAGAAACATTACCAAAATGGCAACATTGAGTGCCTGTGAAATAAAAGAGCTAGTGGGAAGGCGCACTGATAAGAATATTCCCATCCATGTTCCAAATTGAACACTTTTTGCAGATGTTTATTCATTTCTCTTTCTTCGGTTAGGTTATTATGGCTCATTATGTCTGAGGGGACTAAACTAATTGAAATGTTCATTGAGATTGGAGTGCTACAGAAAAAAACCCAAAAAACTAAAAAAACAAAGTAGTGGGGAGTGGGAAAGGAATAAAATGCACCCAAGGAAACATGCAGCAGTGGATACTCTTCTTTTTTTTTAATATTAAACATTTTGTTTCAAAAGCTTTAAAAGGCGGACTATTAAATTAGAAACTCTGAAAAAGGAATAGGAATGAGCAATTCTAAACATATACCTTTTAAAAGATAACAATAAATCATATGTCATATATAGGCCAAAAATGAAAGGGACTTTGTACTCAAACATAAACTTCTGGCAAGATCAGGTTTGTTGTCAGGTTCCCAGACACTAAATAGATGCTCTGTTCACTTAGCGTGAAGGCCCGCAAGGGGCAGGGACCTCCGGGGATTCTTGGCAGTTCTCAAGTCTCATTAGGTCTGCATATTAATGACTTGCAGCAATATAAAGAGACCCTTGAGCAGCCTTTCTTTCCCCTCCTCCTGCCTGCGTTTCCCAAGGCTAAGGCAGCCTCAGACGCGGCACACATAAGCCAAGTGAGAGGCTTGCGGCCACCACTGCTGCCAGGAGACCGTGGGGCTGATACTGCCCTTTGACACACTGCCTCAGCACCATTCAGAGGCCCAGCGAGAATGTTAAGGAATGGGTGCTCTCGAGGATCAATGGTACCTTGAAAATGAGAACCCTATCACCCTGCACTTAATCACTAACCAAAATAAAGCTCAAAGCTCAAGTGAATGAAGTTGGACCTCGAGACAGTCCAATGATGGGCGTTTTAGAAGTTACAAAAGTTAGCTTGCCTTTGCCTTTCTTTATGTGTCGGATAAACACAAAACTCAATTGAAAAAGAAAAACAAAACAAAACAAAATCCACATGCCCCCTTCATAGCTGAAATGCAAATTAAGTGGAAAGAAAACCCAAACCTTGTGAAATTGTTTTCATTATTTTAAGGTACATATTTTATTTCTTTTAAGTGTTTTCTTTAATTATTAGTAATTAGAGTTATCAGGATCCTATAAAACTTAAAGGGTAAATTTATATAGAAAAAGTAAAGTAAGATAAAGTAAAACAAAGTAAAAAATACATATCACATTGCAACCCCCATCCGTGAATACCACTAAGCCCGCATACAAATATACCTAGAGTTCAACTTTTGAACATGGATCCATTGAAAATATGAGGAAACCTAGGATGCTTCAGAAAATACACATTATCAAATGTTAACTAGTGTCCTGAAGCCTAAGAACCCGGGACTGGAAATCCTGCTTTCAACCTATTCATGATTTTAATCACCATTCCTTCTCTCATTCAATATTCGTTGACATGTAAAATGCATTGCTCTGGAAATGGAGAAATTTGGATTCTGGTCCCCGATCATCCACTCATCCTCTTGTGACCTTGTGCAGGTCAACCAACTTCATTCATCTTCAGTTACCTCATCCGTAAGCAAGTCTAATAATATCGTAATTGACTGAAGACTGAGGACTGGACCCGGTGAGAAATCTATGGCTTTTGTATGCAATATAATTCCAGGAAAGAACATTACATAAAAAAGAAAGGTTTCATAGTCTAACATATTCCACAATGAATTTCTAACTTTCATTCTCTGAAGGAACATTAAATATTACAATCCTCTTCGAGTATACAATTGTCGACATAGGATGACACCATTCTTCTGTAGAGTTACTAACACTAAAAATTACCTAAACATCATCCTTTCAGGATTGATTTTTGAAAAACACGATAAAAGTCAGCATTGCCCTTTGATCACACTTACCAGCTGACTGGCCGCGGTTGGTGGCATCGTGATCACTATCTCCCTGTTCACTGTCTCCATGGCCACTGTCCTTAGAGCTTACTATGTCGGCTTCCTGGAATGCAGAACTAGAAGTACAAAAATGTGAATATTAGAATAAAAAAGGTGAAGAAACACAGAAAACATTCTTCTGCCACCACATGGTCACTGATGGTGCTGCAGATGCCTAGAGCTCTCAGGTGGCTTTATTTCTGCTTAAAGCTTGTTTTCATAACCTTAAGCCTAACTCTCTAAAATTAAACATTAGCAGTTAGTTGGAGCCCTTAAGGCACGTAAAGTTGAGCCATTATTCTGTGATTGGAACTAAGCATATGTTTATATCATTTTCATAGAAGATATATATATGTATATACCTGGAATGGCTAGGAAGATTATCAGAAGCAGTGTAGGAGTGTAAACTGACAAAATATTCAAGTATGCTTAGTGGTTGTATGTAAATGAAACACACCAATATTTTTAAAGTTTATTGTCTAGGAAACCTAACGTAATCAGTATTTATGTCCTGCCCTAATTGGAAATACTTTATCATTTTCTATTTTGATATTGAATAATATATCTAATTCCTACTTTTAGTAGGTAGTAATTTGTCCATACACCAAGCTAGGAAAAAAAAAAGGAGTCCATACCTGTTAACTCGGCGAGGTCTGTCAACTAGATAGCTGAGCTCTGCTCGCTGGTGTTTAGTCTAGAAAAAAAATAAATAAATCAAGAGCATTTGAATGCTAAGTGTTTAACTAACAGTCTGCTTTTGAAGTTAGGAACTAATTCTAGCTTAAGTAATTGTGTACATTTTTATGAATTTCTAAGCTGTCCTAAAACCTCAGACTAGTGATTGCTGGGTAAAGGCAAGAAGATATGCAGAGACACATCAATATAGATTTTCAGTAAAGGTTAAAAAAAATGCAGAGATAAAAGGCCAATTTTAAGTGTGTGTGTGTGTGTGTGTTTTAAGGAGAGAATGCAAATGACCTCATAGCTGGGGCTCATAAACTATTGTCTCCAATAGGGTCAACCTAGTTATATATGCTGCAGTCTTTCTTTTTCAGTGGCCTAAAAAAGTGTTTAGGTGCATACTGGTTGACACAAGAAAAAACAGCACGCTCAATAAGCAAAAAGTTTGGATATTTTATGGAATTATTTTGTTGTTTATTTTCAAAATGTGCTTAAGATACAAATGAGCTGTACAAATACTCATGAAAGTCAATTAATAATATCTAAGACTCAAAATAAATGAAATAACCTGCCAAGAAAGGAGTTCATAATCCTCCCTTCCCTCCTGGCCCCAATTCTTTCCCCCCTGCAAACACCCCCTGCATTCTCCTCCCCGCCTCAAGCACCCACACGCCTTTTCCGGTCCAAACTTTCTTTTACAGAAATCAACTCCGTTCTCCCCCTCCCTCCCTCCTTTCGACTTCGCTACTTCTCCATCTTATAAAAAGAAATCGGAATTGACAAGCCAAATTCTTGGATGAAGAAAGCCAACAGCAGTGATTTATCCAAAACGGTGGCAAGAAGGTAATTATTACCTAAAAGATATACTCAAGACAACAATTGTTTAAGCTTTTCGTAACTTTACTCTTACAGGAGTTTGTGCCAAAGCAACTTCATTCAAATTCACACTGTGTGGGCGTTCGGCTTCAAGAGCGTCTGTAAATGCTGTTCAGAGCAGAACTGAAGGCTTTTTTGCAACCCGAGTTCAAAGGACAAGGATCTGATAACTCATTCACTAAAACATGCATTCGAGTTTAGACAACTGTGCAAAGTTAAACAATCTATAGCTTACTTTTACACGCGACTGAAAGCATCGATAAACAAAGCAAAACAATGAACTTTATTAACGCCTGGGACAAATGCAAAGAGAAAAAGAAAACCTTTGCCAGCGCCAGAAGGTCCCTCCACCGCATTTTCCTCTCCCCCCGCGCACTTTCCCCTTTACCCCCAGATTTCTAAGAAGGGAAAACACAGAGAGGGCGGTTAGGATTTTAAAGGAAAGATGCCAGAGGGAAGAGGGAAGGTCCAAGGTGGCAAAGCACCAAAGGAGGGGAATGAAAATAAACGTGGAGGGGTGGAGCGAGAAAATTAGGGACAACACGAAGTTTAAGTTACACACGAAAGGGTGGGAGAGGTGACTCCCCATTCCTGCCTCCACAAAGACACAAGTGAGCTAATATCCTAAAAATAAATACACAGTGCACCAGAGATACAAGGGCCGGGCTAGAGGAGGCTTTCAGATGGAGGAGATGAGAGATGGTGGTCCTGGCGCTTCAGCCTTACCTCGTTGGACAAAATGCTTCCGTTGGAGATGATGTCGGGCTGCTGGTCTGTGTAGCCGGTGACGATGGCCCCGCAAGGGTTGTGCTCAGTGTCCGTACTCCGCGAAGGGCTGCAGGGTTTAAGGAACATCAGGTCGGTCTTGGCGGACTCGGGGGTCAGGCAGACCTGGTAGCAGTAATTCTGGTTGTGGTGATGGGAGCCAAAGCTCCCGGACTCCTCCACCGGCACTTGGGCCGGGTTACTGGGTACGTTGGAGCTTTGCACCAGCATGATGTCCGACTTGCTGAGTTTCTTCTTGCGCGCCCGGGCTTGGCGGCCGCAGCAGGTCGAGCCGCCACCGCTGCAGCAGCAGCAGCAGAGGCAGCAGTCGCTGGCCAGACACGTGTAGATGTTGAGCTTCTTCTCTTTTTGGCAACGCACGGCAAGCACGATCATGGCCAGCAGGAAGATGAAGGACACCGAGCCCAGCGCGATGATGAGGATGAGGGTGAGGTCCAGCGAGGTCTCCCCGCCGCCGGAGCGGCTGGGGCGCTGGTGCTCCCCTGACCCCCCGCCCCCGCCCCCGCCCCCGCCCTGGGGCTCGACAGCGCCATCCACCAGCTGCACCACCAGGGTGGCGGTGGAGGACAGGGGAGGTTGCCCGTGGTCGCGCACCTCGATCACCAGCTCGTAAGGCCGCTGGGGGTCGCGCTTGGCCGGCACCCGGCGCGCCGTGCGGAGCTCCCCGGTGCGCCAGTCCATGCGGAAGAGGTTCATTTCGTTACCCCGCACAATGCTGTAGGTGAGCCGGGCGTTCTCGCCGTCGTCCGCGTCCACCGCGGCTACGCGGGTCAGCAGGTAACCGGGCTCCGCCGAGCGGGGCAGCACCTCGCGCGCCGGAGTCCCGTTGCGCCCCGGAAGGGGCGCCACTATGGCAGGGGCGTTGTCGTTCTGATCCACGATGAGGATGTTGACGGTGGCGTTGCCAGCCAGCGCCTGGGGGCTGCCGGCGTCCCGGGCTTCCACCTGGAAGCTGAAGTCCTTGAGCTGCTCGTAGTCGAAGGAGCGCAGGGCGTACAAGTAGCCGTTCTCGGAGTTGATGGACACGTAAGTGAAGACGCTCATGCCCTGGATCTGGCACTCGAGGATAGAGTAGGCTAGCTGGGCGTTGGCGCCCTCGTCACGGTCTGTGGCGCTCACCGCGTAGATGTAGGCGCCCGGCACATTGTTTTCGGTCACATACACGTCGTAGACCGGCTGGCTGAATCGCGGTGCGTTGTCGTTCACATCGGACACTTGCACCTGGATCGACTTACTGGTGGAGAGCGCAGGCTCGCCCCGGTCCCGAGCCACCACGGTCAGGGTGTAGGAGTCCCCCGCCTCTCGGTCCAGAGGGGCCTCGGTCACGATGGTATAGTAGTTTTTGAAGGAAGACTTGAGGCGGAACGGCACGTCCCCCAGCAGCTCGCACTGCACCTGCCCATTCTCCTCTGAGTCGCGGTCGGTCACGCTGAACAAGGCCACCACCGTGCCGGGCGCCGCGCCCTCGCTCACCGCCTCCTTCACGGTGCTGAAGCTGATCTCCGGCGCGTTGTCGTTGGCATCCAGCACTCTCACTATCACCTTGCAGTGCGCGGGCACGGCGTTGGGGCCCAGGTCCTTGGCTTGCACGTACACTTGGTACACCGGGCTCTCTTCGTAGTCCAGCTCGCCGCTCACCTCCAGTCGGCCAGTGCGAGGAGAGAGTCCGAAGAGCTCCCGCGCCCGGGGCGAAATGTGGCTGCTGAAGGAGTACACGACCTCGCCATTCTGGCCCTCATCTGGGTCTGTGGCGTTAAGCTGGATCACGAGCGTGCCCGGCGGCGAGTTCTCTGGGAGGGACACAGTGTAGACGGG